>NW_028270170.1:37409739-37724617 GCF_037043375.1 Chiloscyllium plagiosum | reverse complement strand
CATTATCTAGCTCCTCATCTCTTATCAGGAGAGGAACCCTCTGAACAAGCTTGGACTGGGCGAGAAGGCTACCTTTGATTTACTGAGGCATTAACCCCTAAGCAAGGGATATCCCTTTTATTGGATTGAAACCTACTGACAAATATAACAAGCTTCCTGGCTTCCACTAAGTGGCCAGATCAAGCAGCTGTATTATGGACCTGGTAAGGCAAGGCGTGTCAGAGTGAATGAGCACTATGAAAACACATGAAACGCCCAGAGAAGTGGTCTAGTCCACTCCATGAGCTGAGTGTGTTGTCTCTGAATGCACAGTGTCCTTGTTGCAGCAACTCAGGGGGGGACAAAATGAACAAATAGTAAAACACAGAAATGGATGAACTTGTCAAATTGGAACTCTGGTACACATGAGTGAGACACAAGTCACAAGTTTTATTGACTTTTCCTCCTGAGAGTTGCACGAGAGGCTGAACTGAAGTTCAGAATGCACCTGCAAATGGTTCAGATATGTGCCACCAGAGTTCGTAAAGGCTTGCACATGTTAGATGCTTATGTCCATGGATATGGGGTGTGTGCTGCTCTGAGATGTTAATGCCTTGGTTTCCAATTTGAAGCTCATTTTGAGCAAATGGCAATCACCCTCTAGTTTTCTCATTAATGCTCCCTAATGTTCAAGCTTGTTTGATGAGTTGGTAAGTTGGGAAGCTGAACATTAATGAAGTGAATTGGGTTGTTAATAAGACAGTTAACAAGCATTAACGAGTCAAGAGTGTGGTGCTGGAAAAGTACAGCAAGTCAGGCAGCATCCGAGGAGCAGGAAAATCGATGTTTCGGGCAAAAGATTTTCCTGTTCCTCAGATGCTCCTGACCTGCTGTGCTTTTCCAGCACCACACTCTTGACTCTAATCTCCAGCAGCTGCAGTCCTCACTTTCACCTGAGCATTAACAAGTGTCAACTGGCATCTTGCTGCTGTGTCGTGAAAATCTCACTACCCCACTTGTGCAAAGTATAAACGATGCCAAGAGTTGTTCCAGCATTGAAATGATCCTTGCCACATTCAGTGGCCATTCCTGTCATACATCTCACCACTGCCCGTATAAGACTAGTATGCAGATCATTAATTTATTAGAATGTGAAATATAGAACCTGCCTATACTTTGCTGCCCCAGTAAATCTCAGAATCACTGACTAACATTGTGAACTGTAACACATCATTTCACCCAAAATACTAAAACAGTGAGTATTTTATTCTCATGGCTCCACTTTAAAACTAAATACACACTGAAGAAATAATAGGACTGCTCATTTGTTAAGGAGTGAACTTTCACAAAGTTGTATACCGTGTAGCCTTTTCCGAGTTAGCCTGAGAACTTTAAGTGTTGGCATTCAGTAACTCTGTGCAACCATGGATTCATTGACTTTTTTTCTGGGAATTGTTTTGATTTTAATTTCAATCTATAATAAAGTTCCTAAGAATGCTAATTGCACGAGTTTCTAATCTGCAGTTGCTTCCTGTTTAGGTTGGACGCTACATTAACAAGTCTCTAAACAATAGGGTGTTCCCAACTCCAACACAACTTTACTTTAGGCTTGAAAGCCAGACGCTTGAGTGAAACTTTCATTTGAGACTCTATTTTTTTGGTCACCAACTGGTTTAATGCGCACAATCACAACTACAGGGAAATCAATAGATGCTGCGTTAAGTAAAAGTCTCTAAGCTTCCCTGTCTCAGGCACTGATTCTTCGTCAGTGTTCACTGGAGACAGGCCCAGGGTCTTATTTCCTCATTGTGCATCAGTCCAATGATTTCTAGTGCAAAGATAGTTTTGTTTATCAATCATATCAATGATTTAGATGAGAAAATAGAAGTTATAGTTAGTAAGTTTGTGGATGACATCAAAATTAATGGTGCAGTGGATAAGGAAGAAGGTTATCTAAGATTACAAAGAGATCTTGATCAATTGGATCAATGGGCTAAGGGGTGGCAGGCAGAGTTTAATTTAGGCAAATGCGCGGTATTGTTTTTTGGCAAAACAAAGAGCAGGACTTATACAATTAAAAATAGGGCCTTGGGCAGGGTTGTAGAAGAGTGACTGAGGGGTTCGGTTACATAACCTGAAGAAAGGGATTAGGAGAGCTAAGAGAGGGCATGAAAAATCTTTGGCGGATAGGATCAAGGATAACCCAAAGGCATTTTATGCGTATGTGAGAAACATGAGAATGATTAGAACGAGAGTAGGTCCGATCAAGGACAGTAGTGGGAGATGTGTATTGAGTCAGAAGAGATAGGAGAGGTCTTGAATGAGTACTTTTCTTCAGTATTTACGAACGAGAGGGACCGTATTGTTGAAGAGGAGAGTGTGAAACGGACTGATAAGCTAGAGGAGATACTTGTTAGGAAGGAAGATGTGTTGGACATTTTGAACCACTTGAGGATAGACAAGTCCCCCGGGCCTGACGGGATATATCCTAGGATTATGTGGGAAGCAAGAGAGGAAATTGCAGTACCGTTGGCAATGATCTTTTCGTATTCACTGTCAACGGGGGTGGTACCAGGGGACTGGAGAGTGGCGAATGTTGTGCCCCTGTTCAAAAAAGGGAATAGGGATAACCCCGGGAATTACAGGCCAGTTAGTCTTACTTCGGTGGTAGGCAAAGTAATGGAAAGGGTACTAAGGGATAGGATTTATGAGTATCTGGAAAGACACTGCTTGATTAGGGACAGCCAGCATGGATTTGTGAAGGGTAGGTCTTGCCTTACAAGTCTTATTGAATTCTTTGATGAGGTGACCAAGCATGTGGATGAGGGTAGAGCAGTGGATGTAGTATACATGGATTTTAGTAAGGCATTTGATAAGGTTCCCCATGGTAGGCTTTTGCGGAAAGTCAGGAGGCATGGGATAGAGGGACATTTGGCCAATTGGATAGAAAACTGGCTAACCGGTCGAAGTCAGAGAGTGGTGGTAGATGGCAAATATTCAGCCTGGAGCCCAGTTACAAGTGGAGTTCCGCAGGGATCAGTTCTGGGTCCTCTGCTGTTTGTAATTTTTATTAATGACTTGGATGAGGGAGTCGAAGGGTGGGTCAGTAAATTTGCAGATGATACGAAGATTGGTGGAGTTGTGGATAGTGAGGAGGGCTGTTGTCGGCTGCAAAGAGACTTAGATATGATGCAGAGCTGGGCTGAGGAGTGGCAGATGGAATTCAACCCTGTCAAGTGTGAGGTTGTGCATTTTGGAAAGACAAATAAGAATGCGGAATACAGGGTTAACGGTAGGGTTCTTAGTGAGGTGGAGAAACAGAGGGATCTTGGAGTCTATGTTCATAGGTCTTTGAAAGTTGCCACTCAGGTGGATAGAGCTTGTAAGAAGGCCTATGGTGTATTAGCGTTCATTAGCAGAGGGATTGAATTCAAGAGTCGTGAAGTGATGTTGCAACTGTACAGGACTTTGGTTAGGCCACATTTGGAGTACTGTGTGCAGTTCTGGTCGCCTCACTTTAGGAAAGATGTGGAAGCTTTGGAGAGGGTGCAGAGAAGATTTACCAGGATGTTGCCTGGAATGGAGAATAGGTCGTACGAGGATAGGTTGAGAGTGCTAGGCCTTTTCTCATTGGAACGGAGAAGGATGAGGGGTGACTTGATAGAGGTTTCTAAGATGACCAGAGGAATAGATAGAGTAGACAGTCAGAAACTTTTTCCCCGGGTGCAACAGAGTGTTACAAGGGGACATAAATTTAAGGTGAAGGGTGGAAGGTATAGGGGAGATGTCAGGGGTGGGTTCTTTACCCAGAGAGTGGTGGGGGCATGGAATGCGCTGCCTGTGGGAGTGGTAGAGTCAGAATCTTTGGTGATCTTTAAGCGGCAATTGGAAAGGTACATGGATGGGTGCTTAAGCTAGGACAAATGTTCGGCACAACATCATGGGCCGAAGGGCCTGTTCTGTGCTGTAGTGTTCTATGTTCTAATTCTTTGAAGTTTGCATCACATGTAGGGTGGTTAAGAAGGCATTTAGCATACTTGTACTTCATCGCTCAGAATGAACCGTGTGTGGAATGAACTTTCAGAGGAAGTGATGGATTTACAGAGTTACAACATTTAAAAGATATTTGGATAAATACATGAATAAGAAATGTTTGGAGGGAGATGGGCCAAATGCAGGCAGGTGGGATTAATTTAAAAATCACACACCACCAGGTTATAGTCCACCAGGTTTAATTGGAAGCACTAGCTTTCGGAGCAACGCTCCTTCATCAGGTGGTTGTCGACCTGATGAAGGAGCGTCGCTCCGAAAGCTAGTGCTTCCAATTAAACCTGTTGGACTATAACCTGGTGGTGTGTGATTTTTAACTTTGTATACCCCAGTCCAACACCGGCATCTCCAAATCGGGATTAATGTAGTTTGGGATTATGGTCAGCATGGACTGGTTGGACTGAAGGGTCTGTTTCCTTGCCGTATGACCGTATGACTCTATGATCAACTTGATCTCCCCCCACATTTTTTTTGTTCTTTCTCTCTCCATACTTCAACCAAACAGACAGACTCTGCTCATTGGATGAAATACTCATGAACAAGACAACTTGGTCCCTTTAAATTATTCATTCATAGGATATTGACATTGCTGGCTAGGCCAGCATTTATTGGCTATCCCTAATTGCCTTTAGAAAGTGGTGGTGAATAGCCTTCTTGAACCGCTGTGGTCCTTATACTGCGGATATACCCCTGATCCATTTGAAAGGAAGTTGCAGGATTTTGACCCTGTGACACTAAAGGAATGGTGATCTATTTCCAGGTCAGGATGTTCTGTGACTTGGGGGGGGGGATCCTGCAGGTGACGCTGCTCCCATGTATCTGAAGCACTTGCCCTTCCAGGTGACACAGGCCATAGGTTTGAGTGGTGCTATTGACAGAGGCTTGATGAGTTCCTGCAGTCCAGCTTGTAGATGATATTCAAAAGCCAAAATCATTGAAATATTCATCAGGTCTGGCAGCATCTGTGGAGAGAAATCAGAGTTAACATTGGGGGCAGCACAGTGGCTAGAACTGTAGCCTCACAGTACCAGGGACCTGGGTTCAGTTCCACCCTAGGGTGACTGTCTGTGTGGAGTTCGCATGTTCTCCCTGTGTCTATGTGGGTTTCCTTTGGGTGCTCTGGTTTCCTCCCACAATTCAGACGATGTGTGGGTTAGGTAAATTGGCCATGTTAATTTGCCAAGTCACAGGTAAATGTAGGGGAATGGGTCTGGTTGGCTTACTTTTCAGAGGGCCAGGGTGGACTTGTTGGGCCGAAGGGCCTGTTTCCATACTGTAGGGAATCTAATCTAACCTTTTGGGTCCAGTGACCCTTCTCCAGAACACTGGTCATTGGATGTGAAAAATCAAGTCTGCTTTCTCTCCACGGTCGCTGACTGCGTCTGACTGAGTTTTCTTGGTGATTTGTGTTTTTGTTTATGATTTCCAGCAACTGCAGCTATTTCAGTGTCTTTTTTTTGTAGTTGGTACATACTATCACCACTATGCAATGGTGCTGAAGGGAGTGAACAATATAGATTTTGAAAAGAGTGTCAATCAACTTTTGCAGGATGATGTTGGGCTTCTAGAGTGTTGTTTGAGGTGCACTCTTCTAAGCATTCACTTATACTGATGACTTGCATCTTGGAGATTGGTATAAAGGGGCTGAGTTACTTGCTATGGAGTTCTTAACATTTAAACGAGAAAGGATGCAGAAAAGATTTACAAGGTTGTTGTCGGGGTTAGAGGCTTTGAGCTCTCAGGAGAGGCTAAATAGCACGGGGCTATTTTCTCTAGGGCCTCACAGGCTGAGGGTTAACCTTACAGAGGTTTATAAAATCATGAGGGGCATTGATAAGGTGAGTAGCCAAGGTCTTTTTCCCAGGGTCGTGGAGTCCAGAACTAGAGGGCATAGGTTTAAAGTGAGGGGGAAAAATATAAAATGGATCTAAAGGGCGAAGTTTCCACGCAGAGGGTGGTACGGGTATGGAATGAACTGCCAGAGGAAGTGGTGGAGGCTGGTACAATTACAACATTTAAGCCAGTGTGCTTTCAATTAAACCTGTTGGACTATAACCTGGTGTTGTGTGATTTTTAACATTAAACCTTGCTAACCACTCTACCAGGAACCTTGTCAAATGCCTTATTGAAGCCCATATACACATCCACCGCTCTGCACTCATCAATCCTCTTTGTTACTTCTTCAAAAAACTCAATCAAGTTAATGAGACATGATTTGCCACGTACAAAGCCATGTTGACTATCCCTAATCAGTCCTTGCCTTTCCAAATACATGTAAATCCTGTCCCTCAGGATTCCCTCCAAAAACTTGCCTGCTACTGATAGGCTCACCGGCTATAGCTCCCTGGCTTTTCCTTACCACCTTTCTTAAGTAGTGGCACCACGTTAGCCAACCTCCAGTCTTCCAGCATATCACTTGTGACTATTGACGGTGAGAGGGGAAAATTTTGAAAGGGACCTAAGGGGCAATGTTTACATGCAGAGGGTGATGCATGTACGGAATGTGCTGCCAGAGGAAGTGGTGGAGGCTTGTACAATTACAATGTTTAAAAGGCATCTGGATGGGTATATGAATAGGAAGCGTTTAGAGGGGTATGGGCCAAGTGCTAGCAAATGGGACTAGATTAGGCTAGGATATCTGGTCAGCATGGACAAGTTGGACCAAAGTGCCTTTTTCTGTCCTGTATATCTCTGTGACTCTATCGCTGCCAACAATCACAACCATATTCCTCTGTGCTATGAATGCAATCAATTGTCCCCTATTACCATTGGTTCCAGTTGTGTTGGATCTCTATGATGACATACAAATACAGCTTTGATGTCAAGTGTTCACACTCTCGCCTCACCTCTGGGGTTCAGCTCTTTGGTCCATGTTTATATCAAGGCTGTAAAGAGGTCAGGAGCTGAGTGATCCTGGAAGAACAAAACTAAACATCAGTGAGCAGCTTATTCCTTTGTGCCATTTGGTAGTACTGCGGATGATCCCTTCATCACTTCACTATTGATCGAGAGTCAACTGATGGGCAGTCATTGGCTGGTTTGGATTTCTTCTACTTTCAATGCATAGGACATATCTGGGCAGTTTTCCAAATTGTCATGGAGATGCTAGTGTTGTAACTGCACTGGAACAGCTTGCTGGAGGTGCAGTTAGTTCTGCATCACATTCTCTGACACTGTTGCCAATACCTTCCATTTGTTTCTTAATTTCCCGTGAAATTAATCAAATTGGTTGAAGACTGGCATCTCTAATTCTGGGGACCTTGGCACTTCTGATGATGATGAATTGAGCCTTGTCTTTTGCACTGATGTCCCATCATTGAGGATGCATATATTTTTAAAGCTTGTCAGTTGCATGCTGCTTCTGTTGTTTGCATGCAAGTAGTCCTGTGTTGTAGTATCACGTGCTGACACCTCTTTTGTAAAATTGTCTGGTTCTACTCCGTGCATCCACTCTTGCACTCTTCATCGAACTAGGGTTGATCTCGTGGTGTAATGGTAATGGGAAATGCTAGTCTGTGAGGTTACAGATTGTGGTTGAATACAATTCTGCTGCTGCTGATGACCCATAGCACCTTGTGGATGGTCAGCGTAGAGTTGCTGAACCTACTCATTTAGTCCCATTTAGCACGGTGGATGTGCCACACGATACAATGGAGGATATCCACAGTGTGAAAACAGGAATTTGTCTGCGCCATGTTTATCGCAATGATCACTCCTGCACAAGTCTACTCATCCTAATTCCAACCCAGATTGGGAGAAAGTGAGGATTGCAGATGCTGGAGATCAGAGTCAAAAAGGTGTGGTACTGGAAAAGCACAGCCATTCAGGCAGCATCCGAGGAGCAGGAGAGTCGATGTTTCGAGCATAAGCTTTATTCAGGAATGTGGCGGTGCCCAAGGGGGCTGAGAGATAAATTGGAGGGAGGTGGGGCCTGCGGGAAGGTAGCGCCTAATGCAATTGGTAGATGAAGATGAGGAGTGTTGGTGATAGATTGGAGCGGAGGGTGGAGCAGACAGGTGGGAAAGATGATGAAGAGATAGGACAGTTCAAGAGGGTAATGCTGAGTTGAAAGGTTGGATCTGGGATAAGATGGGAGGAGGGGAGATGAGGAAACTGGTGAAATTGACATTGATGCTGTGTGGTTGGAGGGACCCAAGGTGGAAGATGAGGTGTTCTTCCTCCAGGCATCAGATGGATAGGATTTGGCGGTGGAGGAGGCCCAGGACTTGCACGTCCTTGGCGGGGTGGGAGGGGGAGTCACCCACCTATCACTTTTTCCAGTTACCTTCATCCCAGCCCCACCCCCTCCCATTTATCTCTCAGTCCTCTTGCCCCCAACCCCTCCCAACATTTCTGATGAAGGGCTTATGCTTAAAACATCGACCCTCCTGTTCCTCAGATGCTGCCTGATATGGTGCGTTTATCCAGCGCCACACTTTTTGACTCCAACTCACACTTATCTATTATCACATCGGTCATGTATTTTCCTGCACATTAATTATTCTCAGTGGATGCTTGAAACCTTGTTATGGTCCCCAAGTTGGGAACCTTTGATCTAGCCCATTGCCATGGTGTTATACCAAGGCGTTGCTGTTGGTGCTGTCATTTGAATGGCTGCTCCAGCTACTGTAGAAATTCTAAAGCATGTTTTAAAGAAGAACAGAGTGCCCCCCAGTGATTCTCAGAATTTGTCTTCCTGCTTCAGCATCATTTCAAGTTGATGTTCTGGGCATTCATTCGTTCATTTTATGCTTGATAAGACCTTGCTGTTTGCAAATTGGCTCCAGCATTCACATCACCATCAAAGCTAAAACAAACAGAGGGGATGAGGATCTGAATTTATTCTGAAGCAAAGCAAAGTTTGACATCCTCCTTTCAAGATTCGCAAACTGCTTCACTTCTGTTGCCAGATATTGGACTTTAGCTCCATTTACCTGATAACTGCATCATGCATGGGCAGTTCTGGTATAAGTACACCTCTGATTGGATTATTCCATGTGGGAGTGATATAACTGACCTGCACAAGTCAACACGACTTGCCTTCTATTAAAGATCAGAAAAATCTGACCAATGAGAAGTTAGTTGAAACTTTATTGCTGGAACAGCACAGCAGGTCAGGCAGCATCCAGGGAACAGGAGATTCGACGTTTCGGGCACAGGCCCTTCTTCAGAAGGGCCTGTGCCCGAAACGTCGAATCTCCTGTTCCCTGGATGCTGCCTGACCTGCTGTGCTGTTCCAGCAATAAAGTTTCAACTTTGATCTCCAGCATCTGCAGACCTCACTTTCTCCTCCAATGAGAAGTTAGACCATTCGCAATCAAAGGGAAGAAATCTTGTCTGTTTGCATGAGATTGGATTTCTTATTTGAGTAACTGCATTGCATTAAATTTAGCCAAACTTTCTTAGAACTAAAAGCAAATTGCCTGTGCAGGCTGTAGAAATGTTTGGGTAATCCTTTTTAGAGAAAACAACAAAAGTTAGAGATGCAAAGTGTCTGCCTGAAATAGAGTGAATATCTGAACCGGGAAGATTCTACAATCAGATTAAAGTGACTGCAGAGAGCTTACAATGAGGCTCCAGCCGGGGTTTGGCAAGAACAGAACAAGGCTCTGAACTGCAGGCTCTGAAGTCCGTTCTCGCACTTGAAGAATGTATTCCAGAACACTAAATGAGCCAAGACCTTCAGGACAGGCGGGAGGTACAGGAGATCAATGGAACATTTGGAAAAGAATGGTTTGAGGCAGAATTGAGTTTGTGAACAGGAGAAACCCCCCTGTTGTGAAACATATGATGAACTGATCAATGCTTAGCAAGTATCAAACTCGTCTTCTGGTGTTTTTCAATTCTGGTAAGTGCAATCACCACATTTTCCTTTACATTTTGATGGGGCTGATCTAGAGAAAGCATCACCCTAAAATACGTCTTCTGTGCTGAGCAGCTAATAAAGATTCACAACTTACATCCATAATTATTTTCCATATTTAACTAAATTATTTTAATTCAATAGCATAATTTCTGATTGGGCTATTTGGTTTCTGAATGTATGGATCATTGTGTGGGTTATTGGTTGTGTTTGCTATCTTCTGTGACAGGAAATTGGAGCCAGGACAAGCAGAGATGAGTCAGTGTGACCATCTCACAGTTAGTGCAGAGATTAAGTCCCGTCTTCATATTGAGGATACCCTGCATTGTTGTCATAGCGTCATACAACACGGAAACAGACCCTTTGGTCCAACTTGACTGTGCCAACTAAGTTTCCCAAACTAAACTCTAGCTGGGACCTACCTGCACTTAGTCCATTTCCCTCTAAACCTTTCCTATTAATGTACTTGTTTCAGTGTCTTTTAAATGTTGTAATTGTACCTGCATCTACCACTTCCTCTGGCAGTTCATTCCACATACAGGCTACCCACTGTGTGGAAATGTTGTCCCTTAAATCCTTGTTCTCTCACCTTAAAAATATGCTCTCTAGTTTTGAACTCCCCCATCCTAGGGAAAAGGCGTTTGCTATTCACCTTATCTATGCCCCTTATGATTTTATAAACCTCTATAAGGTGACCCCTCGGCTTTATACGGTCCAGTGAAAAACGTTTTACCCTATCCAGCCTCTCCTTATAACTAAAACTCCTATTCCCGGCAACATTTTGGTAAATCTTTTCTGAAGCTTCTCCAATTTAATAATATGTTCCTATAACAAGGCAACCAGAACAGCACACAGTACTCCAAAAGTGACCTCACCAAAGTCCTGTACAACCTCAATGTGACATCCTGGCTCCTATAGTCAATGGTGTGAGCAATGAAAAGAAACATTTCTTAACCACCTTTCTGCCTGGTGACGCAACTTTCAAAGCACTATCTATCTGAAGCCCTTGTTCTCTCTGCTCCATAACACTACCCATGGCCCTATCATGAACTGGATAGGTCCTGCCCTTGATCATTAATGCAACACCTCACATTCATCCAAATTAAACTTCATCTGCCACTCCTCAGCCAATTGGCCCAATTGATCACGATCCCTTTGTAATCTTAGATGACCTTCCTTATTATCATGCTAAATGGAACTCATTTCAAGCAGACCCACCAAATCTAAATGAAAAAAAAAACAGAAATTGCTAAAAAAAAACTCAGCAGGTCTGGCAACATCTCTGGAGAGAAAGCAGAGTTAATGTTTCGGGTCCAGCGACCCTTCTTAAGAACTGTTCTTTACCCCTTTGTTTCTTTGAGGGACAATTGCATCAATAATGTGCCTGCAGAGTTCAGGTTCACATCACTTACATCATATCACGGTGCATGTGAAATACAGCAGAAAGAAAGCATGTGGGGTGCACATTCTGATTGTAAACAATGTTAGCCATGTCATTGGTCTTTGAAAATTGGGAAGTAGAAGAGATTACACACGACCTTAAATGTAGTACCCAATACAAAGCTATACAAGATTTGCTAGGGTGCACAGTAGAATGAAACAATTCTTTCTCCAGAGAATCACAGAGCCATACGATACAGAAACCTAGCCAGTTCATGTCGACCATAATCCCAAACTGAACTAGTCCCATCTGCCTGTGCTTGGCCCATATCCCGCCAAACACTTCTTCTTCATGTGCTTATCCAAATGTCTGTTGAACCTTGTAGCCATACGCCACAGCCACCGCTTCCTCAGGAAGTTCATTCCACACAAAAACTTGTCTCTGTGTAGATCAATTGATCCTCAAGTCTTTTTAAATCTTTTTCCTCTCAACTTAAAAATATGCCCCTTAATCTTGAAAGCCCCCACCCTTGGGAAAAGACACCTACTGTTCACCTTATCTACGCCCCTCGTGATTTTATAAACCTCTATAAGTATTACAACATGGCAGTGAACCCCTCTGCTAATTAAACCAAACACACAGAAAAGCTCACATCGCCTCGTAATTTGTTAAAGTATGAGTGACAGAGAATTCCACAAATTCCACTATTAAAGAAAATTATCAATTTTATTCTTTAACTCTAAAAGTGAACATGAACAACAACTATACATAACTCGAAGCCTGTTGTCTGTTACAATTCTACAACAATACATTGATCCAATAAAAGCCCCTATTAAAATTACATTAACTTAATTTTCCAAACCAGATGGCCACTGTTGTCATCAGTGTCTGACTTCTTTCAGCTAAAGATCTCCCTGGGTCATCTTCAATCTTTTGTTGCAAAGATGTTTCATATGAAAAAGGTACCTTGGATACAGTGTTTTGAACAGCAGACTCTCTCTAGATGGCAGTTTGTCACTCTCTCTCTCTAACTTTCAAAATGTCTGTTTTTTTATACCCCAAACATTGGATCATCTCATTGGTTTGATGTTGTCAAAACAGTAAAATTCAAATTCAATTGGGTTTAGTATCCTGGGGCATAATTTAAACTGGTCAAATTCAAACTGTTGTGAACATAGCAGCCAAATGTTACATATTTTCAATTTTCCTGCACACTCTGAAACTGCTAGTGAGTCACATGACAGGTCTGCAAGCTCACAGTGCAAAACAGCCTTCACTCTCTCTTAAAGGTAAAGTATACACCTTCAAATTGATAACAATAAGGTCACCCCTCAGCCTCCTTTGCTTCAGTGAAAAGAGTCCCAGCCTATCCTGATGAAGTTTGAGAACCACAAAAAAAATCACTTATGATGGTGTATTGGGAATTCAAGGGTTAAAGATCCCCTATTAAAGTGATTCACTGCAGGTTCGATTGCGTACTTGTCCTATGACAGAGTGAGACTGGAAATCACAGTGGAGGGTCTGGTTGCTATCTCTAATCTGCCAAAATGGTCTGGAGCCATACATGTGGATTTTATTTCCATCCCCAGGCAAAGGTGTTTGTTCTCCCCAGACAAGACAGATAGCCTTGTTAACTGTCTTATTAACTGTCTCCTGTCTCTATTAACATACTTCCTTATCCACTAACAAGGGCATATGAAGACCACCAATGGGAACAAAACAAAAACTCTATTATGTAAATCCCTTCCCCATTAACATACAATTGTGAATAATACAATAACCAGCTCCTGCAAACCATTCGTTATTTGTCACAGGAAGTCAGCAATTACCAGGCATTGTAAGATCGTGAAATACCTGTCTTAAACAACATAGTAGCAATCAGCCATGTGACTTTAAGACTTCTGTATTAGTCACACCCAAAGAAGGTATAAAATAAACTGCTTACATGGAAAGTTCAGAGATTCATTGAGGGGTGCCATCACAAGAAGGATATGAAACTCATTTGTTGTCACCCAGAATCTCTCACCCGCTATCCAGAAATAAAGCATCTACTTTCAAACTGAAATTTGTGTCGTCCGGAGTTGAGAATCAAACTTCCACACTTGGTGCCATGATTCCGACCTCAACATGGGAATGTCTCACTGGGTTGAGTAAGTGGCACAAAAGTCTGAATTGAACAGGACAGAGTGATAAGGGTGACCCAGAGTATCTTACCCCAGACTGCTCCTTGTGTTCAGCCAGACAATCTGTCCCTCACCCCATGGAACTGGTACCTTGAAGACATCGAACGAATCACCTGAACCCAGCCTGTAAGGTAGGAACGTTCTGTGCGATTGCTGTAAATTGCTGCGGGGAGACATTGGCTACTCTGTAATGTTCCTGTAGTAAAAGGCATGACTGGGGACCCCGATTCAGTTTAGAAAGCTGCCTCTTTCGGATATGGCCGGTGGAAATTTATATATACAGAGGAACCTCAATTATCCGAACGAGAAGGGCGGGCACTATTTTGTTCGGATAATTGATTATTCAGTTCACTGATTTCCTCTGGGGCTTGAAGTTTTCTGTGAGGTCTGCTCCCCGTTCAGGAGATTAGGCAGCAGCACACCGCACGCGAGCCCCCGCCCCCTTGCCAACTGTACACCAACAGTAAGACTGCTGCTGCCTTTGTGGGGTAAGTCTCCAAATAGCACACAGACACACAACTTCTTACTGCAACTTTTTGACAGATTCCACCTCTACCCTATACAGGACAATGTGGAGAGATTATCTGGGGGGGGGGGGGGGGGGGGTTAGGGTACACCCCTGTGTAGAACTCCAGGGAACATGTGGGGAGGGAGAGAGAGGACAGGGGGGGTCAGTCATTTGGAGACGGTACCTGGACTATTCAGGATTGTTCTCGGCAGCATTTCAGTGAGCCGAGTTTGTTTTTAATCATTGTAATCAAAAGACGAGCTCAGGATTGAAACAGCTCTTTGACGTAATGCTTTGATGTGGATGTGGTGTATATGGACTTCAGCAAGCCATTTGATAAGGTTCCTCATGGTAGGCTCATTCAGAAGGTCAGGAGAAATGGGATTCAGGGGAACATAGCTGTCTGGATACAGAATTGGCTGGCCAACAGAAGACAGCGAGTGGTAGTAGAAGGAAAATATTCTGCCTGGAAGTCTGTGGTGAGTGGTGTTCCACAAGGCTCTGTCCTTGGGCCTCTATTGTTTGTAATTTTTATTAATGACTTGGATGAGGGGATTGAAGGATGGGTCAGCAAGTTTGCAGATGACACAAAGGTTGGAGGTGTTGTTGACAGTATAGAGGACTGTTGTAGGCTGCAGCGGGACATTGACAGGGTGCAGAGATGGGATGAGAGGTGTCAGATGGAGTTCAACCTGGATAAATGCGAGGTAATGCATTTTGGAAGGTTGAATTTGAAAGCACAGGATTAAGGATAGGATTCTTGGCAGTGTGGAGGAACAAGAGGGATCTTGGGGTGCAGGTACATAGATCCCTTAAAATGGCCATCCAAGTGGACAGGGTTGTTAAGAAAGCATATGGTGTTATGGCTTTCATTAACAGGGGGATTGAGTTTAAGAGTCATGAGATCTTGTTACAGCTCTGTAAAACTTTGGTTAGACCGTGCTTGGAATACTGCGTCCAGTTCTGGTCGCCCTATTATAAGAAAGATGTGGATGCTTTGGAGAGGGTTCAGAGGAGGTTTACCAGGATGCTGCCTGGACTGGAGGGCTTATCTTATAAGGAGAGGTTGACTGAGCTCGGACTTTTTTCATTGGAGAAAAGGAGGAGGAGAGGGGACCTAATTGAGGTATACAAGATAACGAGAGACATAGATAGAGTCGATAGCCAGAGACTATTTCCCAGGGCAGAAATGACTAACACGAGGGGTTATAGATTTAAGCTGGTTGGAGGAAAGTATAGAGGGGATGTCAGAGGCAGGTTCTTTACACAGAGAGTTGTAAGAGCATGGAATGCGTTGCCAGCAGCAATTGTGGAGGCAGGGTCATTGGGGACATTTAAGAGACTCCTGGACATGCATATGGTCACAGAAATTTGAGGGTGTATACATGAGGATCAGTGGTCGGCATAACATTGTGGGCTGAAGGGCTTGTTCTGTGCTGTACTGTTCTATGTTCTCTATGTTCTTCTATCGGGACCTTGAGATCACCTTCGGATAATCCGATATTCGGATAATTGATATTCAGGTAATCGAGGTTCCTCGGTAATAAGGAAAGAGGGCAGGCTCAGTAAATTTCTCACCCCACGATGTTGATATGGCTGGTGGAAATTGTTTATAGCAGAGCAAGGAGTCATAAGGTAAAATGGAACAGTCCCTCTTTGTGGTTGAGAAGGGGGACAATCTTTGAGAAAATACCTGATCAGGAAAATGGTTATAGGGTTGTAGGCCCCTCTGAGAGATCAGTCAGTTTGGGAAATTATTGTATACAAATGAAAGGATGTTGAGTTTGAATTTTTGAATGATTGCGATGGTATGTGTGGTGAAAGCTTTCATTTGAATGGTGCATTGATTCCAAAACTGTGACATGGCACTTTTAGTTGCAATCGCATTGGAATAGTTGACCAGGGTGCCAGTGTTTGGTCTTGTCTGTGTGGGCTTTGTGTTGTTTGTTCTTTGTCTCTTGTTTGTTTGCTTACAGTACGATGGGCTGAACTCTAAAATGCCAAAGAAAGGCTGCCCCCCGGGGAGAAGTAAGTCTTGTCTCACTGAGAAGGCCGGCCAAGCATTGGTCTGCCGTCTCCACGACGGGCACTGAAGCACCCCATTGCAAGAGTAAGGTGGGGGGAGAGGAAATATAGAGGGTGGGCGCAGAAAGCCTTTGTGGGATAGGATTCATGTGACCCAATGCCTGGGTGTGTTTGGGAAGGTGGCTGTGGGCCATCAGTCTCCTAAAATCAAAGAGATCGCAGACAGCATGCCGAAGGCTCTTTCGGGAGGCTTTCCCACCTCCCCGTCACCCTATTCCCCTCAGTACCCTCAAAGTTACCATCAGTGCTGAGCAATCTGACCCACAGGTGGGTGAGGTCGCTGCATTGGTCACTCCTGGCCATGCTGGAGGAGGCTGTTACAATTCTCAATACTGGGCTACAAGTTACTCATGTCAGTCCTCAACAGGGTCCTAGTGTCCAGACAGAAAGTGCTGGTGATTTGTGAAGCTTATCTGCTCATTTCTTAAAAAAAAAATCTAAACCTAACATTGAGGAAAATCACCTCAGATTTTAACATTTGTTCATTAAGTACAGGAATTACAGTGAACTTTAGATAATTTAATTGAAACATTGTAAAACAGAGCATAAAGCTGGATCTGGAGATACCAAACCAACAATATTGTTTTTAGAAAATGATACTGGCTGAATTAAATATTTTTTTGGACTCATTTACCTCCACTTAATTTGAAGACTGCTGCATCTCCTCTGTGAGTGTGGAGTGCCATTCATAGCTTTTTCTGTGTCAGTTCAACATTATCTTGCAAAAAAAAATCATGTAACAAAGGTTAATATACTGTTGTAAATATCTGTGTCTTTTGGTTAGTCATTATTTGTGCATACGAAGCATCTTGACAAAACTTTTATTAATGCTGCCACAGTCATTTCACAGCCTATAACATTATAAATGAGCAATGACTGATCAGAACAGCTTAAAAAAAACCAAATTGGGGATTTAAATTGAAAGAGTAGAACCAGGTAATTATAATGGGAGTTCAGAGCTGAAAACCATGCCACATTTTAAATTATAGCATTGGATTTTGATTAAATGAATTTCCAATTTATATGAAAGCTCTTTTAAAAACTCCTACTCGACAGGAAAAGACTTGTGATTTGGTCAGCTAAGTGATATATGCATGCAATAGAATAATCCTGGTACAATTTCATATATACAACACTAAGCAGATTTGAATAATTTCTGTGACTTTGAAATTTGTTTATTCCTCTTACTTCAGTGCGATGTCTAGTCACTTGTTCAGTTTCCATCAATCATTAAACATGCTTATTACTCAATTTTTAAAACAAGTTGTACTAATCCTGATGTGCGTTATCATAGTTAATTAATTTATTATTTGGCAAGGCTTTCTACATTGTCAGTGATCTGTGTCATTTGCCTCATGTTTACTTTAAAGCACAGCTGCATTGATTAATGTTCAATTGGTGAAGAAGTTATGGCAAGATGATGAAAGATTAGAGGTATCATAGCAAGTGAGGAACCGTCCAGGGAAAGTGAGACTTTCTGTGTTCCTCATGCAAAGCACTGCCACTGAAACAAGGGGCTGAATAACCTTCTTTGCTGTAGCCACTTTTATTTTTACTCAATAATTGGTTTGGATTTTTTACACTACTACATCTGGACAGTACAGAGGCAGTACTTCTGTTATATGTTGAAATTGGATGTATTAATGACATGTTAAAAAAAAGGCACAGGTGAAACAGCACAGCAGTTCAGGCAGCATCCGAGGAGCAGTAAAATCGACGTTTCGGGCAAAAGCCCTTCACCAGCAATACAGGCAGAGTGCCTGAAGGATGGAGAGATAAATGAGAGGAGGGTGGGGGTGGGAGAGATAAATGAGAGGAGGGTGGGGGTGGGAGAAAGTAGCACCCACCCCCACCCTCCTCTCATTTATCTCTCCACCCTTCAGGCACTGTGCCTGTATTCCTGATGAAGGGCTTTTGTCCGAAACGTCGATTTTACTGCTCCTCGGATGCTGCCTGAACTGCTGTGCTCTTCCAGCACCACTACTCCAGAATCTGGTTTCCAACATCTGCAGTCATTGTTTTTACCACAGGAGAAACAGCATAAAGAGGCTAAGGCTGAGAAAGATAAACAAGTGGGGCGATAGCAACAAAGCTGTAGAGAGAACCTAAGTACTTCTCAGGATCCCCAGCTCAGGTCTGGCATACCAACTCTGTTTGAGGAGGAAGGGAGTGATACTGAGGAAGAGGGGGAATGGGGATATTATCCTAGTGCGCTGGTGCTTCCTTTAAGCCACCTATGACTCCGTCCTTGCTGCTGTCCCAAGAACACCTGTGTAGCTGATCAGATCAAGATGCCCTCCAGGAAAGCAGCGGCACCCTGTTACCCTTGCACTGGAGTTCACCATCTCCATGTTACCCCGCCCATCCCAAAACTATGCTCCTGAACTCCAAGGCAGATGAGGAAGATGAGCCACCAATTATTGGGGTTTATGTCCCCAAGAAACTCCAAAAGATGATCGTGAGAACGAATCAGGCTCCGGATCATTAAAGATAGACCTGCCCAATTCACTCAATATGTCCCGGCACACAATTCAAATGGACAATGCAACACCCCTGCATCTGTTTGCCCTCTGTTGTATGATCTTGTCATGAGAAGAAGTTACTAAGTGGCAGGAACAAATGGGCGAGGGTGACGGAGAGGGACCAGTCTACACTTCTGATGATTTAAACGACAGATTCAAAGAGGACACCTCGAGTGTCACAGACATGACACGCACATATAACATGGATTGGTCTGAGAACACAGATGAGGAGAGCCCTTATTTATTCCTGGGATGGCCAGAATGACCCCAGGTCATGCTCTAAAGGTCATACGAAAACTGAGTTTGTTCAGCTGCCCCACAATCACAACGCATCTTCAGCCAGTACTGATGAATTTCACTGGGACTGGGATACCCCAGAAGTGCCACTTGAACATGTGGACTTCAGTTTTTATATGGACAACAGCTCCTTTGTTTCACCCACAGGTCAGCGGCATTCTGGACACACGATTGCCACTGCTTCAGAAATAAGTGAGCACGCAACGTTTGAAAGTCCACTGTCAGCATAGAAGGCTGAATTGTTTGCCCTCACTCGAGCTTACGTTTTGGTGGAAGGGAAATCAGCCAATATTTATACGGACTCTCTATGCTTTCACCGTTCTCCATGACTATGGCACCTAATGGGAGCATAGGGGATTTTTAACCTCCACAGAGCAACCGATTAATAACGCTGTTTTTGAGCATAATTTCTTGCAGGCTTCACATTTGCTGTACAGCCTAGTGGTGATCAAAATGTTCAGCTCACTATGATGCTGCTGATAGATTCTCCAAGTGCAACTCGCAAGTAGATGCTGCCACCAAGCAGGCAGCCTTACACCCCACTTTCCTGGGTCCCATTGAGCTCACAGCAACACCTAGTTACAAAACTTATGAGGACAGGTGCCAGACCTGGGTGAAATATGTACCTTACAGGGGGACGCCCCTGCAGAGGAACACAGACTATGGTCACAGATGGGGTGCATTCTTGATGTTCATGTGGATGACCCCTGTGGGACAGGTCTTTGTTCCTTCTTTGCTTTTATCAATCTTGGTGGATTATGTACATAAGTGTACACACCTAGGCATGGAGGGAATGGTCAGCACTTCACTACAAACCTGATTTCCAGAAAGTGGCTGAGAAACGAGCCAAAGCATGCTTGATCTGCAAAAAGACAAATGCTGAAAAAGGGATGCCTTGCTGTTCTAGGACTACCCCCTTGCCTGGTGGGCCTTTCAATTGTCTACAACTAGATTCCATAGCGGGACACACCGTTTTCACACCAACCGGATTGAGTCTGGTGGCAGTACCCAGCTGTGAAGTCTCAAAGTCTGTATGAACTGAAGTGTTCGTTCCTTCCACAAAATGCAGCACTTCCCACCGTGGTAAAGCACTCAAACTTGGTCAGAACCCGGATCACAGTCCGCCCCAGAAGTGCACACCGTATGCAGGTCCTCTGGAGACTTGTGGAATGTTTCAGAGAACATCTCTGGGACACGTGCACGAAACAATCCCATCACCCTTTGGCCTACTACTTCAACTCCCCCTCCCACTCTACCAAGGACATGCAAGTCCTGGGCATTCTTCACCACCAAATCCTAGCCACCCGATGCCTGGAGGAAGAACGCCTCATCTTTTGCCTTGGACCCTCCAGCCACACGGAATCAATGTCAATTTCACCAGTTTCCTCATCTCCCTCCCCCCCTACCTGATCCCAGAGCCAACCCTCCAACTCGGTACCACCCTCTTAACCTGCCCTACCTGTCCTTCTGCCTTCCTACCTATCTGTTCCACCCTCCGCTCTGACCTATCCCCATCACGCCCCACCTTCATCTACCTATCGCATTCCCAGCTACCTTCCCCCAGCCCCACCCACTCCCATTTATTTCTCAGCCCCCTTGTGAACCCCCCAGCCCCAACCCATTCCTGATGAAGAGCTCACACTCGAAATGTCGACTCTCCTGCTCCTCGGATGCTGCCTGACCAGCTGTGCTTTTCCAATGCCACATTTTTTACTCTGATCTCCAGCGTCTGCAGTCCTCACTTTCTCCTAACATTTTCTGCATTACTGACATCCAGCGGGGAGATATGTCATTCCTTATGTTTTTCCGCCTTCAATAAGGAGAAAAGGTAAACACAACATCCCACTCTTTCATCAGAGAGTGGTAACTGGTGGTGGATTAACCTTTGGATCACCACACTGTTACTTCAGCCTCAGCTGTTGTGGGAATTGAACCCATGCTGTTGGTATCACTCTACATTGTATACCAACCATCCAGCAAATGGAATTAACCAATCCTTAAATAATGGAGAACCAACCTTCCAATTTGCAAACACCATTCCACAATTTATAGAATTTCAATAGATGGCCACAAATACATTCAAAATCTCTATAGGCACCCCTTCCTTGGTGAAAATATTTATTTTGTTATTTTGGAAAGTTTTTGAAAAAGATGTTTTGCCATTATGTATGTCTTTGGCTGTACTCATAATCAGAACATGCTTTAAGTGAGTGAATGTACAGCATTGTCACAACTGGTCACCCAGCAAGCATCCCCAATTCATTATGATTCTTAACACCTCAATATCATTATACTCCTGGATAAGGAGGGTAGAACCTGCTCCTCTTCTTTATTAAACCGCACTCCCTTTCTTCAGCTGGTCACAACAGTTGTACAGCATGGTGGCTCAGTGGTTAGCATGACTGCCTTACAGCACCAGGGATCTGGGTTTAATTCCACCCTTGGGAGACTGTCTGTGTTTGCATGGTCTGCCTGGGTTTCCTTTGGGTGCTCTGGTTTCCTGCCACTGTCCAAAGATGTGTCGGCTAGTGGGAAATGCAGGAGTGGGATGTTGTCAATCTGGATTCAATGGGGCAAATGGTCCACAGTGTAGGGATTCTATGGATATTAACTCAGCATAAAGGATCTCTACCCCTATCATGTACTTATGTCTTATTAGCTGCCAGTTTAAGCAGGCTTTCCTGGGTTAAAAAGGAAGTGGTCATTAGTCACCAAAATGCAAGGAAAAAAAATGAAATGTGACCCACATACACACAGATTAGAAAGAAACAATGACAGTCTAAAAAAATGCCATAGGAATTTGTCTTTGTCTTGTCTGAGGTGTAGATGATGAAAAGTTTTACCTGTTAAAGTAGTGATTTCAATAGCACTGACCGTGGTAACTGAGCATTTGCCTGAAGGTTCTCAGTCCTGCAGGTTAGTCAGAGGATGTTGCCCAGTTTCCTTTTTGACAGTGGCTTGGTTGACTTGTGATTTACTTCCAGCAATCTGCGAGAGACAGAGAGAGGGACAGAGAGAGAGAAAGAGAGAGATAGAGACATTCTTTATTTTGAACTACAATTGTTACTTAATGGATGTTCTTCAGCTGTAATCTGCTCAGTATACTGCAGCTCAGTAGAATTAGAACATCAGACAAGCACGCAGTGACCCAGTTTGCAGTTAGCTTTTTAATTCATTCTCTTATATGTTCCTGGAAAGGGAAAGCATAAGGTGCCTTCTGCTCAGTACAATTTTCTTTTCCCTCACATCATATCAACAAATCTTGGATATAACTCACAGGAGGTCAGGCAGCATCTGAGGAGCAGGAGAATCAACATTTCGGGTAAAAGTGCTTATGCGCGAAACGTCGATTCTCCTGCTCCTCCAGATGCTGCCTGACCAGCAGTGCTTTTCCAGCACTACTCTCTCGACTCTGATCTCCAGCATCTGCAATCCTCACTTTCTCCTATAGCTCACAAGCGACAGTTTCTGCTGAGGTAGTAATCAACGTCTATTATCTTGGCAATTACAGGAAATGACAGTTCAAGTTCAGTGTTGCATCATTTTGTTTGAAGTGTCTCTATCTCTCTCTGAAGTTCCTTGGCACCCTCCAGTGCAACATTCCACAGTTTCTCTTAGGATTGATTACCATTTTTGGCTGATACATCCCTTCTTTAAAACTTTTCTTAACAAGAAAACCTATGTTATTTAAAAATTCAATATGTCCATGTTAGGGCTGCCCATGACTGGGCAGCACAAAATGGCTGACAGATACCCATGGCTAATGCAGCAGAACATGGCTGGCAGCACTTAGAGAACTTGGGAAATATTTGCTTAATGTAGTCTTCACAAACAGAACGATAGTAGCTCTGTAAACCCAAGGTTACTGAACTGAGATAAAATATGCAGCTATATTTGCTTACGCATAATATGTAGATAAGAACATTTCACACTAATTAGTGAATCTCTCTTGAATTAGTTAATCAATCTGTTACAATACTAAGAATTAAGATCTTTCAAATAATCATAGACATAAATTACAAAGTAGCTACAGATCCACCTATGTCCAAAAATCAATAAAAGCATTAGATGAAAAGATTCAAACCAGTTTCAGGCAGTAGAAGCAGCCCCCATATTATTACGGCGAGATAAGAGTGTCTGGGAAACCTCACGAAAGACCGGGGGATGGACCATAAGCCTGTCCATCTCTTTGTTGTTCAGTGATATGATTAGCTTAATTGGAAATACAGGTAGATTGAAATTACTGAGTGTGGCAGTACTTGCTTTGGGTTAAGAATTAACAACAGTTAAACTGTGTACATGACAGCAAGTAAATTGCTGAGGCAAGCTTTAACTGTGTACGATACTGTACCAGAGAGCCAATGACAAAGGGATAGCTTGGTGTTTCTGACCAATAGTAAGCAAAGGTGGGGGGACGTGTGCATTCTAAGTTTAAACTGTAAACGTTAAGACATTCTGGAACCTTTTGTGTGCCTTGCTGCTCTGGAGAAATTAAGCTGTAAAATCACAATCGAAGTTACCTAAGACTATCCCGTGACTCGGACTCCCACTGGAACATATGAGATCTAACAGTCCATAAATAATTCGGAGCTGTGCTCCATTAGTATGAACTGTATCTGTTTTCATGTTTGTAGACATGAGACAAGGAGATAAATATTATTGTCGTTTTGTAACACATTGTAAAAATTCTAAGATTAATACCAAGTTTAACTAGTTGCATGGAGTTGTTTGGAGGGTTCCTCTTTGTGAGACCTGGCAAGATTTCTTGATACATCTCCAAGCAAATACACCTCAATGATGACCTACACTGTTCCTTTGGCGCATAAATTTTGTCTGATTCTAAACTTGTCTCCCAAACCAACCCACCATTCATCAAAGACTGCTGCCCCCCCCCCCCCCCCCTCTCATTTTTCAAAGGCTGCTATGCACTCAAACAAACATTAGCAATTGGTTACTAGTTTAGGTTAGATTAGATACCTGACAGTATGGAAACAGACCCTTCAGCCCAACAAGTCCACACCGACCCTCCACAGAGTAATCCACCCAGATCCACTTCCCATACTTACCCCTGACTAATGCACCTAACACTATGGGCAATTTAGCATGGTTAATTCACCTGACCTGCACATCTTTGGATTGTGGGAGGAAACTGAAGCACCCGGAGGAAACCCACGCAGACACAGGAAGAATGTGCAAACGCCACACAGCCAGTCGCCTGAGGCGGGAATCGAACCCGGGTCTCTGGCGCTGTGAGGCAGCAGTGCTAACCACTGAGCCGCTGTGGTTTTCACTGCGACATGATGACAAAGCAGCCATAAAGCTACACTCTTCATGACACATGGCTAATACTCCTTCACCCTAGTTGCTGTTTAATCACCAGGCCACACACTTTACCTGTCCTTAGATACATCCTGTCTAAACACCCTCTCTGAGTCCCTGCTAATCTGTCCCCAATGCCCACTGGAGACTGCAGTTTGTCACTGTCCATTTGGGGAACATTACACATTGGCAAGAAATTGAACACATATAAATGACCTTTTAGATACGGCCACCAAAAATAAAATAAAATGAATAGAGACTTCAGTTCACTTCTGTAATGCAAATCTGAATGCTGTTATCATCCGATGACTATCTGACAGCCTATGGTGATCTGGTGCACCCAGCTCTCATCGACTGGAACCAGGTGTCTGTCAGCAACTGTCTCCCCATGTAGCTGAGTTCTATCATCCTCAAAGAGCCTTTTTCCATTCCCGTGATCTTGTCCTCCTGCTTGACAGGCCCATCCTAGTTCCTCTGCATCCAACCCATTGCCTCTCATAGCATTCCAGATGATGTGGTACTCTCTGTCTGGACCAGTCCAAACTGCAGAACCAGAACCTTCCACAGCCTTATTACCCGTTTCACCTTGGCTCTGTTTGCAGTGTGTGACCAACTTTGTTGAAAGTGCTGCACCAGCTGAGTGACCAACATATGACGTCAAAAAGGGAAAGTCGGCGGAGATACAATCCCCCCATCCCATCGCAGATCCACACCCATCATTCAACTTCTCATTGAACTCAGTAGAGTCCATTGTAATATTGACATGACCAATGATTAAATGATGTTCCTCTCCTCCTGCAGCAGACTTGGCAGTTTCATAAGTGATGGGAAAGGTTTGACCAGCGCAGTGGTATGTTATTGCCGCTACCTTAGGCACTATCGAGATGTCAATGCTCAATTTGCAAGCATTAATACCATTTCCTTTGACCAGCATTTGAACTCTATGCATTTTCACTCGAGAAACATTACTCAGACTTTCATGTCAGGTAATCTTGGTATTTGCTCAATACTTTTGGTAAAATAGGATGCTGCATTAATCAGATAAGATATGTAGTTAATATATTTAACAAGCAATTATTACACTTTAATGGGTATGTTTTTGCTGCCTAGCAAGCCTGGCTGATACATAAATGAAGCAATGAGTTGTTCCTGATGTTAAGATAGGCCTCACTCGAATTCTCAATGCGATTCTATCACAAATTGTGCTACAGCCTATTTCATTCCGGCCCCAGGAAGGTGATGGGCACTCCATTCCAAACTACCTTCACCATTTCACTGGCCATTCCAATGGTTTCCCCTTCCCCTAACCCATTGGCTGCCCCCAACCTTGCAACCTAACCCTAGAGGGATATCAAAGTCCTGTCTCTATGTTATTCTCTAAACTTTGTGCAGTACCAATATCTGAGCCGGTATATGTATGAGATCACATGACAGTGCCCTGTTCTTTATCAACTTCATGCTCTCCCACCAATACTTAACCAGGTGTCAATTCTTGGGTATGTGAAAGGAGGAGTAGTAAGGGAAGAGGGGAATACACAGGGACTATTTAAAGATGCTTACCTCATCTGCAGTTTGTATTCAAGTCATTGTGAGATGAGAGAAGGTGTTCAATGTGAGAAGGTGTGTTAGTTTGGAACGTAGAGCATGGCTCCCATTGTCGTCTCACCAATGTCAGCACCTTATCCTCCAAAAGCGTGAGTTCATGGAAATCTCCACTCCACCTATCTCCCCAACCCCTGTCACTCCACCAGTCTTCGCTGCTGCCCTGGAATATAGTCTTACCCTGGAAGAAAGTGGCCCTGTACTAATGAGTGTGGTGCAAACTGTTTGGGAATCATGGCTATCATTATTGAATGGCTGACAGCATGCACAAGCTGTGGGATGTGGGACTGAGGTGGTGCTCTGAATTTGAAGCATGTGTTTCATGGAGATGGTTGGTAAGTAATTGAAGGGATGCAGTGAATGGAGCAGTATGTTCAGCTAATGACTGTTTGATGTCATAGAGTCATACAGCACAGAAACAGACCCTTCTGTCCAAATCATCTATGCCAACCAAGTTTTCCAAACTGCTCTAGTCCCATTTGTCTGTGTTTGGCTCATATCCCTCTAAACCTTTCCTATTCACGTACCTGTCCAAATGTTTTTTAATTGTTGTGCGTATACCACTGCCTCTA
This sequence comes from Chiloscyllium plagiosum, assembly GCF_037043375.1. Taxonomy (NCBI): domain Eukaryota; kingdom Metazoa; phylum Chordata; class Chondrichthyes; order Orectolobiformes; family Hemiscylliidae; genus Chiloscyllium; species Chiloscyllium plagiosum. The sequence goes on along the minus strand of NW_028270170.1, from coordinate 37,698,256 downwards.
GCATTTCATTCTGCATACATTTCATTCTACATTCTGTGTGAAAAAGTTGCTCCTCAGATCCCTTTTAAATCTTTCTCCTCTGAAGTTAAAATTATAGCCCCCCTGGCATAGGGAAAAGACCTTTGCTATTCACTTTATCTATGCCCCTCATGATTTTATAAACCTCTATAAAGTCACTCCTTAACTTCCTCTGCTCCAGAGAAAATAGTCCCAGCCTCTCTGTGTTTTGTAGCTGACAACTGAGGGAACATCAATTCCTTCTTGGACATCAAGAACTTCAATTGCAATGAACACAGAAATTGCTGGACAAACTTAGTAGGTCTGGCAGAATTTTGTGCTCAGAGAAGCAGCATTAACATTTTGAATGCTGAAAGACTCTTCTTCAAAACTGAATGTCAATAGCTCTTGCTTTATTCAGAAGGGGCTGATGTCGCCATTTTCTTTGTAGTTCCTTCATGTTGCCTTGACTGGAATGTCAATGTAATATTCCCAAACATAAGCGAATGTCCACTGGTTACTTTTGAACAGAAATTGTGGCCAACTGGCATCATGTGACCAAAAGCAGCCATGTTATCAGTCCACAAAAATGTGTCATTTAAAAATAAATAAGTAAGGGAATGTAGTTTTAAATTTAAAAACAAATATCAGGATCTCTCTTTGTTCCTTCTAGATATGACGTATTTTCAATATAAAGGTCACTGGAAAGAGTGTGATCTTGAACAGAGAGTGGAATGGCAATGGGACATGTTATGTTTACTTGTCAAAACCACAGGAAGTGAAGATGAGTCATTGTCTGATGTGTAGCCTATATCAACGAGCACTTTGTCCCTGTCTGTTCTAGCACTGATAGCCAACACACAGTTGTCACAGTGGACAAAATTACAATCCTAAAATGGCTCAGTATCTTAACAGACTGTTTGTTATTTTTTGAAACAAATTTCTATCTCAATCATTTTAGTTTTCAGAACTTCTCTAAACCATTTCTGCTTGACAGATTTTGCACTGGGTTCAAATTACAGCAATTGGGTGATTAAAACTGCCTTTTCAAATTTTAATCAGTAGCGAAACAGTGTTGATGCACAAGTGTTAACTGGTATTTTATCATTGTGCTTATTTTTACAGCAGTGCAAACTGAGCTGAAGACAAGATTGTAGTGGTTTGCAGTGTTCTGCAAGCAAATAATGACACATTTCTAATAAAGTTTTGGCCATCAAAACTGAAGGAGATGTGCAACATAAGAATTGAGGAGAATATGCAATGAGTGCGAGTATTTGGTTCATCCACTCTGTTCCTTCACCAGACTAAGTAATGAATGCCCCCTAATTTATCTCAGGTTAGCTCAATTTCCAAGAAATTGAATCCCTTATGGGTCCTTGAACACTCACTCAGCCCATTTATTAATCAATCCACCAGGAGTAATTTACACTGCACCAAGCACTGAGGGATAGAATCACTACAGTGTGGAAGCAGACCATTTGGCCCATTGAATCCACATCGACTCTCCACAGAGCATTCCCCCCAGGTGCACCCCTTACTCTATCAGTCTAACCCTGAAATACCCATGGTCAATCCACCTAATCTGCACATCATTGGACTGTGGGCGGAAACCAGAGCACCTAGAGGAAACTTGTGCAGACATGGGAAGGTCATGGAAACTTCACACAGACAGTCGCCCAAGGGTGGAATCAAACCCATGTCCCCGGCCCTGTGAGGCAGCAGTGCTAACCACCGAGCAACCATGCCACCCCTATGAATCACAATGAGGTAAATGTTCCTGTGAGCATCTATACACTCAGTCACGACCGTTGTGAGTGATGTTCTGTGTTAATATTGTGCTTTATTTCTGGAATGCATGTTAGAAACTTGGGCATGAGAGTCAGTGCCCCCACTATCAACCATTCCTGCCCATCCCAGAAGATTTACCATTAATTGACTTTACCCTGTGATATCAACTGTGGCCCCGTTGGTAGCACTGTTATCACCAAGTTAACAGGCCATAGGCTCCTGTGGCACTGCCAGCCTTGAGTGAAATAGAATTTGGTTGACACAGGGAGCACGAAATATGTCGGCCAGAATGATGAGAGGGTGAAATTGTGAGGTGACATTACATTAACTAGGTTGTACTTCCTGGGATTTAGAAGGACAAGAACCGAATGACCACAATTCTGAAGGACCAGTTAGGGTAGAGAGAGACTATTTCTGTTGATTGGGGTGTCTAAGACTTGTTACTCAGTCAAAAAATTAGAGCTGGTCATTTCAAGAACTAAAGAATGACGCAAATCTATACACAAACAGTAACAGAAGTTTTGAATTCTTCCTCAAATGTCAATTGGTGCTAGATCAATTGTAAATTTTAAAACCAATATTGACAGGAACGTGTTGTCCAAAGAGCTAAACACTTTGGGGCATTTGCAAGTTGTGTCATAAATCGGCCATGATCTCACTGAATAGTGTTCAACTCATGTTCCTATAATTTTATGCTTCTAAATCTACCTGGTCTGGCCTATATGTAACTCCAACTCCAGTGTGATTTACATTTATTTATCCTCTAGTAAGCTATTCAGTTGCATCAAACATAACAAGAATAAAATCAAATGAACTGTTAGATTTCATCTCAAGCACCAGATATGACAAAGGTATCCCTACCCCTGTTCACCCTACAAAATCCACCTTACTAAAAGCCTGTGCTAACATGTGATGTGTTGTCAGGAGTTCAGTCAAGTAAACTTTCTTGTCAGGAGTTTAGTCAAGCAACTACATAAGATATCCATCTTCAGAGGGTTGTATGTATCAGCTAGAATGATGGACACCTTCATCATTATCCCTGGGTATGTCCTCTCTCACTGGTAGGCAAGTATACCCACAGTGGTTGGATGGTAGTTGACATGAAGTGACTACAGAAAACTCAACATTGACTTTGCACTCCATGAAATCTCTTGGTAGATGATCAAAGGGAAGAAAACTTCCAGGTTGGACCTGATTACCACCTATTGCTCTCCATCCAGTGATTAGTCAGCATTCCCTATTAAGCACCACCTTGAAGAAACATTGAGGATGATAAAGGCGTGGCATTTATTATTCTGAGTGAGGGACTTCAATGTCCATCACCACGAATGACCTGGCTGTATCACTGAGCTGGTTGAGTCATGAGTTATATATCTGCCAAAGTCTATAGCATATGGTAAGAGTACAGAAAGATGGAAAAACACATTTTCTCTCATCGTCACCAACCTACCTATTGTCGATACATCTACTCACCACAGTATTGTTAGGAATGACCACTGCACAGTCCATGTGGAGACAGAATCCCATCTGTACAAAGAAGAAACATGCCATTGTATTGTGCAGCTTTCCTTCTGTGTTAAATAAGATAGAACAACTCCAGCAACTCAAAACTTAGCAACCACAGGCAGCTATCACCCAATACCAGCAGCAGGAGCAGTATCGGGAAAACTGGCATACCAGATGACCAAGCCTGGTTTAAGGGCATGTAGAACAGCAGTATATAAAAGGGGCCTACTGAAGCTGCAACACTGGACAATATGCATGCCAACTCAATTAAAGTGCTCCCATCCATACTGGTGGATATTCAACAACTCATGGGATGAGGATGCCACATAGAAAAGAATCCCTATAGTGCGGAATAGGCTGTTCAGCCCATCAAGTCTGCACCAACCCTCCAAATAGTACCCCACCTCGGCCCACCCTCACTCTATCCCCATGACCCTACATTTCCCATGGCTTATCCATCTAGCCTCCACATTGCTGGTCATTACAGTGCAATTTATCACTACCAAACCACCTAGTCTGCACATGTTTGGACCATAGGAGTAAACAGAGGACACTCACACAGATACGAGGAGCATGTCCACACTCCACACAGTCACCCAAGGGTGGCCAGGTTCCTGGTCCTGAGAGGCAGCAGTGCTAACCACTGTGCTACCCTTGTGTCACACTTACACTTGCATTGTCAATGATGGTGGAACCCATCAGGTGAATGCAGAAGACAATGCTGTAACACTTGCTACCATTGTCAGTCAGATTCCAAGTGGATAATCCATCTTGGCATCCTCCTGCGGTCCCCACAACTACAATTGCCAGTCTTTAGTCAATTCAAATCACTTCATATGATGGCATAGTATGGCTGAGTACACTAGATATGGCAAAAGTTATGTGTCCCTAAAAAACTGTGGCTGTCGTGGCTAAGGGTTGTGCTCCTAAGCTAGCCTTGTCTATAGCCAAGCTATTCCGGTGTAGCTAAAACATTGATAACAACTGGATAAACTTTTACAAAAACTCAGGTTTGTCCTGCCCGCAAAAAGCGAGGCAAATCTGAAGTGGCCAATTTCTACAATATCAGCCTACTCACACATCAACAAAATGGTATGTCAGACTGGCACTTCTCTCCCTGTTTATTGTTGATCTGGGTTCTGCCAAGATCTCTCTTAATCCAGTCTTTACCTTAACACGAACAAAAGAGTTTAATTCGGAAGCCAGTTACAGGTCACTGTCCTTGACATTTGCTCAGTTCTTGTACCAAGGAATACTAACAGAATAAATGGCAATTGGAAGTCTTGCAACAGCTGGACTCATGCAGACTTGATGGGCTGAACAGCCTATTCCGCACTATAGGGACTCTTTTCTATGTGGCGTCCTCATCCCATGAGTTGTTGAATATCCACCAGTATGGATGGGAGCACTTTAATTGAGTTGGTATGCATATCGTCCAGTGAGAAATCTTGCAACAGCTGGAGTCATGTAACACAAAAGAAGGTAGTTATGGTTGTCACAGTCATCTGAGTGACAGAAGATTCCTGCACGAGTCCCCTAGAGCAGTGTCTTTCATTCTCAGCTGCTTCACCAGTAAGCATCCTTCCTTCATGCGATTGAAAATTGGGATGATTTGTGATAATTGCCGTGTTTATTTTTTCCTCAAATTCTTCAGATAATGAAGCAGTTTGTTCCCGCAGGCAACATGACCTGGACAACAATCAGGTTAGGCCTAAACAAAACAAATGAAAGAACTGCAGATACTGGAAATCAGAAACAAAAACAGAAACTGCTGGAAAAACTCATCAGCATCTGTGGAGAGTTAACATTAATTCAAGTTCCCTGTAGCGGTGCTAAAGCCCACTCGAGTGAAAGTTAAAGTGAAGCTTTCCTCACCAACTGAATGTCATCGTTGTGGTTCTCTACCAGCTCACCATACTGCCTCAAGTACTTCAGAGAAAAGAAATGTGAGAACTTTAAATCTCAGAGGTTTAAGGAGCTCATCTTGATTCATATTTAAATGGGATGTGCTGATTCTCTTACTATAATAGAGAGGGAATGTGAAAGAATGGATTGAAAACAAATGAAGAGCCTAAAATTGCTTCCTCTAACTTAGGGTGGCACGGTGGTTCAGTGGTTAGCACTAAAGTCTAATAGCGCTAGGGACCCAAGCTCAATTCCAACCTTGGATGACTATGTGGAGTTTGCACATTCTCTCCGTGTCTGTGTGGGTTTGCTCTGGTTTCCTCCCACACTCCAAAGATGTGCAGGTCAGGTGGATTGGCCATGCTAAATTGCCCATAGTGTTAGATGCATTAGTCAGAGAGGTATGGGTCTGGGTGGGTTACTCTTCGCAGGGTCAGTTGGGCCAAATAGCCTATTTCCACACTGTAGGGAATCTAATCTAAAACAAATTATCTCCCAAGCTATGCAACATTTCTGTTCTTTATTGAGTTGTCTCAGTCAAGAGAGGCAGAAAAATGCTGAGGTTTCTTCAGAACAATCAGCTGCACTGAATCTTAAACTAAGGAACATTGTAGGCAAAGAACAAGCAACGTTAGCCTCCCCATAAAGCTAACTGTACCTGATGTCAAAGTGTCCAAGCAATTCTGACCCTAACTCTAACTCTATCACAGTGTTTCACTGTCTGTACTTCTAATCTGATAGTTGGACAATTTAGGGTTTCCTGCTGGGAGCGAGCTTAATTGTACACACCACAATCTCATACTGAGTACTCCAGAGAGTCTGAATTGTCAGTGGGCTTTGGATAGGAATGTAAGTTTTTCACGAAGCCATTAGTACCGCTGTTCATGTTAAATGGATGGGGATGGTGGAGAAGTTATTGATCTCATGGATTTGTTCCAGACCATTTTTTTAGCTGGGTTGTATGGAGTGCAGTACCCTACAAAACCCAAGAGGATTGAGAGTGACGTGGTAGAGGGTTTTACAATGATGAAGTGGCTTGATAGGGTAGATATCGAAATGTCTCCACTTTTGAAAAGGCCCAAAACCAAGGGCCATGAATATCACAGGGTTGTTATGGCACAGAGGAGGTCATTTGGCCCACTGTCACTGCATTGATTGTATTACTGAGTGCCACCCTCCTGCCGTTTCCCCATATCCCTGTGTACTATTTATATCCAAATAATCATCCAGTGTCCTCTTCAATGCTTCAATTAAACCTGCCACTGGCAGATTTCCAACCCAAACAACGTGCTGTGTGAATCAGTTTTTGTCGCATCATCCTGGCTTCATTTGTTCACATTAAATCTCTTCCCTCTTTTTTTATGAGCAGGAACAGCTTCTCCCCATCTACTCTGTCTAGCCACTCATGATTTTGAAAACAACTGACAAATCTCCTCTCAGCCTTCTTCTCTACAAGGAGAACAGTCCCAACTTCCTCAATCTCTCCACATTACTGAAGTTCCTCACCCCTGGAACAATTCATGGTCATTGCTTCCACACTCTGTCCAATATGCTCACATCTTTTCAGATAATATGACACCCAGAACTGTATACAATACTCTAACTCAGATCTAACAAGTGATTTATAGAAAGTTCAACATCATTTCCTTGATGTTGTACTCTATACCCCTGTGAATAAAGCCAAGAATGCAGTATGCTTTATGAATTGTCAATGTCCTGGCACCTTCAATGATCTGGCATAATACATTCAGATTGCTCTGTTCCTGCACCTCATTTAGAATTGTAGTTCCTATTTTATTTTGACTTTCAACGTCCTTCTGATCAAATTGCATCACCTCACACATCTCTGCATTGAACCTCATGTGCCAGCTATCTGCCCATTCTAACAACTTGTCAACGTCCTTTTGAACGTAAAATATAAAATGGTCATAAAAATATCCATTCTGGAAGAGAAACTCTTCACTTGGCGAGTGGTTAAAAAGGGTGGGAAATGAAAACCACAAGGGAGTTGCTGTGAAAATACTCACTGATACATTTAAAGGGAAGCTGGGTAAGTACATGAAGGGGAGAATAACGGAAGGAGATGAACATAGCATTAGATAAGATGAGGTGTTGAGAGCATTTAAACACCAACATAAAATAGTTGGATCAAATGGTGAACTTTGGTGTTTTTAATTTGTTGCAATTCCTTCTCAGATAGATGCCATACAGCATCAAAGCAAGGCAAAACTATAAATTGTGCAAAAATACATTGTATTAATTTTGCTACATCACTATGTCTTCTGATCTTGCCTGTCTGAAACTTTTAATAAATTGACGTAAACCCAGTACTTAAAGTGATTTTTAACTCTAGACAATTTTTGCCGTCTGCTTGCATTATGAACCAAATAGATCTCGGTGTATTTTATTTTCCATCAGGATCTTTCATTAAAAAGAACCTTTCTACCTAATTAGAGCTTTTGAGACTGAATGACTATGGTGTGTCCTATAGCTTGGCCTGTGAGATCGAGGCTAAATTAAAGGTTGGCAATTCTGGATGAACGTATTTCTGAAGGTTTCAGCCAACTCCCCTGTTTGTTGCTGATTTGATCATTCTGACAGTGCACCAACTGGAAAGCTGACAGAATTTGGGTGGAGCAGGAGTTGTCCAGTTAGATTTCTGACCCTGCCATAACATTAAAATTGCTGATATCAAACTCGCAAGTTGTTATACATGTGACTGTGGTAAACCAAGTCATCTCATCATTATTAGGCCATCTGTGACTATTAAGATGACTAGCCATGGATTTTTGCTCCAATAGCTCTCCACCACTGTCTGGCTGAGTGTGACTGCTCAATTGGTAACTAGCCAGTCACAGCACGAGGATCAGCTACAATGGCTTCCCAGCTTTTCAGCTGCTGCTGTTACCTCGTGATTCCAAAGTATTCCTGGCCATCTTCCATAGTCATTTATCTTCTCTCAACTTGAGTTCATTCAAAGCTCTCTGTGCTAAATTGCAACAAGTCATGCTGCCAATTCCCTCTGCACTCGCTTGGCACCCAGACAAGAAAAGCTTTCATTTTAATGTTCTCATCCTGCTTCCCCATCGCTGTAATCTCCTCCACCTTAACAACTGCCTCGATCTCTGGAGTTTACCTCAATACTAGCCTCTTGAGTATTGCAAACTTTAATTATTCCAATATTGGTAGCCATTAACTCCCAGGCTCATGAGTACTGAAATTTCCTCACAAAATCTCTTGGCTGCAACCTCTTCATCTGCTCTTGTCTTAAAAACTGCCTCATTGATGAAGCTTCAAGTCATTTGTCCTAAGATATCTTTATGTGTTCAGTGAATTTTGGAAAGCAAAATTTTTCTTTACTTTAAAGACATTATATAAGTGTAAGTTGTTGTGTTGACACTTGACTGTGAGTTTCTCCCCAACCTTCAATGTTTTAAGTGTCTGTTTTTATAACTAATAAACAAAATTTTTTAAAGAAAATAAAAAACAAGACACAATCCTTTTTTCTTAATGCCTCTATCATTTTATTTGTTTGCAGTTGGTTCACATCTGTGTCATGGAAATTAATCTTAAATTCTTGGTGACTCCAGGACGATCTGGAGGGTTGGCAAGCCTCAGTTAAAGTCTGTTAATGAGCTCAGTGAGGCTGGGTCTGGGTGGGGGCAGCAGTCTGGAGCCCAAAGTCAAGATAAGGCCGGGCCTGGGTTTGCCCTGGCTGGGATCAGGCATGGTACCACAATTCATGCAACATAAATTAGTGAATAGTTTTAACCTTCGGTGATGGACATTATGCTTTGTTCTATGGCACATTCAAAGATATTTCTGTATCTTTCATATGAATTTACTTAGTCAGCCTGAGGTTATGCATGACTGCTGACCTATTAAGGAATTTTTCTAGTATCTCAAAGCCTGAAACAATTTATAGTACAGGCTGAAGAATAATGTTATCTGTGGGAATGTGAAATCTATTACTGCCTAGAGAAATGTTGCATCAGGCATGGAATTAGACTGAAATTAAAGTGGGACATAAGCTGTTTGTCAGTGTCTGTGCTCTGTCCATATGAACAGTCACCCCAATCCCATGTAAGTTCTCTCTTCTTCTGTCTCTTACCTCCCACCATATGAAACAGTTATCTAACCTGTTCCGAAACAATAATTTGGTGTTTGGGTTAATCATTAACTAATTTGATCATGGTCTGTAGAACAATTAATGGAATGGATTGTATTGTGTTGATAGCTTGTTGCAACTAAATAGATTAAGGATGACTGATTTTTAAAACAAAATGTCTTACATAAAGTCAGGTGTGAGGTGAGAGGTGGTTCATCTCTCATTGAATGGCGGACTTGGCAGACTACCAGCTCATGGGGTGTGAAGTAATTCCACAGAGGCTGGTATCCCGTCAACAAGTCATTCTTTAAGTCACCCAAAGTCCTTGACACTTATCCAGCTTCCTCAGACCAGCTCTCAGGGTGAGCAGAACCTCTGACACGCCTGTTCTTTTTTTTTTGTTTTTTTTGTTCTTTTTACAATAAAGAAAACCAAAAGAATAAATGTCTTCCCTAAACAAGGGGAAAGAAATTCTTCCTCCAAAAGAAAAGCAGAAACCAACAACCGCAGGAGCACACTGACTGTAGCACCAGCCAGCACAGAATCAGAGCTCTAAGCTGAGGAGACTCTAAATCTCCTGTTTTTTTTATTTTTATTTCCTTTTTTTTGTTTTAAGATGTCTGAAGCTCCTGTACTTCCCCTTTTTTCCCACACTACTGACACACCTGTTCTCATCTATTAGCCAGGGGTCCCTGATTGGACCAGATTAACAGCCCCAGTCAGGGAACTCTACGCGGTCCATCTGGTTGACCTCATTACAATCAATACTGGATGGATGCTATTTCATAGATTTCTGACAAATGAGAACAGAAGCTGTCTGTATCTGGGGGGAAAAGCACTCTGTATGTTGACTGGGGCCAAAGTGAATGGGACTTGATTCAATTGCCAGACCAGGGTCAGACAGCAAGTCTAAAATGCTTTTCCCCGTAATCGGATGGGGTCTGATCTGATTTCGTGCCTCTGCCACAGAATCATTTAACTTTCGGGTGGAGTAGGGAGGGGAAATATGATGCACAAGATATCACATTTGGATGAGCTAAAAGATCTTTCTCCTGCCCCTGGAGACTGGTTAAAAGGGTGGAACATGAAAGCCATATGTGACATTACTGTGACAAAAACCATCAATACATTTAAGGGGAAGCTAGGTAAGTACATGAAGGGGAAAATAACAGAAGGAAGGAGATGAACATAGCATTCGATGAGATGAGGTGTTGAGAGGTTGATGCAAAAAACTATAAACACCAGCTTAGAGCAGTTGGACCAAATGGTGAATTTCGGTGCTTTTAATTTTATGCAAATCCTTCTAGAACAGACACCACGCTACATCAAAGCAAGTCAAAAATATAAACTGTGCAAACGTACATTGTATTAATTGAACAACAACACTGTGTGTTCTGATCCTGCCTGCCCTGAACTTTTAATAAATTGCAGTAAACCCATTACCTAAAGTGATATTTAACCCAACACTTTTTGCCGTCTGCTTGCATGATGGTCCAAACAGATCTCTATGTATACTATTTTCTGTCAGGCCCTTTCATTAAAGAGAACAGCTGGGTGGACCAAAAGATCTTCCTCTTGCCCGTTGCTGTTCTTATTTAGAAGTCCAGTAGGGCATTACAGGCTGGAATAAAAGCAAAATGCTGCACCTACTGGAAATCTGAAACGGACAAAGGGAATGCTGGAGACCTTGTTGTGGCATTGTGGGCAGCGCAGTGGTTCAATGGTTAAGCATTGCTATCTCACAGGTCTGGGGACCGGAATTTGATTCCACCCTCAGGTGACTCTTTGTGTGGAGTTTTCATGTCTGCATGGGGTTCCTCAAAATGCTTGGTTTCCTCCCACAGTTCAAAGATGTGCAGATTAGGTAGATTGGCCATGCTAAATTGCATGTGCAGGATATGCAGGCTGGGTGGATTAGTCAGGGGAAATGTGGGGTTATGGAGATAGGGTGAGGGCATGGGTTTGGGTAGGCTGTTCTTTGGAGGGTTGGTGTGAACTTGATGGGCTGAATGGCCTAGAGGGCATTTGCACTATAGGGATTCCATGTTCCTCCAGATAGTGGAGACTGCAGTCACCTCAGGGGTGACAATGGGCCAGGCTTCCTCTGTTGCTCCCCCATCACCAAGATCTCCAGGACCCTGTTGGAGAATCATGGTATTTATTTCCTTATTCAACATCTTCTTACTGAATGCCCAACATTGAGCATGGCACCTTTGCAATGCCACCCCGTCTGTTTGCACAATGGGCTCTTAAATATGGCATGGACACCAAGGATGCTGGTCTCTAGATGGATAGCCACTGGGGGCAAGTTCTTCCAGATAAGATGGGGTTAGAATCAAGCGAAACGTGCACCACAGGGAGGGAGGTAGTCAATGATGCACATTTGGTAAAATCTCACTGGGCATCATGGTGAAAAATCCTCCCAAAAATTCAGTGGCACAGACTAAACAAAAATCACTGTCATTACTGTTCACTGAGTTCTCAAAATCCCATCAGGGTTGGGAACATGAAGTTGCACATAGTCATTCAACAGTAGTTTTTTGAGGATTTGACCTAGACTCAGCATTACATCTTGACTTTTATATCTTGTACCTCTTGTCATAAAACCCAATATTTCATTAACCCTTTCCTACATGACCTCAGGCTTAAGGCATTTCTTTTAATTTTCCTATGGATCATAACCCTCAAATCCCTCAGCAGTGGGTTGACCCTTTTCACCTGCTGTTGACCGAGAAGAGATTGGGCAAACCATTCTAAGGTAATCTGAGAATTGTTCCAGTGTAGAAACAGATAATTCAGCCCATACTGCCTACACTGGCTCTTTAAATAAGCACCATTCAGACAGAAGGCCATCCATTCAGCAGGGCAGATTCTTAAGGTGTGAGGAGAAAGATTTTAAAAAGACATGAGGGGTAATGTTTTTACACAGAGAGTGGGTTGTGTGTGGAATGAATTTTCAGAGGAAGTGGTGCATGTGCGTACAGTTACAACATTTAAAAGACATTTGTATAAGTTAATGAAAAGGGAAGGTTTGGAAGGACATGGGTCAAGCACAGGTAGATGGGACTAGTTTAGTTCAGAATCATGGTTGGCATGGACTGGTTGGACCGAAGGGTCTGTTCCGTAAAGGCCTCTTGTGAGGCAACCTGTCAAAGATTTTCTGATAATCCACATTCACTCCATCTATGCATTTCTCTTACTTAGTATACAGGTCACCTCCTTGAAGAACTCCATCAGAGTTTGACAAGTGCAACCTTCCTTTCCCTGGTAATTGTTTCTAATTATTTGTCTTCCCTCTGCTTATTTAGCATTGCCATCCTGATTAAAATTCCAAAATGTTCAGAGTCCAGTGGTTTGTAACCTCCCTGGCATGCCTGTACAGTACATCTTGTATGGCAAACGTCACTCTCAAAGTACAGCTGCACATCATGTGCTGATCTAGTGCTGTACTAGTGATTTAGCTGTTGGATATTCAGTTTCTATTCATTTATTTTTTTCACAGGATGTGAGTGTTGCCAGTTTTGTCATTTTTTTTTATTCATCCCGAGCTGCCCTTGAGATGTTAATGGTGAACCATGTTCTTGAGCAGCTGCAGTGCTTATAACGTAGGAGCACCCGCAATTCTGTTCAGAATAAAGGGAGCTCCAGGATGTTGACCCCTCTACAGTGAAGGAACACAGTTATAATTCAAAGTCAAAGTGGTGTGTGACTTGGACAGCAACTTGCTGATCCCATGTATCTGCTCCTTTAGTCCTTGTAGGTGATAGGGAAATGATGTGGAGGTGCCGGTGTTGGACTGGGATGGACAAGGTCAGAGGTCACATGACACCAGATTATGGTCCAACAGGTTTATTTGAAATCACAAGCTTTCAGAGTGCTGCTTCTTCATCAGGTGAAAATTCAAATTGTGTTTCAAATAAACCTGTTGGACTGTGAAGTGGTGTCATGTGACTTCTGATCTGAGAGGGAAATGCATTTGCAAGGTGCTGTAAAAGGAGCTGTTTACTGATGGGGAAATTTTGAAGTGGGTTTTAGTGGACTGGCTGCCAATTAACCCAGCTGCTTTGTCTGGAGTGAGGTGTTGAACTTCTTAAGTATCGCTGCAACCACACCCATCCAGGCAAATGGGGAGTACTCCACCACACATACCTGAATTGTACTTTTTGAATGGCACATGCTTTGGAAGTCAAGAGGTGAGTGTGCACTATAGAATCCGCAGTCTCTTACCTGTTCTGGTAGCCTATTTAATACAGCTGGTCCAGTTCAGTTGTTCGTCAATAGGAATGCCCAGGATCTTAGGGAATTCTGCAAAAATAAAGGAAATAGTTTGACTCTCTCTTGCTGGAAATAATCATTGCCTGACACCTACTCGTTACTCGTCAACCCTAGCCTGAATGTTGTCTAGGTCTGCATGGACACAGGTTGCTTCAGTAAATTTAACAACTTGCAAACAGTCATTAGAACACAATCTATTACTCCAGGATCCACCTTGTGTAAGACTCCAGTTCAACCCTAGCTGGACTCAAAATGCTTTATAAAGTATCTTCATCACCAGTGGGAAACTGGGAATGAACAATCATTGTCATAATTGCCCACATCCTGAAGATAAATAATAACACTTCACAAAACTAAACATGGGAAAATTGTTCAATTGCCTCACTCTTCTGAGATTGGATCTCCAAAGTGCCTTTAAGATTTTGGACTAAAGAACTGTGCTCTACAATTGCAACACTATAGGAGTCCAGAGGAGGTGGAAATTGTGGGGAATCTGTTCCCAGTAATTCTGGCACTGCCTGCATGATTGCCATATTTGGAAGGGCCATAATCTGGACAGGCCATGCATGCGCTGGTGGTACTGGAAGTATATGGAATGGTTAAGTTGTGGTGTCAGTCAGCATTAGTACAGTTTTTCTGTGCTCAGTCTGCCATGGGTGACCTCACCAAGCATGTGCAAGGATCCTGTCGATATCTTAAACATCTTCTGTAATATGCTGCACTAGGGACTCCCCATCTGCACAATTTAAAAACACCAGCTTGGGACTTTCAGGTAAGGGGTTTCTGACTGTCATTTGCTGCAGCAATATGCAAGTACTGTGTGGTTGGAGAAGCTGACACAACTCACTTCAATGGCGCTGGACCATCACAAACAGCAGATTTTGAAATTCTGTGAGCAGAGAATGTGTTCTAACCTGGGCAGTGGTTTGTTAGGGGAGGGGGGGAGCTTTCGTCACGGTTCCTCTTGACCTGTGACTAACAGGGAAATGTTGGAGTAGAGGAACAAGAAACGTGAGGTTGTGCGCAGGGTCAGAAGGCAGGGGCTTCTCAACCAGACATTAAACCCATATCGGGCGCTTAGAGAGCATATTTCCCACCACCACCTTAGCTAGGAGCAGTTTCTGGGTGAGCAATGCTTCACCAATGTCATTGCATTGTGCCATCACCACATCTAAACTTGCTGCTGTGGCCATGAAGATTACTGTTGTCCTCAATGCCTCTAACCAATGCCTATACTCCTACTCCTAACTCTTATGTTTGTACATCTTGGGTTCACTCCAGTGCCATCACTGACATCTCTCAGTTTACTATGCATCACCACATTGTGGGAGTCACAGATTCCCTGTACACCAGGACAGGAGACTTCATTATCTTCTCACGAAGCAGAGGGCAGCATGGGTAATGGGCATATGGGTTTCTCTAATAAAGACCGTCACATCGTACATGTCCCCAAAATCCTGAAATACAAGCCAATACATTGAAATAATTCCAGAATTATTTTGTCCAACAACATTGCATTGATTATATTAATGGCATCCTGTTACTTAGACTAGTTTAGAGGTTTTATATCAGGGCTTTAGGAGGTTTATTTGAATAAACGAGTTTTGTAGCTGAACCACTGTTTTTGTGAGGTTTTTATAAAGTCCACTAAGCATTATAAAAGGGGACGAGAATAGAAATCACTTACTCTACACATACTTGTGCTTTCTCTTGACCCCTGTTTATGTGCACCATTTCCTGACCTCCACAGTCACATCTCAAAGATTGCAGCATGGCTAATGGAAGTGGTGGAAATCTAGGAAGACCAGCTCCAAGCAGGAATGGGCATTTAGGGAGTGAACTGAGATTACATCTTCAGTTGCAGTAGTCTGCGCTGGCTGAGGGTCTGTGGGTGGAGTGGTTGGAGGAGGCGCTGTCACCTCAGAGACCGCAGCACATTGATGCACCATGGCCTCACTACTATGTATCTGGGGAAGGCTTAAGCAATGGTAGTGATCTGTTAGATAGATTTCTGGCCTGGTGTGGAACTTTGCATGCCCGTTTGAGCGCTGGTACCCAGTGCTGTATTGGCAGCAGTCCAACCCAGGCTAACCTTGCAAGACTAAAGCAGAAATCTTAAGATCTCAATGGGAGGTTCCTCTCTTATACATTGAAATCATGTTGCTACACAGGCTGAGGGATTGGCTCTGCTTCATGAGTGTATTCATGTGTCTTGGAGTGTATTCATGTGTCTCGCTCCCAACAGAGGTGCTGGTAGAAGGGCAATACTCACCCCTTACCCCCCCACACCCCCAACCAGCCCTGCAGCTGCCAACTCATGTGTGGTGTCTCATCACAGGCTTGTAAGTAGCTGCTGTGCCTGGATCTGAAATGGTGTCTCTGAATATCAGATCACATGACCATTCAGGTTGGTTGCCTGTAGCAGCCGCAGTGACAGCTGTGTCAATAATTCAGGGTTTCCTTCAAGACTCTGTTGTGTAAATGTGTCAGTAAGTGCAACATTGTCTTGCAAGAGAGACGGAATGGTATCAGTGAGCGTATTGCCCTATGTTTGGCTAAGGTGCCTACCATGGTTGAATCACCGCTGATGATGTGGAATGTTGAGATGAGTATTTGAAACTCCCAGCAGTTGGACATGAATCCCAAGATTGCTCAAGATTCCTGATAGATAGGTAGTGGGAAGTTATTGTACATTAAATGGTGTGTGAGGTTGGTGGTGTGTTGGACACTAGGTGGCATTTGCTAATGGATTCACTAACCTTGACCAGTTATACATGGCCATTGAACCTTTCTTGACACCACAGCCAGGTCACTGGGGTCAAACGGTTTTCAGTGACCTCTGTAGCTATTTGCTCCAACTATTGTTTTAATTGGTGAATGACCTTCTGTGGAACTATGACATTCTCCCCTCCTTTTCACCACTTGCATTGAGCTCTCCAGTGTTTTACGTCTTTCACTTCATCCAGAACCTCCCCTTTATGGGGTGCACACTGGCTTTAGCTCATGGTTGCCTTGGAGGAACCTGGGCATCTGTACCAGCAGCCAAAAGCAATGTGTTTAGTACTCAACTGCAATCAAAGGAAGGAACAGGCAGCACAAATTTGCCTGTTCTCTGACTTACCTCAGTTGGGTTTGGGTAACTGTACACCACAAACCTTGTGTCTGCACATGGGCCACATACAATTTATAATCCTAAAATCTATATTGCTTGAGTCCTTAGAAAAATACATCTTCTGGCAAATATGGTGTGGGCTAACTTTTATGACACTTAAAGACATACGTTGATACCTGGCTGCACAAATGCACCAGCTGACAAAGGTCAATCTGTCTAACCTTGAAAGTTGAAAGGGCAGTTCCATATGCTTCTTTGAAAACTTCTTGCCTGATTTGAGCTTTCCTCTCAAAAGAGCATAGCTTCCATCAAATATCTTGCAATGTTGTTTAACTGGGATTTAAAAGTCTATGAACAATGGTGGGAGCTTGCTTTATCAGTTGTCATCACTTCAATGCAAGCTAAAGGAAAAACTAAAGGCAGAAAAGTTAAGATGATACAAGAAAAAACTGCTTCCACCATTAGGGTTCACCTCTCTCGGCATTATTTAGTTCAGACCGTAACAAGACTGTAAGTGGGGCCAGGAGTTGAGTTCAGCATCAATGAGCAGGTTAACAGCCACGTTATTTTTCCACAGTTTGATGCAAAGTACTTGATTCACCATCGCCTCTGGCCAGTGAAATCTGCTCTTTCAGATAAAATAGTAAACTTATCTCCAAATAAAATTTGTATGGACATAAATGGAGATTGAAAGGCAGAAAATAAAGTATGGAAAATGGAGCTGTCTGGACAGAATGCTCTCCCCTTATCCCAGGTAGAAATGTCACACATGATCAACTCCATCGATGTAAATTACTGCAGATGCTGAAATCTGAACTAAAAACAAAAAGTGCTGGAGATCACAGCGGGTCAAGCAGCGTCCCATGGAGAGAAAGCAAGCTAATGTTTTGAGTCGTAATGTTAGTTTGCTTTCTTTCAATGGATGCTGCATGATCCACCGTGATCTCTAACATTTTTTGTTTTCAGTACCAACTCTTATCAGTTTTTCTAAGATTACCATGGCAACAAGCCTCTTAGTAGTTGCACCTTAATCTTTGTCAGCCTGACCAGGAGCATATTCCCACTCCCTTGCAAGATTGAAACCTTCTTCACTATTAAATGCAAAGGTTCATGTATTTTTAAGGAACTCGTTAATTAAGATATCAACATCCCTCGTCACACAATCAGGTTTTACAGCTTCTTCACTGTTCCATTATTAGAGTGTTGAACACATGACAAAGTAGATAGAAAAATCATTACTTTTGGATATCCAGTGATGGAAGTGCTTAGGCATGGTGAAAGGGCATTATTGTAATATTATCTGAATGACTTTTAGTAAACCATGAAAGGTACCACTTTTATAAAACCTTTGAAAGACAAATCATGTGAGTATACAATCATGACTTGAATTTATTCCTTCCCTGTAATTTGTGAGAGCGTTAGACACCTTTCTATTGAAATGTGTTCTGATGAGATCTATTACACAATAATGACATGCATTTAGACAGTATTCTTCATGGTTACAGAACAATTTAAAGCACTTTATATAAATGAGATACATCTACCAGTGTAGTTACAATTGAAATGCAAGAAAAGTAGCAATTGTCTGAGCAGAGCAACTTCACAGTATTGTGATAATGAACACACAAACATTTTTAGGTGTATTAATTGAGGGATAAATATTGATAATACACTGGTAGTCATTTGTCTGCTCCTCTTCAAAATTGTGCTGTGGCATTTTCCATGTCCATCTGATAGGGCTTTAGTTTCATGTCTCATCCACAAGATTGCATCTCCTAAAGGCCCCCAAGACTGTTCGATTCAGTCACAGAGAATCAGAGTCCTACAGCACGGAGACAGGCCCTTTAGCTCAAACTGGTCCATGCCGACCAAAATGTTCATCCACGCTAATCCCATTTCCCTTCATTTGGCCCATATTCTTCTAAACCTTTCCTATCCATATATTTGTCCAAATGCCTTTTAAATGTTGTTAATGCACCTGCCTCAACCACTTCCACTGGCAGCTCATTCCATATGCGTACCACCCTCTGTACAAAAAGGTTTCCCCTCAGGTTCCCTTTCATTCTTTCCTCTCTAACCTTAAACTGATGCCCTCGTCCTTGATTCCCCAACCCTGGGAAAAAGACTGAGTGCATTCACCCTATTCATGATCTCATACCTTTCTATAAGATCCTGAACCAGTCTCCTATGCTCTAAAGAAAAAAGTCCTAGCTTGTCCAGTCTCTCCCTATAACTTAGACCATTGAGTCCTAGCAACAGCCTTGTAAATTTCTTCTGCATCCTTTCCAGTTTAATACATCCTAACAATGGCAAGATGACCAAAACTGAACACAATACTCCAAGTGCGGCCTCTCCAGTGTCATGTACAACTGCTCTGGTGAAAGAAAAATAAACGGTTTTCATTTATATAGTGCTTTTCAAGTTCAGAGAGCTCAAAGCATTTTACAGTCATTGAAGTATTTTTTGTGGAGCAGACACTGTCATAATTTAGGAAAGATTAGTGACCAACATATGCACAAAGAACTCTCATAAAACAGTTCTTTCCATGAATAATCAGATAATCTTGTTTATGATGTGTTCGAGGGATAAATCTTCATCAGGACGCTGGGAATTTCTTTTAAGTAATGCCAGGAGATCTTTTTCATCCAGCTGAGGTAGTATATGGGGGCCTCAGTTTAACAACTCATTTGAAAGGTGGCACCCACAACAATGCAGCACTTCCTCAGTAGTGCACTGAAGTGTCAGCTTTGATTTTTAAACCCAAATCCTGTGTTGGGACTCATACTTGAAGCATTGTGGCTCAAAGCCACAGTTGACATTATTAACCTGTATCGCTGAATTATTGAATTGTATAAGAGCAGACTTGACTGGGTAGATGCAGGGGGGTTGCTTCCTCTTGTGGGAGAGTGTAGGATGAGAGGCCATAATTTCAGTCTAAGGGGTCATCCATTTCATACAGAAATAAGGGGGAATATCTCCTCTCAGAGGACTGTAAATCTGTGGAATTCTTTACTGTACAGGCTATAGAGACTGGGTCACTGAGTATATTCAACACTGAGAAAGAGAGATTTAATTAGTAAAGGAATCAAGAGTTATGGGCAAAAGGCAGGAAAGTGGAGTTGAGGATTATGAGATCAATTGTGATCTCACTGAATGGCAGAACAGAGTTGATGAGCTGAATGACCTGTTTCTGCTTCTGTGTCTTATGGTCTTGTTTTGCCCATGTTTCTAGAGATGGCATTGAAACTACAACTTTCTGACTCAGATTATAGTAATACTCTTTGAAGTACAGTTAACAGGATTTCTGAAATCCAATATTTGTAAGTTTTTATGACTTAGATTTAGATTTTATGATCACTTGAACCCAAGTACAGAAGTACCTGTACAGTGAAGTGCTTAATGTCATCAGACATGGCGTCATCCTAGGTATAAAGGTACTTAGGTACAAAAAAAGCTGAGGTATAAAGCAGTAAAAGAAACAAAGTTAAAACATTAAGCATTACCATCAGAGAATAAGTGGAAAAATAAAGAAATAAGGTAATAGTTAATATTAAAATTGTTCTTCATATAAACTAGAAAAAGGGAAGGAAAAATGTTAAAATTCAACAGCCTTAGCTTATGCTTCTCTGCCTTTAAGTTATTGCTAACCATTTGCACAGGGATATGAGGTAGTGTCCACGTTGAAGAAAGCACGCATTCAAAAATATTATTTACTCAACCCCTTCCCCACAGCCAATTGTTGAAGCAGAGGTCGTTTTGGGGAATTTACAGTGAGTTGCAACTGACCATTCACACTTCACTGAGACTCTGAGGGTAGATCAAAGTTAGTAATGCCACTACATAAACATTGCCATTCTGAAAGTGGCTCAAGGAACTTCAAAAATCTTTCTGATGGATGGGGGGGGGGGGGGGCGAGATTTACATTTATGTTGGCATTTTAGTGTTAGAGTCTGTTAAGATGACCTTATTGCCAGCAGCTATTCGGGGTGGAGGGGTTGGCTCGGAGCCTGGCCAGTTTCACTTATAGCAAAAGCGTCTGTGCTTTGGACTGGTCTAAGTACCAGTTCTGAAATGCCCAGTCAGCTGAGCATATGGCAGTGTGGGACCCATACAGCACCTTTCCCTGTCTCCGAGTCTCCTCTAGTTACCTCACCAATGAGATGGAGTTCCTGCTATAATACAGTCACTGTTATAAAGCACACTATGAAAGGGTAGATGCAGAGAGGCTGTGTCCACTTGTGAAAGATTCTAGGACCAGAATACAGGATCACGTATTTAAGACAGAGATGAGAAGGATTTTCTTCTCCCAGAGGGTAATGAATCTGTGGAATTCTTTACTACAGAGTGTTGTAGATTGGGTGGTATATTCAAGGCTGACATAGACACATTGTTAATCAGTAAGAGAATCAAGGTTTACAGGAAAAAGACAGGAAAGTGGAGTTGAAGATTATGAGATAAAACCCGAAAGGACTGCAGATGCTGTGAATGAGAAACAAAGGAAGGGTCACCAGACCCAAAACATTAACCCGGATTTCTCTTCACAGCTGTTGCAAGCTTTTTCAGCCACTTCTGTTTTTGTTGTTAAAAATTATTAGATCCGCTATGATCTCATGAAATGGTGGAGCAAACTTTTCTGCTCCTGTGCCTTATGGTCCTACAGAATGCAATTTGCAACATTTATCCTTGACGGATTCTCCAATGGACTGAGTGGAGATGTTGTTGCAAAGGTACAACTTCACCCATTCCAGCCCTTTAACTTATATCACAACTTATATCACAACTTCACCCATTCCAGCCCTTTAACTTATATCACAACTTATATCACAACTTCACCCATTCCAGCCCTTTAACTTATATCACAACTTATATCTCAACTTCACCCATTCCAGCCCTTTAACTTATATCACAACTTATATCACAACTTCACCCATTCCAGCCCTTTAACATATATCACAACTTTTTTTTCAGAGGCAAAGGAATAACTAGGAATTACTTTCCCTTGGACTTTCACAAGATAGTTCCGGATGAGAAAGCTCATTAATTGCTCTTTGTCTGAACAAGAGTTTCATGACATTAGTCTTTAAATTGAACACATAACCTCAATTAACACTCAAGTACAGCACTGTAGTGGGCAAAGCCATCCAACCATTATGAATCAAGTGTATCTTATTGTCTTGCAAGGTTTTTTTTTATTAATAATAGCCTTGCAAACATATTCTGCTGATGGTAATTCTGTCTGATGATAGCCAACTAATGGAATGACATTGAGGAAAGCCCCATTCAGAAAGTTAACATGATACAATGGGTTGATTGGCCCCATTTTGAGTGAAGATTAGAGTGGTGCTGGAAAAGTACAGCAGGTCAGGCAGTGTCTGAGGAGCAGGAAAATCGATGTTTTGAGCAAAAGCCCTTCATTCAGGCTGATTAAGGGCTTTTGCCCCAAACATCGATTCTCCTGCTCCTCAGATGCTGCCTGACCTGCTGTGCTTTTCCAGCACCATTCTAATCTTGAATCTGATCTCCAACAGGTAAAAACAATGACTGCAGATGCTGGAAACCAGATTCTGGATTAGTGGTGCTGGAAGAGCACAGCAGTTCAGGCAGCATCCAAGAAGCTCCTTGGATGCTGCCTGAACTGCTGTGCTCTTCCAGCACCACTAATCCAGAATCTGATCTCCAACATCTGCAGTACTCACCTTTGGCCTCATTTTGAGATGCACCAATTCTATGAATTGCCTCAGACTGCAGGGGACATCCTCAGTGTAGTGGTATGTAAACTTGGAGCCTTTTTCTGAAAGCTAGTTAGAATGTTGCAGTTAAAGCAACTGATTGGATTCACAAGTGTTGGCCGGGTTCTGAGACCATGAGGGAAGGAGGATATGATGAGTATGAAGTCAACACTACAGACTGATCTTGGGATTGCTGGTCTGAATAGTACCCTTTCTGACAATAACCAAGAGAGAACAAAAAGAAACTACTTGCCCACAGCGAGCAGAATACTGAACGTTTTGCAACCTACAAGAACATTGAGCTGTGTGCATTCTTTACGACAGTGTTATGAGAGATGGGAGCAAGTTGGCCGAACAAGCTGTTCGCAAGTCTTATCTTAACACAGCAACATATTGACATAAAATGGAAGGCTCTTACCGTATTTTGGAACCAGCAGTTAAACTGCTGGCCTTATGTTTGGGAAGAAAAAAATAACTTTTTCTGTAAGTCACTTGGGATTTTGACATCAAGCGACTGGAAATTATTTAAGCAGCTTGGAGGTGCTATTCTGTCCCATTTGCTGCTTGTATTCCTGGACGGGGGCCAGTTCTAATAGAAAGAGCTTAGCTGTAGTGTTCAGACAATATCGAGCAGATAGTCCTAATGCCATTTCGCTTCCTGTAAAGAGGAGCTCTGACCGGCTGAGGGAGTGTGTGAGCACTGGGGCACTGACACTTGTGATGCAGCCACTGAAGAGGTCGGATGGACAGCGATGGTGTAACTGAGAAACAGGGAGAAGAGAACATGAGTTACGTTTCTACCCTTCACATCCGATTGCAGAAACCCTGTCGGCAACCGGGCGATAGACAGGAGGCGGCAGACAAGGTGGTGTCGCCAGCAAAGCTTGGGACTGGAGCTCAGAGATCAGATGCTGACTCTATCAGTGCAGGTTAGAAAGCTCTGTGTGCGTTATTATAGCTAGTGCTCACATGCAGTGTATGTGTCAACTCAGATATCTGAGGATGTTTTATACATACACACGACGACAGTATAATAAACGTTAGATAAAAAATTGATTGCCTTTCATTTTTAATACGATGAAACTTTGACCTGCCATGTTCCAACTCTTTTGAAACAGGCAGGCCAGAATAGCACAGAGGAAAGCCAGCTCAAACTACATTCAAATCATTAGAATCAAGGAACTTCTGATTTAAAAGGAGCAAACTGTATTTACACTGTGAACTCAGGCTGCATATTATTTGTCCTGTACACTGTTGCATGTTTGCAAATGTAATCTTTCTACATGATTTGAAGGCATATTTATATTATTAATGCTGAGGGACCATCGTCTTTTATATTAATATTATTAATATATTTGCATAAGTGATTAAAGTTTGTAAATGGGTAGAAATTTATTTGTATTTCATTTCATCTCCACATTTTTTTATAATGGAAATAGCAAAATGCACCTGTATCTGAAAAGGAATATCAGTTACTTTACCATTATGTCCAGGAATATTTTCTTTAATAGGTGATTGCTGTTCCCACCGGTATTATCTTGTTTGTCATTTTTAAAATACCCCAAAATTAAAAGAACTGAAAATCATGTTTTTTGTCCACAAGTGGAGTTGACTATCTCTTGTTCATGGGAAATGATTAGCCTCCCTTTTTTCCCCCATTGTTTTCTGGTTTGTTTCAAATTTACTGTTTTTTTCTTTTCAAATCCTCCTGCATTTTGCATGCGTTCTGTGAAATAATGAGGTTTGAGAGCTGACTGCAGAGTCACTGCTTATTGGCCAAGAGTAGGCATGTTCTGTTCATACACAATAACCTGGACTTGGTTAGCTTATAATAATCAAAGCTTGCAGATGTTGCAAGACTTTCAGGAATGTGGTAAATAGTGAAACTCCTGTAACCACCAACTTGTGCCAACTACGAGGTGTATCAGTACGTTTAACTGATTGGCTAAGCTCATCTCACCAAATCAAGATGGGAACAGGGGTAGGCCATTCAGCCTGTTGAACCTGCTCCACAATCCAATATGGTCACGGGTGATTGAACACTCCATCTTTTTCATTACCCCTTCCCTAACATTCTCTATATTACTAGTCATCAGCAATCTATCGATCTCTACTTTAAACCGATTCAAAGACAAAGCTCCTACTGTCCTCTAGGATAGAGAATTCCAAAAGTTCACAACAAGTAAAAGAAAAATGCTCCTTGGCTTGGACTTGAGTGTGATTCCTCTTATTTTTAAGTAGACCCCTGGGTTTTGGACTCCCAGTCAGGGGAGACATCTTATCTGCATCTATCCTGTCTACCTCTTAAGGTTTTTTGTAAATTTCTGTGATTTAGTCATTCTTTTGAAACTCTATAGTGGGCGGCACGGTGGCACAGTGGTTAGCACTGCTGCCTCACAGCGCCAGGGACCCGGGTTCAATTCCCGCCTCAGGCGACTGACTGTGTGGAGTTTGCACATTCTCCCCGTGTCTGCGTGGGTTTCCTCCGGGTGCTCCGGTTTCCTCCCACAGTCCAAAGATGCGCAGGTCAGGTGAATTGGCCATGCTAAATTGCCCGTAGTGTTAGGTAAGGGGTAAATGTAGGGGTATGGGTGGGTTGCGCTTCGGTGGGGCGGTGTGGACTTGTTGGGCCGAAGGGCCTGTTTCCACACTGTAATGTAATGTAATGTAATCTAATCTAATGTATGTTCAGTTAGCCCAATCTGTCTTCATATCAGAGGTCACACAACACCAGGTTACAGTCCAAATGGTTTATTTGAAATCATAAGTTTTCAGAGCGCTAGTCCTTTGTCAGGTTGTTAACCTGTTGGGCTATAACCTGGTGTTGTGTGACTTCTGACTTTGTCCAGGAGAAAGTGAGGACTCCAGATACTGGAGATCAGAGCCGAAAAGTGTGGCACTGAAAACGCACAGCAGGTCAGGCAGCATCCGAGGAGTAGGAGAATTGATGTTTCAAGCATAAGCCCTTCATCAAGAATGTGGGAGTGAGGGGAAGGGGGCAGAAAGATAAATAGGAGAGTGGGTTGTGGAGGAGGTAGCTGGGAAGGCGATAGGTAGATGCACCATCATTCCCCACCTATATCTACCTATCACCTTCCTAGCTTCCTCACTCTCACCCTCACACTCCTATTAAACTCTCAGCCATCTTCCCCACCCTCCCACATCACTAATGAAGGGCTTATGTCTGAAACGTCGACTGTCCTGCTTCTCAAATGCTGCCTGACCTGCTGTGCTTTTCCAGTGACACACTTTTCGATTGTGACTTTGTCCACCCCAGTCCAACACTGGCACCTCCACATCATGTTTCCCATACACTTCCAGTTCTGCCTTTGAACATAACACTCGGTGGCACAGTAGCTCAGCAGTTAGCACTGCTGCCTCACACCGCCAGGGACCCGGGTTCAGTCCAGCTTCTGGTGAGTAGCTGTGTGGAGTTTGCACATTCTCCCGTGTGTGCATGGGTTTCCTCCGGGAGCTCCGGTTTCCTCCCACAGTCCAAAGCTGTGCAGGTTAAGTGAATTGACCATACTAAATTGCCCATAGTGTTCAGACCCGCGCAGGTTAGGTGTATTAGTCCGGGGAAGTGCAGTGCGATAGGGTAGGGAAATGGGTCAGTGTGGACTTGTTGGGCCAAATGGCCCGTTTTCACACTGTAGGGATTCTATTCTATGACATCACTGACAAAGCTCTGCACTTTAGGATTCAAAAGTGAGAAGGTTATATAATCCTGTATAAAATAATGGTCAGATACCAGCTGGAGTCTTAGTTAATTCTGGGAATCACTTTTTTCAGAGGGATATCAAAGCCTTAGTGTGGAGGCAGCAGAGATTTACCAGAATAGTGAAGAGATTTTGACTCCAGTGATAAGACTGGAGAAGCTGGTGTTTCTGAACAGGGAAAGTTAACAGGACTTTTATCTGATGTGTTCACTCTGAAGGGTTTTCATAGGGTAGAAAGGCAAAGCTATTTCCAGGGTTGCTAACAGAAAGGTGCAGATTTATTGTAATTGCTTAAAAGAACCAGAAGCAACATGAGGGGGAAAAACACTGTTGCCAGATAGTTTGATCTAAAATGCTCCCTAATTAAGGCAAGGTGAAGAAGATTATATAATAAGCTCCAAAAGGAATTTGGGGAGATAGTCATATAGGAAATAGTCACCGTGCTATGAGGTTTACAGTGATTTTGGAACTCTGTCAAAAAGCTCACATGAATGCATTAGATCAAGCGTTCTCCCTGTGCTATTCTTTCTGTTAGGGAGGGGCTTTTGAAACCTCAATCCACAACAGTGTGTAACTACATGGAAAATATCCATCTTTACTTTGTCTGGGTTGTATCATCATTGAACATTGGCTGATTCTGCATTGAGCATTGCTAGCTAGGCCAATGCTTCATACCTACCTGTGTGTTACCCTTCCCCAAGTGGTGCTGGTGGGTCTTTGAGTTGCTCCAGTCCATGTGATGATACATATATAAATGTAAGAAACATTTCCAGCACCTTCCGAGACCTCCCAAATTGCATAGAGTCAATGTGGTAATCATTTTCGCAAACTTATGGTTGTATTGTAGGAAACGTAACACTCAATTTATGTACGGCAAGCTCCCACAAACTACAATGTGAGAGTTTCCAGATAATCTGTTCTTTATGATGTTGGTTAATGATAAATATTAGCCAGCGCGCCAGGGAAAACTGCCCTTCTCTTCTTCAAAATATTCTCCATGGGAATTATTTTCATTCCTGACTGGGCAAACAGAGATGCAGTTTTACATTACATCCAAAAAAATTCATATTTAATGATTTCTGCCATAGGCTATCAGTCCTTGGTTTCTTCTTTCTTCAAATCCTAAAATTGGACTTCAGAATGCAACCTTCTGATTTTCTTCTGATTTCACTCATGAGATGTGGGTGTCACTGACTGGGCAATAAATGTTGGCCCATTTATAGTTGCCCTCCTGAAGATCGTGGTGGGCTGCTTTGTTGAATCATTGTAGACCTTGTGCTATAGATGGGCTAATATTGATGTTAGGGATGGGGTTCCAGGGTTTTGACCCAGCCACACTGAAGGAGGAGAGAGGAGCTTGCAGGTAGTGACATTCACATGTATTTGCTGCCTTATCCTTCTTGATGGAAGTCATCATGGGTTTGGAAGGTGCTAACTATGGAGCCTTGGTGAATTTCTGCATCCTGCTGAGCATTGGGAATGGGAGGATTGAATGTCACCACATTTACAAACAATCAAGTGGGTTGCTTCATCCTGCACAGTGTCAAGCTCCCAGAATGTTGAATAAGCTGAACTCTTCTGGGCAAATGGGGAGTATTCCATCACACTCTTGACTTGTGCCATGTAGATGGTGGACAGGTTTTGAGGAGTCAGGAGGTGAGTTACTCTCTGCAGAATTCTGATGTCGCCTTGTAGCCATTGTATTTATATGGTAGCTCGGTGTCTTCTCAGTGGTAACCCCCCCAGGATGTGGAAAGTGGAATATCTGGTGATGACGATACCAATGAATGTCCAGATGTGACAGTTGGATTCTCTCTTGTTAGAGATGGTCATTGCCCGACACTAATGTGGCGCAAATTTCTTGTCAGCCAAAACCTGGATATTGTCTCAGCTTTGCTGCATTTGATGTGGACTGCTTCAGTATTGGTGAATTTAGAGAGTTAGAAGAAATAATACTGCCAACTGAAGACTGGCAGATGTAAGTTTACAATTCAGGGTAGTTGGAAAAGCTAAGTCTCATTCATTCAATTCTGGACTGAAGAGCCCAGATATTAACACAAGATGGATAATAATGTTTGTGTGTCTCACAATTGGTATTCCTGTGTTCCTTTTTAAGCGGCATGCTCATGATTTTATCGTTGTATAGCATGTGACCTGACATATAAATATTTCAGATTCGGGCCACCTGACTGGGTTACCTGAAGCATAACACACTAATGGGAGCATGCTATAGTTTGTAACTGAATACCCTAATACCAAGCCAGTCACTCCTGACTGTGATTGTTGTAATATTTGTATAAAAGAGTTGCATTACATATTCTGTTGAGTTCTTCAGTACTGTGGTACTCACATGTAATTCTTGAGAGAACCTGAAATTGTGGCATTGTGTAAGGACAGTCTGCTGGAAAATATTAAATGGTAAAACTTTAAATGAGTCAGGCAACTGACATACTTAGGGTGAAAATATAAGTATTTTAATAATATGGAACAAAATGATAAAACTGTGGGTGGGGGGTGGGTGGGTAGGCAACTGGGATCACTGATTTTATAAATGTCAAATCCACTTTTTAATGTTGTATAAATCATTGATTAAGCTACAGTTAAAATATTCAGTCCTGCATTGAGCAGTCTCAGAAAGAATGGAAGGCAATGAAAAAGTGTAGGTTTCCTACAAATAAATCAGTTACAACAGGTTTTGGTTAAGTGACATTAGAATGAAAATATTAAGAGCAATTCTCCAAGAAATACTCAATATTTGAGAATTTAAGTCAGGAAAAAAATGGTATTTCTCACATCACTAAAGAATGATATGCAAAATGCACATCAATCCAGACATTTTTAGAAGGTAAAGCACTCAAGACAGAACTCTGATTTTTAAATTACATTCTGAGAAGCTAATAAATATCCCATCCATTTTATCCGTTTCCTTGTATATGCTATCGATTTATGTTTCTACAGGTTCTGGTTGATAGCAAGTAAACAACACTGTGCAAAGCCATGATTTTTGCTCTATATGGTTCTGAAGTAGTGGGAAGCTGTAAAATATTCTCAAGCTTTGGTGACGTTAGAAGATGGTTGAAATTGTTGAACCAAAACAAAGAAAAGGGTAATGTTGTTGTGTTTGTTTTTAATATTTGTGTAACTCCATATCTGTGAACCTTGAAACGTTTTGTTACGATAGTGCTTGTGTTGCAAATGAAAGTTATTGGTTGGGAAAGTTCTGGTTTGGCACTGGAGGTTGTAAAAGGGGCTATAAAGAAGCAAACAATGAATGCTCTTTTTGTTTTAAATACTTAACTTGCAAGGGGAAAAAGAAGAGAATTATTAGTTTTTTTTTATATTCACTAAGTTGAACTTCAACTGCAAGACTGTTATTGTCAGCTGAGTAGCAAGGGATAGGAACAACGGTGTTGAGTTTCAGATCAGCTATAAAAGGTAGCAACTTGCTTTTCTAAAATATTTTATGTAATGTAATAAAATCTCCCAGTGCGTTCCACAGGAGCATTATGAAGTGAGGTTGGTCACCAACCACGTGAGATATTAGGGCAAAAGTTGTTAAAGGAAGAAGGAGTGGTAGACAGGTGATGAAATTTAACAAGGGAATTCCCGAGCTATATTTTTACAGGGGTTTTGGCTGCTGAGCGTGTAGCTGCCAATGGTGAAACAATTTAATTTTGCAGATGCTGTAGATGACAGAAATAGAGGAGCTCCGATATCTCCGGGATGTTGTGTAGCTGGAGGCGATTACTGAGATAGGGAGAGGCACACCACGGAGAGGATTGACAACAAGGATAAGAATATTAAAATGGAGGTGTTGCACTGAGAAGCCAAGTAAGTCAACAAGGGTAAAAAGAACATGTCTGCAGTGAGAACATAACAGCAAATCTTTGGCTTTGGTTTACCGGAAAGTAGAACTTGCGATACCTATCTGGAGTGCATTGGAATAGTGAAGTGATTTGTTATGGAATATGGGCAGCCAGCATTTATTGCCCACTCTTGAGAATGTGGTGGTGAGCTGGTGCCTTGAGCCACTGCACTGTAGTATGTAGGAACAACACCAGTAATCTATTTCCAAGTCAGGGTGGTTTGTGGTTTGGAGGGGTCTTGCAAGTGCTGGTGTACTTATGGATCTGCTGCCCTTGGCCTTCTGAATGACAGCTGTGTAAGATGCTATCTAAACAGCTTTGATGTATTTCTGCAGTGCATCTTGTAGTTGGTACACACTACTCACCATTAATGGTGGAGGGAGTAAATGTCGAACGTGTGGGATGGGTGCCAATGAAGTGGGATGCTTTGTCCTGGATGGTAGCAACTTTCCTAGTGTTTTTAAAGCCGCAGTCATCCATTTAGGGGAGGTGATGGCCTAGTGGTATTATCGCTAGACTGTTAGTCCAGAGACTCTAATATCGTTCTGGGGTTGGCAGGTTCAAACCCCTGCCATGGCAAATGGTGGAATTTGAGTTCAGTTTTAAAAAATCTGGAATTAAGGGCTTAATGTCCAAGAATCCATTGCTGATTGTCAGGAAAAACCCATCTGGCTAACTAATGTCCTTTATGGAATGAAATTGCTATCCTTACCTGGTCTGGCCTTTATGCGATTCCAGACCCACAGCAATGTAGTTGACTCTTAAATGCACTCTGGGCAATTAGGGATAGACATTAAATGCTGCCTTGCCAGCGACTTTTTCATCCTGGTTAATACGTTTAAAAAAAGGTGGAGAGTATTCCATCACATTCCTGGCTTGGGTCCTGTAGATGGTGAACAGGTTTGTGAAAATATGGTGGCGCAGTGGTTAGCACTACTGCCTCACAGTGCCAGGGACCTGGATTCGATTCCAGCCTTGGGAAACTGTCTGTGAGGAATTTGCACATTCTCCCTGTGCCTACGTTGGCTTAATCTGGGTGCTCCGATTTCCCCTCTCAATCTGAGGTTAGATAAATTGGCCATGTTAAATTGCCCATAGTGTTTAGGGATGTGAAGGTTAGGTGCATTAGTCAGGGGTAAATGTAGAGTAATAGGGTAGGGGCAATGGGTCTGGGTGGGTTAGTCTTCAGAGAGTTGATGTGGACTTGTTGGGTCGAATGGCCTGTTTCCACACTGTAGGGATTCTATGATTCTCGCCAGAGTTCCTAGCATTTGATTTGCTCTAGTAGCCATATTGCTACATTTTCTGGTCGAAGGTTAATCGAGGTAATGAAGACATTTGTGAGAGTTTCAGCAATAGATGAGCTGAGGAAAGTGCAAAGCCAGTCTTAAAAATGAGCTTCCAGACACATCCTCATAAAGTGAAATATCACACCAATATTCTGAATATATTGTTGTCCTCATGTCTGCCAATGAGGGGGGTGGAGCCAATGACTAGGTAGTGAGCTTTCCTACAAGGACTGAAGACAATTCAGTCTTCCCATTGTTTAGTTAAAGATAACTTCATATCCAGTACTAGATATTCGATAAGCAATTTGTTAATTTACCAACAGTGAGGAGTCTGGAGAATGGTGCTAAGGTGAATATCATCAGTGTAAATGTGAAAATTAGCTTTGAAGGGTGTCATTAAGGTGCAATATATGGATGAGAAATAGGATCAAATTGAACAACAGATTGGGTGAATGGCCTCCTAAGTCTTTTATCACATCAGGAAAAAAATTAACTCATGAAAAGATTGGAATCCATTTGAAATCTTAAGTGTCCTATGCAAAAAGGGCATATAAGACCATAAGACATAGGAGTGGAAGTAAGGCCGTTCGGCCCATCGAGTCCACTCCGCCATTCAATCATGGCTGATGGGCATTTCAACTCCACTTACCCACATTCTCCCCGTAGCCCTTTAATTCCTTGTGACATCAAGAATTTATCAATCTCTGCCTTGAAGACATTTAGCGTCCCGGCCTCCACTGCACTCCGCGGCAATGACTTCCACAGGCTCACCACTCTCTGGCTGAAGAAATGTCTCCGCATTTCTGTTCTGAATTTACCCCCTCTAATTCTAAGGCTGTGTCCATGGGTCCTAGTCTCCTCGCCTAACGGAAACAATTTCCTAGCGTCCACCCTTTCCAAGCCATATAGTCTTACTCCTCATTTTGTAAGAAATTAATTCACGGGTTGAGGGCATCACTGGCTAGGCCTGCATTTATTGCCCATCCCAGAGGGAAGTTAGGAGTCAACCACATTGCTGTGTCTGGAGTTATATGTAGGCCAGACCATGTAAGGATGGCACTTTCCTTCCCCAAAGGACATTGTGAACCGGATGGGTTTTTCCAACAATGGTCATCATCAGACTATTAATTCTAGATTTTTATTGAATTCAAATTCAGCCATCTGCTATGACAGGATTTGAACCTGGGTCCCCAGAACATTACCTGGGCCTGTGGATTAAGAGTCTGGCATTAATATTACCAGGCCATCACCTAGTGTCTCCTTTTGGGGATACGGTTCTACAATGCTGATCAACCTGTACTAACCTGAACCTGAGCAGATTGTAAATGTTAGACCATGTCTAAAAAGGGAAGAAAACCATGAACACTACTTAAGGATGTTGTGGTTCTGTTCGCCGAGTTGGGAATTTGTGTTGCAGATGTTTCGTCTCCTGTCTGGGTGACATCCTCAGTGTTTGGGAGCCTCCTGTGAAGGATCTTTTGAAAGACAAATGTTCCAGAATAAAATGAAATACCACATGATAAATTGTGAGCTAATTAAAGAAATCTTTGAGGAGAAAGTGAGGTCTGCAGATGCTGGAGATCAGAGATGGAAATGTGTTGCTGGAAAAGCGCAGCAGGTCAGGCAGCATCTAGGGAACAGGAGAATCCGTTTCGGGCATTAGCCCTTCTTCAGGATTCCTGAAGAAGGGCTAATGCCCGAAACGGATTCTCCTGTTCCCTAGATGCTGCCTGACCTGCTGCGCTTTTCCAGCAACACATTTCCATCGCTAATTAAAGAAAGCCTCAGTGATTTGGAAAGCAAAATCATATTTGAGTAACTTGTTCCAGTTCTTCAAAGGAATGGAAAAAGTTGATGAATGTAGTGCAGACGTTGCTCATTTGGACTTCCCAAAGGTGTTTGACAAATTGTAATGTGATCAATTAGTTTGTGAATTGAAGCACGTGGGATGAAAGAGGCAGTGCTGGTCTGAATGCAACATTGACTAAGGGACAGAAAACAATAGTTGTTTCCATTCTTACAGTATGCTTGCACTGGTAATCCCCAGGGTTCAGTATGAGGGTGATTTCTGATTTTTTTCATATGTATTAATGACCCAGAATTTTGTGAAATGAGATTATTTCAGAGTTCACATTTGATGTGAAACCAGTAAATTTAGCAAAGTGTGACTTGGAAAGATCAAACTTCAGGGGACCAAAGGCATACATGTGGTGAAATTGGCCAACAAATCGCAGAGAAAATTTAATGAGGTCGAATGTGAAGTGATACATTTTGTTGGGGAGCTGAAGAGAGTGTGATAAGTCTGGCTAATATTCTAATAAAACAGTATATATCATAAGAAGCGACAGTGTCACGTGATTTTGTTCTCATGGTAGGTGGGCCTTCAGTAAGATGTTATCATATTTGTTAAATAAAGTTAAGGTATTCATTAGATCAGTTGTTACTATTCTTTAGCAGTGCATTGAGATTTGAATATTAACAGCTGATAAACTGCAAGATCCAATTTAAAAGGGGGTGCAAGATAAGAGCGCACTTGGAGTTCAAGTAGACAAAGTTTTGAGGGTTGTAAGCCTAATGCCACTTTGTGGTGGTATTACTGGGTATTTTTGATTCATATATCCCAGTTGGCAAGCTTATGACTGCTTTACCATCAGAGACTAATTGAACCAGTACTTAAATTGCTTCATTCTCCTACCCACCAACTGAGAGTGAGGAACAATGTACAGAAGTTACCACAGGCCAGCCCTACCTAATCGGAGAAATTGAGGCTTAGGAACAGGGCACTTATCCACTGTTTTGTAACTGAGGTGATTGCTCATACCGGGAAACATCATACAAACAGGAAGCAAGCAGGCAAAAACATGGGGAAGTGTTAAAACGGAGTTTTTTGCAATTAAGTGGTTTACATGAGAGTTCCTGATTCTGCTAACTTTTTGACTTAAAAAAAAGCTTTGCTTGCTGGAAACTGTTAGAAAAGGTGTTTTGAGTAACTCATTTTTGCAGTTACTGAGTACATAATGTGGTTTTTGCAGCAGTTCAGTGTGGTTTCTGATCAATTTGACTGTGTTACAATGATGGAAGTTATAAAAGGCTGAATTAAAAAAGCCAAAAGTTCAATTTCAGAGTCAAAGTGAAGAACAATTCAAAGAATTGTTTTCAATATCAAAGAACAATTGGAAAGCTTCAGACTGATGAAAATTGTTTGTACTTTAAAATAGCAGGTAATTTTCAGGCCAATGCTTTTGCAAAATAAACAAAATAAGCTTGGAGTTTTACGTTATATAAAAAAATTGCATTGGATATACAACTTTTATCCTTTGCAGAATTCATTATTTATAGGAAGTACAGACTTTAATTGCTGGTATAAATTCTATTCAACATAAATTTGGTTCATGTTGAGTTAAAAGTGGTTAATTGAATTTAATTGATTAGAACAAATGGTATTGTTGTCAGTAACAGACCATTCAGACATTGAGAGGCCATTTCTTAACATGTTTACTTTGGTGAATGTCAAGTACCAGGTTGGAGGCTGTGGTAGAGCTTCCATTTGTTTGCCAGCAACTGTGAATGCTCACCCAGTGAGGTGAGCATGGTTTGAAGTCGCCTTTTCCTGCTTTCTCTAAACTTAGAGGTCAAATAGACATTGAGCACCATGCTTTAGATGAGAAACTCCATGATCAATCCAACAGAAACTCAAAGCATCATCACCCTAAGTAATGGAGAGCCAGGAAATAAGAAGTGTATTTCCTTCATGGAAATTTCTGAACTTCCTGTTACTAATAGACCAGCAGTGTTTGGATTTCTAACCAATGAAATTTATACAGTGGTCTATTCTTTCTCAAGGCATACCGATGCATGCCCACCTCGAATGAACAAAGATGTACCAGCAGCTCCACAGTCTATCAGTGCCTTATATTACATAATTATTAAGGATTTTTTCCTGTCCTCTCCATAGTTTTGAATGATAGATATCTATCATAAAGATAGCCATTATGAAATTTTGATAAGGTTTGAAACAGTTGCTTCTTAAGTACCAGTTCTATGTTGGTTGAACTTTTGTGCTATCATTTGTTTTAATTACTTGCTTGTAACTCACTCACTTCATAGTACACAAGTTAAACACAATGCCAGAAACACAACTGAACATCGACAAAGGGAAGAGACTGCGTGATTGCCCTATGTGTAGAGTCTTGGCTTTGCCCAGTGGGGACTTGCTGCAACAATGGCAGCATGAAGTAGCTGGGAGTTTTCTATCTTCTCTGATCAAACCAATCATAATCCCCATGCGAAACGTTAATTTGCACTTCCCTTTTAGATGCCGACTGACCACTTGTGCATCTCCAACATGCTGCTTTTCAAATTTTCAGTTTTATCAATTATTATCTTTCTTCTCAACTTCAAATTCTCTTTTAACTTTTTCACTCCCTTTTGATTTAGTATTGGGACTAACTATCTTGTAATGAACGTGGAGCAGATAAATGAACCTGGTGGATATTTCTGGATCTTCCCCATCGTTGTCAGTTGAATGTCAAACATATTGAATGAAGTGGTATGGGAGAAGATCCATTTTTCATAAACATCTTAATCATAGAAACCCTAAAATGTGGAAGCAGGTCATCTGCTCCATTGAGTCCACACTGACCCTCTGAAGAGCACCCAACTCCATCACCCTATCCCTGTAACCCTGATTTCCCATGGCTAATCCTCCTAACTTGGACACAATGGGCAATTTAGCACGGCCAATCCACATAACTTGTACAGCTTTTGTTTCTCATCTTTCTCCAGATTTGTTTGAATTTAAGATTAAAGGAGATTAGACCATTAGAACTGTACAGAATGAAAACAGACCCTTTGGTCCAACATACCCATGCTGACCAGATGTCCTAAATTAATCTAGTCCCATTTGCCCATTTGACCCTTATCCCTCTTAAACGCTTCATATTCATATTCCGATTCAGAAAACTTTGAAATTTTATAATTGTACTCAGCTCCAAGTGCTCTGGCAGCTCATTCCATACATGCACCACACTCTGCATGAAAAATATGCCCCTTAGGTCCCTTTTAAATCTTTCCTCTCACCATAAACCTATGGCCTCTAGTTCTAAGCTGGGAAAAAGACTTGACTATTCATGCTATCCATGCCCCTTATGATCTTAGAAACCTCTCTGAGATCACCCCTCAGCTTCTGACACTACAGGGAAAATAGCCCCAGCCTATTTGACCTCTCCCAATTGCTCAAACCGTCCTACCCCGGCAACATCCTTGTAAATCCTTTCTGCACCCCTTCAAGATTATTAATTTTTTTTTAGAAGTACATTTCACCTAACGTATTCTTTGTTATATTGAGATGAAGATAGATTCTTAACTAGCAATGGTTTCAAAAGTTACCAAGGCTGGGCAGGAGTGTAAAATGCAAGTGTGGAGATATTATTTTTTTAAGCTGAGACATTAGGCTTGGTCTGTTTGCTGACAGAATCTCTTACTTTCACTATGACTAACTGAAAGAAGCATAGACCCAAAAGCAAGATACTGTGGATGCCTTTGTAAAAGCTACTGAAAATTCTCAGCTGGACGGGCAGCAGCTGTGCTGAGAGAAATGGAATTAATGTTTCAGAAGTTCCATCAGCACTCTGATGTTACCCATGTGTGTTTCCAGCAATTTTGTTGTTTTTGTTATGACATTCTTATGATGTCCTGACATACGCTTCCCACTGATACAAATGTTACTCCGAAGTGAAAACTCTTTTGAAAATGTGCTGATTGCAAGCTATTGGTTTCAGTTTTATTTTATTAATAGACTTTATTCTTTTCAGAAATTTAGTTACACTGTCAGATTTTATGAATGCAGTGCAATGCTAATGTAACAATTCATGGGACAATGTGATTAAATATAGTCATGACACTGCAGGATACTTCAGTGTCTTACATTGCAAATTGCATCTGTTTACAACAAACATTTCCTTCAGTGTGGTCATTCTTCTCCTCTCGAAGAGACCAAGAGAGAAAAATCCACAAGAGTCTGTTAATCTGTCGCTTAGCTCTGTGGCATTTCCAGACTTGCTGAATTCCACACTAGCACTCTGGTTAAAATGCCTCCCATTGAGAAGAGAGTGTGATGCACCTCTGTCTGTTTAACCTAATGCCCTTTGTGTATATTGAATGAAACATTCCTGGTGATTTAGGTGTGGTAAAGAAACTAGTACACTTTATCTGACTGGTGTGAAATGCTTAGAATTGTGCGCGGCAATCTATTGTTTGTTGAACCTGTTGGATTACTACAGCAACTCTACATTGCATTTTTGCTGCGTTGTGTGTTAAACCCTAACACAATTTTTAATTCCATCATATTTTTTACTATATCAATGGTTGTGGTTATATCACCTCTAAGATATCTTTTCAGAAGTAGGTATTTTCTACTCCACCTGTTCAGAGATGTTCTTGCACACCTTTTGACTCTGCCACTGCACCACAAGGGCTGTTCAGTTCCTGGGGGGGGGGGAGTATCTTAGGCCCAACCATCCTCAGCTGTTTCATCGATGACTTTCCCTCCATCAAATGGTTAGAAGCAGGGATGTTCACTCATGATTCCCAATGTTCAGCAATATTAGTTCTGAAGCGGTCCATGTCCAAATGCAGGGAGAAAGTGAGGACTGCAGATGCTGGAGAGTCAGAGTCGAAAAGTGTCACACTGGAAATTCACAGCAGGTCAGGCAGCATCCAAGGAGCAGGAGAGTCAACATTTAGGGCATAAGCTCTTCATCAGGAATGTCAAATGCAACAAGACCTGGACAATATCTGGGTTTGGGTTAAAAAGCAGCAAGTAATATTTGTGCCACACAACTGCCAGACAATGGTCATTTCCAACGATAGAGAATCTAAACCATTGACTCGTGATATTCAGTGGTTTATCATCACTGAACCCTTTATATTTAATATCCTGGGGCTGCCTGGACTTGCCATGTAAATATTGTAGCTTTGAGTGGGTCAGAGGCTAG
This sequence comes from Chiloscyllium plagiosum, assembly GCF_037043375.1. Taxonomy (NCBI): domain Eukaryota; kingdom Metazoa; phylum Chordata; class Chondrichthyes; order Orectolobiformes; family Hemiscylliidae; genus Chiloscyllium; species Chiloscyllium plagiosum. Next base: position 37,659,967 of record NW_028270170.1, on the reverse strand, counting down.
GAATCCTGCAGTGAGTAACTCACCACCTGACTCTTTAAAAAAAGTCATTTATGGGATGAGGGTGTTGCAGTCCATTTATTGCTCATCCCTAATTGGCCAGAGGGCAGTTTAAGAGTCTGCTGTCACATGGGGCCAGGCCAGGCAAGGATGACAGTTTCCTTCCCTAAAGGACATTAGTGAACCAGATGGGTTTTTCCAAAAATTGACAATGGATTCATGGTCATCACTAGACTCTCAATTCCAGATTTTTATTGAATTCAAATTCCACCATCTGCCATAGCGAGATTCGAACTTGGGGCCCCCAGAACATTACCTGGGTCTCTGGATTAACAGTCCAGAAATAATATCACAAGGCTATTGTCTCCCTGAAGATTCCCCAAAGCCTGTCCACCATCTACAAAGCCAAATCAGGAGTGTGATTGAATATTCCCCACTTCCCTGGATGGTTGCAGTTTCAACAATACTCAAAACGATTGACACACCCGGGGAAAAGTAACCCGCTTGTTTGGCACCGTGTCCATATTCACTACTTGCACACCAATGCTCCATAGCAGCAGTGTATACTATTGACAAGATGCACGGCAGACTGCATCTTCCAAATCCACGACCACTTCCATCTAGAAGGACAAAAACAGCAGATACATGGGAAAACCATCACCTACAAGTTCCCCTCCAAGCTTACCGCTATCCTTTGATGTCAATAGGTCAAAATCCTGGAACTCACACAGTTGCCAAATGCTGGTAATGAGGGTGTGTGTGTGTGCGTGTGTCCATTCATTTGGATAGCATCACTTAGAAGTGAAAATATTTATTTAATTATTGCAAACACTGAGGTAAACATCACTCTATAATGGTGAAATTACATTGCTGCTTCAGGCTATCCTCAATTGTCTAAACATGTACTTGCAAATTAGGAGTTGTGAAAAAGCAGTGAGATTCAGTACAGAGTATATCATTGGTAAAGGAACACTTGGTTTGCATGCCCTTTCACCTGATGACGTTTGCAAACTGAGTGGTGTCATCAGTCATAAATATAGTTTTTGAAAACATTCAGCAGATTAGGCAGCATCTGTGCAGAGAGAAATATGTTTAATATTCAGGTCAATGACCTTTTTATCGGAATTGGAAGCTGTTTGCGATATGGATGGATTAGCCTTGCTAAATTGCCCGTGATGTCCAGGGATGTGCAGGCCAGGTGGATTAGCCATGATAAGTGTGGTTTAAAAGAGGATTGGGTAAGGGGCTGAGTCTGGGTGGGATGTTCTTCAGGGGATTGGTGCAGACTCGACGGGCTGAATGGCCTCTTTCCATGCTGCAGGGATTCTATGATTCTAAAGTCCTGCAGAAACAGATGCTTGATGTCATATGTACAAAAATCTTTGAAGAAGCTAGGCCAAGTTGAAGACATTTGCTTAAAAGCATAATGAGATTTCGGGCTTTATTAGTTGAGGGTTTGGTTGCAGTGGCAAGTCCTTCTGCTAAACCTCTGCTACAAATACTGGCTGGTTCTCAGCTGGAGTATTGCTATTAATCCTTGACACTTCATTTTGCAAAGATCATCATTCAGAAAGGGTGCTAAGATTTTCTAGATGGAACCAGGCCTCAACTAAGCCTATTATAGGGAGTGGTTGAAGAACTTGAGGTTGGTCTCTTTAGAGCAATGGAAATTAAGGGGAGATTTGATAGAGTGGCCATGAAAGTGTTGGGTGGCAATCTGGTTAGGATGTGTTGAGAGCTAGAGCTGGTCAGTTGAGAAGTTACCAAGGCGTTAGATAAGATTTTACTCAATCTGACATTTCCTAGGGATCTTTTTGAATGTGTGTTGCAGCAGTATTTGAGCTCTAACATGACCTCAGAGTCAAAGACTTTTCCAAAAGATTGTGGGGAGCCATGGAATTGAAAGTTGAAGCATTCCGGGCGATTTCCATTAGGGCTGCTGCAGGGTCACGACCAATGTCCTCCATTCTATATCAGAGCTCTGATGATGTGGCGCCTGGAAGATTTGAACAGTATGATTGGCAGAAGAACCAGAAAGTGAAAATAAGAATAAATCTAACACTAGAGTATCGATCTAAAATGTCAATTCTGTTTCTGTCACCACAGATACTATCTGATCTGCTAAACATTTAAAGCCTGTTTACTTTTGCAATGTTAGGAACTTTTTTAAGCAAGTTGTGAGCTGAAATGCCATGCAGAAAAACAAAATTAGGTGTTGAATTACTAAAACCTTGAATGCATTACCCTGAAGGGTGATGGATTCAGTGGTAGTGTTCCTACCTCTGAGGCAGGAGGCCTGGGTTCAAGCCCCACCTGCTTCAAAGCTGTGCAGTAACATCTCTGAACAGGTTGATTAGAAAATATCTCCAATGATATAGCGTAAGTGTTTGAATATAAATAAATGCAGCATATGAGGAATGAATATTTGAATTGCTGTATTGGTGTTGTCATGCGCCACTTGGCCTCCTGTTTTTTTTCTTTTTAAAAGCTTTTAAGTGAATAATAATTTTCTTAACAGTTTGTTCCTTTAACTCTGATCCAATGAATGTGAATGCCAGGGAAGAGCGAGGTTGTTGGAACCAGTAAATTATTTTGTTTTACAAGAACATGTTTCTCAACCATTAAAGAGATTTTGGAGGACACGTGGTCAGATTTTTCTTACAGTTGAATAAGCTCTTTTGAAAATTCCAGAAGGCTGGATTTAAGTGAAGATAAAATGTGTAAGAAGATCAGGAAGTGGAATGTTCCATTGAACACTCCACTTTGATCTGCTGCAGTTTCGTAACAAACATGTTTATTGTTTAGATTTGTGCTCATTTCCTTGTTTGTTTCTGCTGGGAGTGTTTCATCTGGTTGATTGTCTAGTTATCAGCATGACTCCTTGTGTTAGAACGTTATCCATTCACACTGTGTCCTCTCTCTCTTCCTTGAGCTTATTTCAGGCATTTTGTTGAACTCTTGCAGTATTGACGTAGCACAAATTGAGTGTTTTGATCGACAGGTATAGACATGCTAACCCTTTCATCAGTTAATCTGTGTTATAGAATCATAGAGTCATCTAGCACAGAAACATACCCTTTGGTCCAACCAGTCCATGCCGACCATAATCCCAAACTAAACTAGTCCCACCTACCTGCTCCTGGCCCATTTCTGACCAAACCCTTCCTGTTCATGGACTTATCCAAATGTCTTTTAAACATTGTAATTGTGCCTACATCCACCACTTCCTCTAAAGGTTCATTTCACACACAAACCATCCGCTGTGTTTAAAAAAAAATGACTCCCCCCATGTCTTTTTAAAATCTTCCCCCTCTCATCTTAAATATGTGTCCTGTAATCTTGAAATCCCCCACCCTAGCGAAAAGACAACTACATTAACTGTACCTGTGCCCCTCATGATTTTGTAAACTTCTATAAGGTCACCTTTCAACCTCCTACACTCCAGTTTAAAGAAACGTTCCAGCCTTTCTTTATAACTCAAACTTTCCATACCTGGCGGCATCCTGGTAAATCTCTTTAGAACCTTCTCCAGTATAATAATATCCTTCCTATACCTGGGTGTAGTGGTCTTTGTTTGATTTATTCATGGCCGGTAGGTGTCGCTGTCTAGGCCAACATTAATTAACTTCTAAATACCCTAGAGAAAGGGAGTATTGAGCTGCTTCCTTGAACTGCAGTCTGTGCCCTTATTAAACTACTCTATTTACATTTGAACGCTCTTTCCCCCCCCTTTTTTATTATGGAAGCATAGATCTGATATTTTTATACAGTTGTACTTCAAGGATGTTAATGTTGAAGTTTCATCTCGTTTATAACTTGTAGTATTGCTGCATTTTGTTCTCTTTGCTGCCACTGCATTTTTATAATGCAGGTAGAACTTGGATCGGGAGTCAGGTCCAAGCCTTGCATTATAGTGAGCTTCTCAGGAGTGGGCCTGTAGTACACTTCAGGCCTTGACACCACTATCCCAGATTAGGATCTTTATAAAGTACTTTGTCAGCAGATGACGGTGTATTGATAATGTCTCTGGACTAGTAATCCAGAGGTGCAGGCAAGTGCTGTGGGAATTTGGTTCACACCCCACCATGAGAACTGGTGAAATTTCAATTCAATGAGGAAATTCTGGATCTGATCGCTAGATCATGAAACTGTCATTGAATATTCAAACTTGCTAATTAGTTCAGTATGAAGGAAGGACACCTGCCATTCTTACCTAGCCTGGCCAACTTAAGAATGTAGGAGTAGGCCATTATCCCATCAAATTTGTTCTTCCATCCAATTTGATCATCTACCTCATAGCAGACTCCAGATCTACAGTAATAATCACAGCAGTGATTATCCTTCTGCCTTCTCAACGGTTAAGCAGGGCAATCAGCGATGGCAATTAATGCAAAGCCCCCACTACATTAAAGAATAAAGAGAAAGGAAAGTGCATTAGTGTCGAGGAGCCCATACAAAGTAGGACAAAGCCAAATTGCTGCATCAGCCTCCTCGCAATCGGCAAAATCTATCGAGAGTATGCTTGATTGCACTTACAGTCGATGTTAATCTGCTCATTGTTCAGGTTGGATTCTGCCTGGCCAGTCAGCTCCTGACCTTTTTACAGCATTGGTCCAAACATAGGCAAAAGAGCCCATTTCCACAGCTCTGGGTGGTGGGAATGAATGCTCTTGACGTCATTCAGCATTTGTTGGACTGTGACATCAAGGAGTGCAAGCAAAATTCAACTTTGGGCCAGCAAGGGGCACTGGTTCCGGAGGCTGTGCCTGAGTAAGCGGTAGATGGAGTTCCCAGTAGTGAATTTGTTTCGCAAGTGGGGAAAAAGGTGCTTTTTTTTAATTAGTCTGTGTTACTAATATATTATTTTGGTTTCTATTGATATTACTTTAGCTGTGTAAGCCATGAACAAATTCAATAAATAACTAAATGAATTTGGTTAGAAGTAGCAGGGTGGTGCTGTACTGAGTGCTGCATTTGGGAATCTGGGGAATGCAATTAAAGAGTCCAGGAGACTCTTTAATCCTTTTCATTTGGCAAACCCTTAGAGGTAGCCAGTGGTCAGGAAGCAATACAGTCAAGCAGGAATGTTCGTGATGGAGGAGCCTTAGCCCCTGAGTTTAGCCAATCAAACAACAGGTGATTGCTACCTGTGTGGACAAGGTGAGGATTGCAAGGAGGATGAGCTGACTGACTGTAGTAAAGGATATCATTTCAAGTGGGGAGGGGGATGTGAAGCGGATTGTGATGGTGAGAGGGACTTGTAAGTGAGGGGAATAGATGTGATTCTGTGCAGCCATGCCCAGGAATTTCAAACATTGTACCCACTGAAGGATATGGCTGGAGAGGAACTTTGGAGTGGGGCAGGCAAGAGCATAAAATGTAGGCTCAGAAATAAGCCATTCAGCCCATTAGTTATTTTCCATCGCGCAATCGGATCATGACTGATCTGATCATTCTCCATATCTCTTCCCTCTTTTATTTTCTATAGCCTTGATTTAATTGTTGATTAAAAATCTGTCTCTCTCAGCCTTGAATATGCTGAATGGCTTCTACAGCCTTCCGTGTTCAAGAATCCCTCACTTTGACTAATATCTTCTGGAAGGGTCACCGGACCCGAAAGGTTAACTCTGCTTTCTCTCCACAGATGCTGCCAACCCTCCTGTGCTTTTCCAGCAATTTCTGTCTTTGTTTCTAACTAACTCTAGATTGTAATGTGCCAGTTGGCATAGGGCCAAGCAGATTAGTGAGTTAAACGCGGCATTCAAAGCATGGTATGGGAAGAAGGGATTTTGAGCCATGGGAATTTAGCATCAGTACTTGGAAAAGTAAGCTGCTTTATTGAAGTTAGGCTCTACTTAATCTGTGCTGGGGGCTGTGTACTGGTGGCTGATACACCCAGTGAGGAGCAGTTGCTGTTCCCCTCATTTGTTTTTAATTTGTTTTCAGTTGCAATAGTTCTTTAAAATTTTAATCTTTAGCATGTAACTTTCACACTTTAAACTTGGCTAACATAATCAAAGATAAAGGAGAGCCAATTCCAGTTTTCTTGAGATTGGAGTTCCAATTCTAGGTGAGCACTTTGGGGACAGTGACCACAATTCGGTGACTTTTACTCTAGTGATGAAGAGGGATAAGTGTGCACTACAGGGCAAGAGTTATAGCTGGGGGCAGGGAAATTATGATGCGGTGAGGCATGACTTAGGATGTGTGGCTTGGAAAAGTAAGCTTCAAGGCAAGGGCGTAATTGATAAATGGAGCTTGTTCAAGGAGCAACTATTGAGTGTCCTTGATAAGTATGTACCCGTCAGGCAGGGAGGAAAGGGTCATGTTAGGGAGCCGTGGTTTAATAAGGAATTGGAATCCCTTGTTAAATGGAAGAGGGCAGCCTATGTAAAGATGAGGCGTGAACGTTCAATTGGGGCTATTGAGAGTTATAAGGAAGCCAGGAAGGACCTGAAGAGAGAGCTAAGAGCAGCAAGGAGGGGACATGAAAGGTCCTTAGTTGGTAGGATTAGGGAAAACCCTAAGGCTTTCTATAGGTATGTCAGGAATAAAAGAATGACTAGGGTAGGAATAGGTCCAGTCAAGGATAGTAGTGGGAAGTTGCGTATGGAGGCTGAAGAGATTGGGGAGACACTGAATGAATACTTTTTGTCAGTATTCACTCAGGAACAGGACATTATTGGAGGCTACTTCAAAAAATACAGAGGTATGGCATTGAGGGTGAGTTGGAGGTTTGGATTAGGAGTTGGCTGGCCGGAGGAAGACAGAGGGTAGTAGTTGATGGCAAAGGTTCATCTTGGAGTGCCGTCACTAGCGGTGTTCCGCAGGAATCTGTTTTGGGACAAGTGCTGTTTGTCATTTTTATAAATGACCTGGAGGAGGGGTTAGAAGGTTGGGTGAGCAAGTTTGCAGATGATACGAAAGTCGGAGGAGTTGTAGACAGTGAGGAAGGACGTGGCAGGTTACAGCGGGATATAGATAAGCTGCAGAACTGGGCAGAAAGGTGGCAAATGGAGTTCAATGTAGCTAGGTGTGAGGTGATTCATTTTAGTAAGAGTAACAAAAAGATGGGGTACTGGGCTAATGGTCGGATACTTGGTAGTGTGGATGAGCAGAGGGATCTTGGTGTCCATGTACACAGATCTTTGAAAGTTGCCACCCAGGTAAATAGTGCGGTGAAGAAGGCATATGGCGTACTGGCTTTTATTGGTAGAGGAATTGAGTTCCGGAGTCCTGAGGTCATGTTGCAGTTGTATAAGACTCTGGTGCGGCCGCATCTGGAGTATTGTGTGCAGTTTTGGTTGCCATATTATAGGAAGGATGTGGAGGCACTGGAACAGGTGCAGAGGCGGTTTACCAGGATGTTGCCTGGTATGGTAGAAAGATCGTATGAGGAAAGGCTGAGGCACTTGGGGTTGTTTTCATTGGAGAAAAGAAGGTTTAGGGGTGACTTGATAGAGGTGTACAAGATGATTAGGGGTTTAGATAGGGTCGACAGTGAGAATCTTTTGCCACGTATGGAGTCAGCTATTACAAGGGGGCATAGCTTTAAATTAAGGGGGGGTGGGTACAGGACAGATGTTAGGGGTAGGTTCTTTACTCAGCGAGTCGTGAGTTCGTGGAATGCCCTGCCAGTAGCAGTGGTGGATTCTCCCTCATTATGGGCATTTAAGCGGGCATTGGATAGGCATATGGAGGATAGTGGGCTAGTGTAGGTTAGGTGGGCTTGGATCGGCACAACATCGAGGGCCGAAGGGCCTGTACTGCGCTGTATTCTTCTATGTTCTATGTTCTATGTTCTAATACCTAATACCCTAAAAAAAAAAGTGACGTCAAATGAGCATATGCAGTAGTTAAATTTTCTAGTTCAGACCAAGAAGGTAAAGGCCAATGCATTTATAGATGCTGAGTACCAGAATGAAAGGACCTAAGTCTGACTATTTGGTGTTTATATTAGATTAGTGTGGAAACAGGTCCTCCGGCCCAACCAGTCCACATCGATCCTCCGAAGAGTAACCCACCCAGACCCACTTCCTCTCTGACTAATGCACCTAACACTATGGGCAATTTAGCATGGCCAGTTCATCTGAACTGCAGATCTTTGGATTGTGGGAGGAAACCGGAGCACCCCCATGCAGACACAGGGAGAGTGTGCAAACTCCACACAGACAGTCGCCTAAGACTGGAATCGAACCTGGGACCCTGGTGCTGTGAGGCAGCAGTGCTAACCACTGAGCCACCTGTTTCTTTAGCAATGGTGAAGGTTTGAAAGTCTTGAGTTCTCCATGAATGATTTTTTTTGTTTCAAGTTGCTTTGTCTCTCATCTATCTTTGCTCAAACACTCCATTCCTGTGTAGATTCTGGTGTCTGTGTCTCTGTTTCATTTCAAGCTGGATAGCTTTGAAAAAACCTTTCCTCTCTGTCATGATGTGGAGGAGCTGGTTTTGGACTGGGGTGGACAAAGTTAAAAATCCCATTGCACCAGGTTATAGTCCAACAGCATTTTGGAAGCACAAATCCGTATAAGACTCTGTAAATCCCTTTTTTTTTAAAGATTAGAATCAGTCTGAACATTGGGGCGCAGACAGCCTCACACAGGCACCTCACACCTTCAGTGCATTTTCCAGGCCAAAGTGGCACCGATTGTTAAAGTTCACTTGAGAATGTCACTTTAAGAAAGTTCAGTTCTTTCATATGTAAATCCCAGAAACCAACCTGCCCATTCTAAAAGATGAGAGACTTAACAAACAATCCAGGTCTTTTTCAATATATAATTTCAGTTACATCACACTAAACTTTTGCTATAAATTCTGTGTTCTGCGATCTTATACTCCACAGCCACCTGATGAAGGAGCAGCACTCCAAAGGCTAGTGCTTCCACATAAACATGCTGGACTATAGTCTGGTGTTGTGTGATTTTAAACTTTCCTCTCTGTGTGTGCAGGTACGCTGCAAGTGAACGCAAAACAAGAGATGCAGTTTTTTGGCACCTTGCTGAGTTTCAGTGCCCCTTGTTTGAACCTATAATTGCAAGGCAACTGGATTTTGAACATTTTCCTGTGGATTGCATAGTCTTGTCAGACAATCATAGCAAATATTTTATGTCAGCCATATCCGTTCCTATGAAAGCCATCTTTGTTCTGTGAAATTCTCAGGTATTCAACTGATGGAAGTTAAATATTGATAGTCCATTTTGAGTATGTACTTTACATTGTGAACAGGGTTTTAATGCGGGATGGGTGGGGACACCAGAGTTTGGGTGGCATGGTGGCTCAGTGGTTAGCACTGCAGCTTCTCAGCGCCAGGGACCCAGGTTCGATTCCACTCTCAAGCGACTGTCTGTCTGCGTGGAGTTTGCACATTTTCCCCTTCTCCCAGTGTCTGTTTGAGTTTCCTCTGGGCACTCCGGTTTTCTCCCACAGTCCAAAGATATGTACAGTAGGTGGAGTGGCCATGCTAAACAGCCAAAAGTGTCCAGGGGCGTGCAAGCTAGTTGGATTAGCCATAGGAAATGCAGGGTTACAAAGAGAGGGTAGGGGAGTGAATCTAGGTGGGATGCTGTTCGGAGGGTCGATGTGGACTCAATGGGCCAACTGTTCTGCTTCCACTCTGTAAGGACTCCATGATATATAGAAATTAGCAAAGGAAAGGTTGAAGTATTGGAAAAGTTCAGTGATATGGATAAAACCAAGAAGGGCAGGATAGGAAGGATAATTTTTTTTCAAAATGTTCTTAAGCATACAAGATTATCAGGGGAAATAGAAGTGAAAAAGATGTTAAAGTTTCTTTATTTGAATGCATAAAGTATCAGCAATAAGATAAATAAACTAGTGACACAAATAGATGTGAATGATTTAAATTGAATCTTTATCTCACAGACATGGTTACAGGTGATCCAGGGTGGGAAATAAATATTCCAGAGAACACAATATTTCAGAGAGACTGAGAGAATGACAAAGGGGGAGGTGTAATCCTGACTGTAAAGGATCACATTAAAGCATTTGCAAGAAAGGATCTGGTTTTGGAAAACAGTGAAGTTGAAATTATGATAGCAATAGTCAGAGGCTCCAGCTTTCTGCAGTCTTCTCCCATTCAGTTGAAGATCAGCCATGATTGTTTTGAATAGTCAAGCAGATTGTCTAGGTCACATGGTCTACTCCTGTTCTTATTTCTCATATAGTGAGTAGGAAAACTCTCCACTGGTTGGAGTCAAACTTAGTACAAGGGACGATGGTGATTGTTGCCGAAGACAAAGCACCCCTCTTCCAGGACATCTCTGCAGGAATTCCTCAAGATGGTGTCCTAGGCCCAATCATCTTCATCTATTTCATCAATGAGCTTTATTCCAACATACGATCAGAAGTATGGGACATTTGCTGATAATTGCATAATATTCAGCACTACTTGCAACTTCTCAGATAATGACACAGCTGATGTACATTAACAGGAAGCCCTTGACCTTATCTAGGTTTGGGCTGACCAGTGGCAAATAACAGCTGTGCCACAAAACTGCCAGGCAATGGCCATCTCAAAAAACCAACACTCTCTAACTATTGCCCTGGACTTTACTGACATTACAATCTCCTGTAATTAACATTCTAAAAGTTGCTATTGGTGTTTGACAAGGTTCCTCATGGGAGGTTGGTTAGCAAGGTTAGATCTCACTAAAATTGGGAGAACTCACCATTTGGATACAGAACTGGCTCGAAGGTAGAAGACAGAGGGTGGTGGTGAAGAGTGCTTTTCAGACTGGAAGCTTGTGTACAACGAGGATCAATGCTGGGTCCACTGCCTTTTGTAATTTATGTAAATGATTTAGATGTGAACATAGGAGGTATAGTAGTAAGTTTGCGGATGACACCAAAATTGGAGGTGTAGTGGACAGTGAAGAAGGTTATCTCAGAGTATCGGAAAGATGTTATGAAATTTGAAAGGGTTCATAAAAGATTTACAAGGATGTTGCTGGGGTTGGAGGATTTGAGCTATAAATAGGGTCTGTTTTCCCTGGAGCGTTGGAGGCTGAGGGGTGACCTTTTCAAGGTTTATAAAATCATGAGGGGCATGGGTAGGATAAATAGACATCTTTACCCTGGAGTGAGGAAGTCCAGAACTAGAGGGACTAGGTTTAGGGTGAGAGGGGAAAGATTTAAAAGAAACATAAGGGGCAACGTTTTCACGCAGTGGGTAATGTCTGCTTGGAATGAACTGACAGCGGAGGTAATGGAGGCAGGTACAATTACAGCATTGTGTACATGAATGGATGTGTACATGAATGGGACGGGTTTAGAGAGATATGGGCAAATGCTGGCAAATGGGACTAGATTAATTTAGGATATCTGATCAGTATGGATGAGTTGGAGCAAAGGGTCTGTTTCTGTGCTGTACACCTCAATGACTATATGATTCTGACACTATCTGAACTGAACCAGCCATGTAAGTATTGGGCCTACAAGAGAAGGTCAGAGGCTGAGAATTCTGTGCTCAGTACATTCTGTGCCTCCTGTCATCTTACAGCTTTTCCACAAGTCACCAGTGTGCTTGATGATGCTCTGTTTCTTAAACAATGCTCAGATAGCTCGGTACCAGCCAGGACAAAGCCACCCATTTGACTGGCACCCTGTCTGCCACCTCCAAAATACATTGTCTTCACCACTGACTCAAGTGTGTACTGTCTGAAAGGTGAATGGTAGCAATTCAATAAGACTGCTTAGGCTGCACCTTACAACACCATTACCTCCACCATCTCGAAGAACATGGGCAATCGATACTCGGGAACACCATGGACCTCTGCAAATTCCCCTCCAAACCGCGCACCATCTGGATGTGGAACTATATCACTGGCTGTCACTGTTACTGGGTCAAACTCCTGGCACTCAGGCCCAAGCAAGTCTGAAGAACTTCAGCTCAAGAAGGTGGCTCACCACCATGTTTTTGAGGTCAATTAGGGATGGGCAATAAATGCTGACCCAACCAGTGACACCCAAACAAAGCAATGTGAGTTTAGTTGGTGCAAAGCATTAACATGTGATCAGTTTCAACAATAGCTTGAAATTAGCATCGAGCATTTGCATACTGATCGATTACACAGCACAGTGCAGTATCCTCGAAGTGACTGCGGGAGCATAACGACTGTCACACACACCCTGCTGGAATATGCCTTTGCAGGAAGTCTGGAGAAAGTTGCAGTGGTTTTTGTCGAGGTTTGTTCCAAGTAGCTCCGTGACACAGGACTCTGTGCGCAACAGTTTATCCCCCCGGCGCACACTGAGATAAACATTGATTGCACCCGGAGGACCATCAACTCAATGAAAGCCGTTCTTTGGTCTGCCTGCAACTTGCTGATTATTCCAGAGTAAGGAATTGACCTCAACTGAGTGTCACAGACATTCCAAGGTCCAGGACTGTGTGCTGAGGAACACTCTAAAGCTTGGAGCAGCCACCGCCACTGCGCAGTGGGGGAGGGCTTTCTGCTGAAGTTAAATGGGATCCATTCAGTTAATGGACCCTCCAGATGCCTCAAATAAACGTAAATGTAGTCTTGTAAAGTACAAAATGCCTTTGGTTTGTTTGCTGGATAAAGTCAAACTCCAATGTTTATTTGTTTCCTTCTTACTGTACAGAACCAAACTGCTTTCATGACTATGACATTTTTATGCATTGGGATATTAAGATAAAGGCTTTTTTTATGAATGAAGTATCTAACAGGTAGACCTATTTAAAGTGGAACATCTGCAGTGCAGTTTGAGCTCTTCCTGGTTGTGTATACCTATATGCAGTTATGTTTATGCATGTTCAAATTAACACTCAATTAGCAACAACATGTGTAAGGCTTTTCAAATATCCAGCAAAGCATGTCATGGTGAACATCTCCACCTCACCCTTTGTAACCAAAGCACGCATCATTTTGAGGTGGAGGTCTTGCTGCTGCTGGTTGAGATTTCTGGGTTTTTAATCCACTTCAGTTGGGAGTGTTACCATTTTCAGTCTCTCTCTGCGGATATCTCTGTAATACTGTCTGAGTTTCTGATTGAATTCCCAAGGCGGTACACATCAGCACATTGCCAGAAAGAGATTGCAGAAATTGTGCAGAATTTCCTTTTGTTGTATCTAGTGTTGCTGTGACAGTAGAGGCATACAGTACAAGAGGTGGCCATGCAGCCCTTCATACCCATGCCAGCCCTGGGAAAGATTTATCCAATTGCTGCGACTTCTCTGGAGACACAGCCCAGTTCAGATTAAAGTTGTTAAGACTTCAGGGCTGGCAAGCCACTGCGCAGCCACTACATAAATCAATATATCAGAGGAATATTACAGATTGAAGGGAACTCCTTAAATGGCTTAGTTAGGTGCTCAAGAATGGAGGGTAGCCAAGCACATGGTAAAAACAATGACTGCAGATGCTGGAAACCAGATTCTGGATTAATGGTGCTGGAAGAGCACAGCAGGTCAGGCAGCATCCGAGGAGCAGTAAAATCGACGTTTCAGGCAAAAGCCTTTCATCAGGAATAAAGGCAGAGAGTCTGAAGGGTGGAGAGATAAGCTGGTGGGGGTGGGGAGAAGGTAGCATAGAGTGCAATAGGTGAGTGGGGGAGGGGATGAAGGTGATAGGTCAGAGAGGAGGGTGGAGTGGATAGGTGGAAAAGAAGATAGGCAGATAGGACAAGTCATGGGGACAGTGCTGAGCTGGAAGTTTGGAACTGGGGTGAGGTGGGGGAAGGGAAAATGAGGAAACTGTTGAAGTCCATGGTAGCAGGTGGAGAGCAAAGTTATAAGGTGTATCAATGGAAATGGTCTGTTTTTTGAGGATGTATCAAGCAAGAACAAGCAAGAAAATGACACACAATTCAAAACTAGAGTAGAGTTCAAAACTATATCCCTGGATGATGTACCAGGTTCATTAAAAGAAACAGTTTTGTACTGCATTAGAAATCTAAAATTAGACAATCTTCTATTATTATCTGACGACCGGTTTATCACATTTCAATGATTCATCAAACATCGACTGAAGAAGGGTAAAGATTAGCCTGTATTAAGAGAGGTTTTTACATCAGGGAATCATGTCCAAGTCAGCATCTGTCTGCTGTAGACCCATTTTCCAGCACTTGACCTGTAGCTTTTGTATATTTTGGTATTTTGAGTAATCATCTAATTTAGACGAACATTGGATGTTGTGATGGTATCGAACTCCTCCATTCTTTCCGACAATGTGTTCCAGATACTCGATGCCCTCTGGGTAAGAAAAATCTTCTTTAAATCCTCTCCTCAATACTCCCATCCTTTATCTTAAATCAGTGAATGAGATGCCATGAATTTTGATGTGTCAGCCACTCAAATGGTGAGGAACAATGTGTGGGATAACTCATGTATTTGATAACACAGAAGCTAATGATTATGGAACAATGTGTGACTAAGGATGATTCATTAAGCAGATTAGGTGATGTTCTTTGACTCTGAAGGTGAGGAGGGTGACTTTCATGGATTTTAATATCTGTACAATTCATGCTCTAGGGCTAAATTGTATTCCTTTCTGTACCATGTGGGTAGAAAACTGACACTATATATGATATATATATAATTTTTGTTTTTGAACAACTTCAGTGACTGCTATGCATTAAAATGTATGTCTCCATGCAGTTGTTATCCACTTATTAAAAATATGATAATAAACATTATTTTGCCTCATTGGGTGACAGGCTATGATCTGGTATCTCTATAAAAATGAGATAATGATTTTCTATCCCTCCAAAATCTGATTGTATCAAAGCTGACGACTGACTTTTGGACTAAACATTTTGCCTTGGAAATTTACTGTGTTTCTGTGTTATAAATGTTTGTTTGTTAAATATCAAATCAATTTCTCAATGATTTAGGAATCTTTCCATTATAGGCTTATGGGAGTCAAAATTCTCAAGCATACTGTGATAAGTCAGTTGTAGTAACATTTGCAAAGTGTCAACCATTGTAAGGTCCAGAAACGCATCTAGCCAGTCTGCAATTGATTGCTGTTTCCCCTCCTGCCAAGTAGGGCCAGGAAGATGTCAAAAATGACCCTTTAATTAAGACCCTTTTGAGCTTTAACTTGGAAATCTTACCATAACTGTTCTTGCAAAACTACAGTATGCTGTATAAAAGATGCATGACGGTTTCATACCCGGACCGTTGGTGGTCATGCGTTTAGCTACCAAGTCCTTAAAGCTCTGTAAATCTCTCCACTTCTCTAAGCCCCATTCCTCCATCATGTTATGGAACCTGTGTTTGAATCCCACTACAAGATTGAATAAAAAATGGCTAGAATTAAGAATCTACTGATGACCATGAAACCATTGTCAATTGTCAGAAAAACCCATCTGGTTCACTAATGTTCTTCTGCCATCCGCACCTACATGTGACTCCAGACCCACAGCAATGTGGTTGACTCTCAACTGCCCTGTGAAATGGGCAAGCCACTGTGCTGTAGTAATCACTACAAAGTCTCAACAAAGCAATGAAACCAGACAGACCACCTGGCACCAACCTAGAAAAGACAATGGCAGAAACAGCCCTGTCAAGTCTGCAAAGTCATCCTCACTAACTATGGGGCTAGTGTCAAAGTTGGGAGAGCTGTCTCACAGACTAGTCATACTCTCAGAATCATACGCTATAGTCAATGTCCCAATAGCAACATCACCATTCCTGGATTCAGCAGAGTTGGTGGCACAGTGGCACATAGTTGGGAGGGAATTGTCCTCTGATTCCTCAATGTCAATTTTGGGCAAGGAAATGTCTTGCTGATACCACATACCATCTTCCTTCAGCTGATGAATCCGGGCTACTCTATGTTGAGCAAGACTTGGAGGAAGCACTGAGAGTGGCAAGGGTGCGGAATGCTTTCGGGATTTCAGTGTCCACCACAAAGAATGGCTCGGCAACAGTAGCACTGGTCGAGCTGATCGGGTGCTAAAGGACATAGCTGTTAGACTGGATCTGTGGCAGATGGTGAAGGAAATACAAACCTGACTTTATCCTTATCACTCTCTGACTGCAAGTGCATTTCACATTGGGCTGTGTGACAATATCTCAGTGCTAAGTGGAACAGACTTTGAAGAAATCTTGCAGCTCAGGACTGGGCTTCTATGAGACACTCGACCATCAACTCCAGCATAATCTGTAACCTCATAGTCTGGCATAACACCCAATCAACCATTGCAATCAAGCCAAGGGACCAACCCTGGTTCAATGGAGGGTGCAGGAGGGCATGCCAGGAGCAGCACCAGGCAGACCTGAAGATGAGGTGTCAACCTGGTGAAGCCACCAAACAGAACTAATTGCATGTTAAACAGCATATGCAGGAAGTGATAGACCGAGCTAAGGAATCTCGGGCATAAGAAGGGCTTATGCCCGAAACGTCGATTCTCCTGTTCCCTGGATGCTGCCTGACCTGCTGCACTTTTCTAGCAACACATTTTCAGCTCTGATCTCCAGCATCTGCAATCCTCACTTTCTCCTTAAGGAATTTCACAACCAACCAGTCAGATCTAAGCTATACAGTGCTGTCACATCCAATTGGGAATGGTGGTGGACAATTAAACAACACATTGGAGGAGGAAGCTCCACAAATATCCCCATCCTCAATGATGGAAGAGCCCAGCGTATCAGTGCAAAAGGTAAGACTGAAGCCTTTGCAGCAATCTTCAGCCAGAAGGTCTAAGTGGATGATGCATCTTGCCCTCTTCCAGTGGTCCCCAGCATTTCAGATACCAGTCTTCAGCCAATTCCATTCACTCCATGTGATATCAAGCAATGCTGGAGGCAGTGGATTCTGCAAAGACTATGGACCCTGAAAACATTCCAGCAATAGTTCTGAAGCTTTGTACAGTTACAACACTGGCATCTGCCTGACAGTGTGGAAAGTTGCCCAGGGATATCCTGCAGACAAAAAACAGGACAATTCCAACCTATCAGTCTACTCTTGATCATCAGTAAAGTGATGGAAGGTATCATTAACAGTGCACCTGCTCAGCAATAACATGCTCAGTGATGCCTGTTTGGGTTCTGTCAGGGCCACCCAGCTCCTTACAGCCTTGGTTCAAACATGGACAAAAGAGCTGGGTTCCAGATATCAAGACAGCATTTGATTGAGTGTAGCATCAAGGAGCTCTATCAAAGCTAGAATCAAAGGGTATTGGAGGGCAAACTCCAGTGGTTGGAGTTGCACCTGGCACATAGGAAGATGGTCGTGGTTGTTGGAGGTCAGTCATCTCATCTCCAGGACATCTCTGTAGGGTTTTCCCAGAGGGTGACCAAGACCCAAACATTAGCTGCTACATCACTGACCTTCCTTCTATCATTAGGTCAGAAGTGGAGATGTTCGCTGCTGATGTTCAGCACCATTTGCAACTCCTCAAGTACTGAAGCAGTCCATGTTCAAGTGCAATGAGACCTGGGTAGTATCCAGGCTTGGGCTAATAAGTGGCAACTGACATTCACATCTCACAAATGCCAGGCAATGACCATCACCAACAAGAGACAATCCAACCATCGGCCCTTGACATTCAATGGTGTTACTGTCACTGAATTTCCCCCACTATCAACATCTGGAAAACTATTAAGAGAAACCCAACTGGACTCTCTCAGCTGGGTACAAGAACAGGTCAGGGGCTAGGAATATTGTGGCAAGTAACACCTCCAGAGTGCCCAAAGCCTGTTCATCTACAAGGCACAAGGAATACTCCCTACTTGCCTGGCCGAGTGTTGTTCCAACACCACTCTGGAAGCCCAAAGCCCAAATAGGACAAAGCAGCCTGCTTGATTGGCATCGCATCCAGAACTATCCACTCCCTCCAGCACTGCTCAGTAGCCACAGTATGTACTGTCTCGAGGATGCACTGCAGAATTTCACCAAAGATCCTTAAACAGCACCTTCCAAACTTCCAAAAGCAGCAGAGACATGGGAACACTGCCACCTTGATGTTCCCCTCCAAGCCACTCACCATCCTGACTTGGAAATATATTGCTGTTCCTTCACTGTCAAAATCCTGGAATTTCCTTCCTAATGGCATTGTGGATCAACTCAAAGCAGTTGAACTGCAGCGATTCAAGGCAGGAGCTCACCACCAACTGCTCAAGGGCAACTAGGAACAGGAAATAATTGCCAGCTAGCCAGCCATGTCAATGTCCCACAAATGAATCAAATAAACCTGTAACCTACATCTGCCCCGACACCAAAAGGCTTGGTGTCAATGTTTTTGCTTTATCACACACCTAAAATGCGTTGACACATTACATGAAAAGCCTTGTATTGATTCCTGATAACAGAATACCTTCACTGGAGATTCCAGATGGACCAATGGGTTAGTAAGCAGTGTTGAGAAATGCTTAAATCTGTATGGGATGAAAGTCTTGTCTGGGAAGTGGTTATGGGTGACTGAAGTGGGTCTGAATTTACTTTTGACTGTTATCATAACTTTTATTCTGGGCCCACAGTGCAAATGATCCATAATTCACACTGAACTTTGCTACAGAAAAGATCACAGAGCAGTTACTGTAAGGTTTAATGCATTATTGTATTTTTTGACTGACTTGTTTGTCTCTTGTGTACATAGAGTGTCCTGTATTCATACAACCCCTGACAGATGTCACTGTGGATGAAAGCAGCACCATCACGCTACAGGCGAAAATTACTGGAACTCCTCCAATCACTATCACTTGGTTCCTGAATGGTGAGGATACATTCTGATGATTTTTCTTCAAGCCTGCATGTTGGTGGCTAATTTTCACCAGAGTGACCAAGCTAAAAGGATTTCAACTTCTGCTCACCAGGAGTGCAAAGGAATCAGATAGTGACTTAATGCAAATAGCTATATTAATAAGTTAATGCAAATAATATTTTAGCGAGAGGGTTGAAATCTACCTTTTTCCATTAGCCCATGACTACCTGACTGATGACGTTTCCCACCAATTTCAACATCCAAAGGTTGTAGCACAGGCCACAACCATTTTTAAGAGACATGAAAGTGAAACCTTTTGACTTCCATTTATCAGCACTGAAATGTGAAAAACGAAAATTAGAAAGCAAGCAACAATTTAGACATTATCATAAGACCCTGCTGATGGATGGCATTGAGATGTAGTGAGAAAATGTGAAGTGTTAATTTTACTTAATAGATTAAATTTGTAGATTCTGATTGGTCAGGGCTTATGGAGATGTAGCAGATCTGATAGATGGGCAAATATATAAGGAAGAGATTAATATTGGTTCAGCAACTAGTACCTCAGAAACTAAATGAATTTCTTTTGGTAACATTTGAATAATTGCAATTAAAGCAGGTTAGATATCTGCTCATCACTGACTAATTTTCTGATGGGGCCTTTCGACAGCTGTTAAGTCACTAATTTTGATAATTAAAAGGACATGGTGCCTGTTTTATGATTTTCCTTGGGGTGTCTAGTAAATTTCGCAGTGAGCCCAACATTCAAATAGATTGGGAGCAGGGGCCCCCCATGGATAATGTAACATACTTCATGTCTGATTTATTCTCAAAGAAAACGGTGCACGCAAAAGAAGCAGTTTTATCATGAAAAGTTTCAATTTCTGCAGAATTCTCAAAGTTTAACGGAGTTTTTGATGATAACCATGTGACCAATAAAGCTGTTGAACACAACGCAAAATGAAGCCTCTCTCTGCATCGAGGTGATCCGTGCCCAATAGTATGGATCAGAAATAGCAGTTGCAGTTCTTGGGGACAATTGATATTTTTTAATCACCTTGTTCACTTGTTTTTATACATTGGGCGGCACGGTGGCTCAGTGGTCAGCACTGCTGCCTCACAGCGCTATAGACCCGGGTTCAATTCCCTCCTCGGGCAATTGTCTGTGTGGAGTTTGCATATTCTCCCCATGTCTGGGTTTGCTCTGGGTACTCCGGTTTCCTCCCACAGTCCAAAGATGTGCAGGTTAGGTGAATTAACCATGCTAAATTACCCATAGCGATAGGTGCATTAGTCAGGGGTAAATGTAGGGGAGTGGGACTGGGTGGGTTGCTCTTCGGAGGGTTGGTGTGGACTTGTTGGGCTGAAGGGCCTGTTTGTTGAAACTTTATTGCTGGAACAGCACAGCAGGTCAGGCAGCATCCAGGGAACAGGAGATTCGACGTTTCGGGCACAGGCCCTTCTTCAGGAATGCTGCCTGACCTGCTGTGCTGTTCCAGCAATAAAGTTTCAACTTTGATCTCCAGCATCTGCAGACCTCACTTTCTCCTTGAAGGGCCTGTTTCCACACTATGGAATCTAATCTAATCTGTGCAGCAGATGGGAATTGTAACTGGTTTCCTGTCTCAAAGGTCTACCATTGTGCCACAAAAGCCCAAGGTTCTTTGAGACAATACTCTAATAATTGAAAGAAGAGGCAGGTTGGATGTTTATGCAGGCACAGTCACTATGTTTAAAAAGATATTTGGTTAAGTACACAAATGAGAGAGGTTTGGAGGGATGTGGGCCAGGAGTAGACAAGTAGGACGAGTTTCTGTGCTGTATGGCTCTGTGACCGCAGTAGTTGCACTTTTTTTTTAACACCATCCCACTGAAATGAGGAATATACCAACAAATTCTTTAAAGAAAACCCCATTAAACCAGTGGTTTCCAAGAAATTTTAACACAGAATAATGTGATTCCAGATGCCAACAAAAATGACACATCAATAAAGCAGCTTGATATTGTTCGGTTTATGGTTCTTGACATTTGCGCATTATACATTAACTTTTAACACAGCACAAAGTTATGCAAAATGTGCACTTCAGTTTGCCTTGTTAAAAACCTGAATATTTTATGTGTATTTTGAAATTTCAGCTAAAGGCTTGATATTAGCCAGTAAGAAGACTAGGTGAGGACCATCTCCTCCTGCCCTTTGCTTGAGCAGGATGGCTTTGAATGTTATTTACTGCACTGGGCCCTGTATTAAAATTGGTGGCTGTGAATCTGGGTTGGTCACTTGGAGACATTTTGCAAATGCTACCTGGCTCGGTTTTAAGCCAGGATCCACTTCTTACCCAGGGTTTGCGACCTGAAATGTTGATGAGGCGAGGCCTTCCAGGGCAAGATGCTGCCCGAGTCTCATTGCTTTTCTTTTCCAACCCCACTGGGAGATTGCAGCCCTAACTGAGGTCATGACCCACAGTTTGGGAAGTGCTGCTGTAAAGCTTGAACATGCACAGTGAAGTAATGTCATTTCTTACTGTAACTTCAGTGGAGTGTACAAGATTATTTGTTAGGTAAAAACAATGACTGCAAATGCTGAAACCAGACTTTGGATTAGTGGTGCTGGAAGAGCACAGCAGTTCAGGCAGCATCCAAGGAGCAGCAAATAGATTATTTGTTAGTCAGTCTATTCACTGATGCCAATGCTTATCCCCATCTGGCTTCAGGTAAAACAGCAAAGTTTGGCAGATCTTCTTTCAGCAATGGTGTCGCCCAGTGGATGGTTGAGGACTGTTTGCCAGAGGATTCTGGAATATATGGATGTGTTGCAGAAAATGTTGCAGGAAGAACATCCAGCAGTGCTATAGTGACAGTCCGAGGTGAGTGAGGACCATTCAAAGTCCTATTGTGTGTACAGTGATTGACACTAAATAAATATTGTAGACTCTTTGTAGGCCATAAAGTAGTGTTGATGATTACATATGCAACCTGAAAAGAATTCTGACCACTGTTTCTTTACTTAAGACTCGATGTTCTGGTTGATCCCCATTTTATTTCCTTCAGGAGGACAACATTACTTCCACCTCTGACCTTTCTTGCCTTTTGTTCCTGCATCTCATGTGGCAACCTATATTTACACCTTTATCATCTCCAGACTCCAACATTGCAATGTTCAGCTGGCTCCCCTCTTGTCCTCCATCTTCTCAATCTCCGCCCAGCTTTCACTCTGTGAGCTTTCATGGATATGTCAAACCATGGACACCCATTGCACTTGCTCTCCCTAACCTACACTGGGTCAAACAATCAATTCTCATTATGTATAGACCCTTTCATGATTTTGCTGTTTCCTAGCGCTCTTCTAATAATGCATAATCTCCTGTATTCGCCATTGTTCTGAATCTGGCTTTTCGCTGTTTGTCTCCTGCTGTGTCCTTCCTCATGATTTGTCACCCGCCATGATGGTGCTAATCTTTGAAATTTCTATCAATTTCTTTTTTCTCCCTAGCTGACTCCTATCCTTTTATCTCATCCTCAAAATTCCTTATGCCTCTTGGGGACACAGGTCTTGGCAGCAGAGGTAGGGCTCTTGCCTCTGCCAGCCTGTTTTTGCAGTTTAATGAAGTGGTACCTGATCTGGCTGCAGCCTCCATTCCCACCTTCAAGTCTTTTTCTATTCTTCTTAAGTTATAGAGTCATAGAGATGTACAGCACGGAAACAGACCCTTTGGTCCAACTCGTCCATGCCAACCAGATATCTCAACACAATCTAGTTCCACTTGCCAGCATCTGGCCCATATCCCTCCAAACCCTTCCTATTCATATACCCATCCAGATGCCTTTTAAATGTTGCAATTGTACCAGCCTCCACCATTTCCTCTGGCAGCTCATTCCATACACGTACCATCCTCTGCGTGAAAAAATTGTCCCTTAGGTCTCTTTTATGTCTTTCCTCTAAACCCATGCCCTCTAGTTCTGGACTCCCCCACCCCAGAAAAAGATTTTGTCTATTTATCCTATCTATGCCCCTCATGATTTTGTAAGCCTGTATAAAGTCACCCCTCAGCCTCCGACACTCCAGGGAAAACAGCCCCAGCCTTTTAAGCCTCTCGCTGTACCTCAAATCCACCAACCCTGGTAACATTCTTGTAAATCTTTTCTGAACCCTTTCAAGTTCCACAACATCATTAGCATATGGTTGCCCAAATCCAGTCTCATCATTGGAGTTGGGAGGTCATGTTGTGACTGTACAGGACATTGGTTAGGCCACTTTTGGAATATTGTGTACAGTTCTGATATCCCTGTTATAGAAAGGATTTTGTTAAACTTGGAAGGATTCAGAAAAGATTTACAAGGACGTTGCCAGGGTTGGAGGGTTTCAGCTATGGGGAGATGCTGAATAGGCTGGAGTTGTTTTCCCTGGAGTCTGAGGCTGAGGGGTTACTTTTATACAGGTTTATAAAATCATGAAGGGCATGGATAGAGTGAATAGGCAAAGTCTTTTCCCCAAGGTAAGAGTCCAAAACTAGAGGGGATAGGTTTAAGGTGAGATCGGAAAAATATAAAAGGCACTTAAACGGGCAACTTTTTCAAGCAGAGGGTGCAACTTATATGGGATGAGCTGCCAGAGGAAGTGGTGGAGACTGGTGCAAATATAACATTTCAAAGGCATCTGGATGGATATATGAATAGGAAAATTCTAAACGGATATGGGCTAAATGCTGGCAAATGGAACTAGATTAATTTAGGATATCTGGTTGACATGGATGAATTGGACCAAACAGTCTGTTTCGTGCTGTACATCTCTCTGACTCTGTTTCCCTATGAGTCATGCTCTGATTTCTCCAGTTAGTTTGCTGTTCCCACCACAGCGTAGAACCAGCCTTAACAAAAGATTCCAGGTCACCTTCCCTGTCCTGCTTCAAGTCTGTTTTCAAAAGTCACCTCCTGCAACAGAAAATTCACACAAGAAGATTTGTCGCTGTATTATAAACTATGGGATTATAACACTTCAACAGATTTAGGGTGGTGGATGGTAAGGTGGGAGCAAGGGCTGGGGAAGCCTGTCAAAAATTTGATAAGATTGTGATCTTCTCCACAACTAGTGGGACAGCTGGGAGGTACAACCCTCACCTCATTTTGCTACAGCTGTGAATTGCAAGTTTATTTGTATTGAGACATTGACTTTTGCTGTAATATTCACATGACGTGTTGGATTTTTATTATTCTTTCTGTTTATGTATGTCCTTCCCTCCTCTTAGCCATTGCTGAAATATTCCTACTCATTTGAGTACATGTGACAATAAAGCTAACTCAGTTCAATTCCTCCAACAGTGAAAATGTGCTGGTTAGGTTGATCGACAATGCTAAATTTGCCGTAGTGTCCAGGGATGTGCAGGCGAGATGGATTAGCAGTGGGAAATGCAAGGTTACAGGTTTAGGGTAGGGAATCTGGTTTGGTTGGGATGCTCTTTGGAGGGTCAGTGTGGATTCAAGGGGAGGAATGGCCTGCTTCCGCACCGTAGATATTCTAGGGTTCTGTGCTTGTTCCTTTTGGGTATAGCTCAGCTCTGATTTCTGTTTTATGCAGCATTTGCTGTTGCACTAATGGGAGCAAAACAAACTCACTAATCTTTTAATCTTTGGCATGTGACGTCCTCACATGAATAACTGGTTCATTAATCTACAAGGTAAGATGAAAACAAAACATCCAATAATGCCAGTGAAGGAATGGTTCACAAAGCAATGGCATGGCAGTCTTTAGATGTTGATGGCCTGATTTAATTAATTTTGTTGAAGGTTATGCTTTAGAACAGTACAAGATGAATATTAAAGCATCTGCTCTGTTTTATAGACTTTGAAACCCTTCAGCGACTCAATCCTTTGCCTAAACAAATGAGAAACACTAACTGTGATAGCGGAATCGGTGACGGTCAGACTGTATCTGAAGAAAATCGTCATGGTGCTGGAGCCAAGGCTGAAATGGTCCAATTTTCAACCCTCAATGTTGTCAGTATCCAAGAAGAGAGGCACAGTACAAAAGACAGAAGTCTTCCTAAAGGTAATGTTAAGGATTTGAATAAAATGGATATATTTTAGTGGAGTTTGTCATAATAACAATGTGAGGAGATGTCTATTCTGCTTGGTGCACCTACAGCTTGTCAAATGCACCTCCCTCCAGCTTCTCCCTTTATTCTTAACTCCTTCTTTTCCATTTTTATGGTCAATTCTTCCTGCCCACACTGCCTTACTTTTGGGTTATGGTTCCAAGAATGCCAGTGTACTTCCCCGTGATCAATCTTCAGTGAGGCAGAGTGGTTGCTAAACCATAGAGAGCAACTTTATCATTATGCATTGCCAATGAAAGTCTCATAGAGTCATACAGACATGGGAACAGGTCCAATCAGTCCACACTGACCATAATCCCAAACTAACCTAGTCCCACCTGCCTGCATTTGGCCCATATCCCTCCAAAACTTTTAAATGTTGTAACTGTACCTGCTTCCACCACTTCCTCTGGAAGTTCATTCTCCACATGAACCACTGTGTGTGCAAAAAGAAAAGGATGCCTCGCATGTCCTTTTTAAATCTTTTTCTCCTCTCACCTTAAAAATATGCCCCTATTCTTGAAATTTCCCATCCTGGGGAAAAGGATACGTGCCATTCACCTTTTCTGCACTCCTCCTGCAATGGTACACAACATGTTGGTGGCCATTCAAAAGTGACCAATGCACATTTATTGGAATGCATGTCATTGTCTTCATATTGCACATTTACGTACTTGGAGTAGCGCACCATTTAATGTGCTGACTAAATTCTGTTGATAAGCTGTGGATTTCCTTATCAAGTGGGTGCATAAAGTCATAGAACATTTACAGTGTTGAAAGGACCTATTGTGTCCATGCCAGCCAAAACAAAGGCTGCTCAGCTCAGTCACACTTTCTAGTTGGTCCATTGCCCTGTAAACTGGGGCTGTTTGAATACATAACCAAGCGTTTCCGATGTGCCATGAGAATTTCTTCCTTAATACACTTCAGGTGGTGACTGCAATACCCTAGCATTATCCAGGTGACACAAAATATCCTCTTTGTTCCTATCGAATCCTTTTCATAATTCAGATAATTGATTATCTTGATTGTGCAGAAAAATACCTATTCTGGAATGTTAAACTAGTTTACAAGCTGATGCACTCATGTATTTTGTTTACGTGGCATTTACAGGGATGTCGTCACAGCAGGCTTTTTAAAAGGACAGTTATGAATGGCTGTGTTTGAAATTTTTTTGTTACATAGCATTATTACACAGTTCTGTGCAGACTGGATAAAATGTCACGAAAATGGGTTGCCATGCAGGTTGGTTTACAGGTTATGATGGACCATGCATGTGCTTTATCTAATTGTTGATTGTGAATATTATAGCATTGAAAACTGGGGAGCGATCAAAAAATTGAATCCGTACAGTGTGGAACCAGGCCACTTGGCACATTGATTACATACTGACCCCCTGAAGACCATCCCACCCAGACCTACCTTCTTACCCTCTCCCTGTAACCCTACATTTCCAATGGCTAGCCCACACATCTTTGGGCTGTGGGAGGAAACTGGAGCACCGAAGGGAAACCCATGCAACATGGGGAGAATGTGCAAACTCCGCACAGATTGTCACCGACGGCAGGAATCAAACCCTGGTGTTGTGACGCAGCAGTGCTAACCACTGAGCCATCCACTCCTTTCAATAAAGTCCTTAATATAATCCTCTAAACGTGTCAATGGGTTTTCTAGTAAGATCAAAAGTTTATTTTTTAATGGTATCAGTATCTGTAGAAGTGAGAATGTTTGGCTTGTGGTCATTCTCTTCACTCAGTTCCTGACTCCAATATATTAGTCGATGTGTTACACTCTAGACAAAAACTGATCGATATTGGAAATCCACAGAAAGTAAGACACATTCTCTGTAAGTTTCCTTTAGTGATGGATAGCCTTTTGATTGTTTTTGCACGTTGGCAGTAGGTGGTAACGTGAAGGGGACAACTTGTGCTCAGCCTGCACAAGAAGTTCTATCCAGTTTAATGGGAATACAGCAAGTAATCCCAAACTGAAAGATAGTTTAAGGTTCCAGTGTCAACCTGTCTTTGAACTGAAGGTACAAATAGATCAGACTGGAAACATGGTTTTTAGCAGTCAACGCATGAGTACTCCGAAAACAGTACTCAAAAAGCAACCTGTGTCAGACAGGAAAACCAGTAATAGAGAGAAATCTCTGGAGGAGGCAATTGGACAGGTAAGAAAGCTGATGGGGGAGTGTGGGGAGGGTCTAAGTCTTGACGGTGAGAGGAGAATTTGACCTCTGATGCAGACGATGAGATGCTTTAATTTGGTGTGTTGGAGGGAGGGCATGTGTTAGTGTGGTCCATTCACAGGAAAGGAAGAAAGGTTGAATCCAGCAAGAAGGTGGTGTTACTATTGCTCTGGACCATGAATGATGTGATGAACAAAGCACTGTGACATGTAGATTGATTGGATACATCTGGAAAATGGAAGCATTGACGACATGCAACTGAAGGCAATAAGAAGTTACCCCTTTAATTTAAAACTGAGATGAGGAGACATTATTTCTGTCAAAGGATCGTGAATATGTGCAGTTCACTGCCCCAGAGTGCAGGGACATCTAGTAAATTTAAGGAGGTGATAGGCAGACTTTTAATTGGTAATGTGTTGAAGGGTTAAGGCAAGCAGGCAGGAAAGTGGAGTTAGGACTGAGATGAGATCGGCCATGATCGTATAAAATGACGGAGCAGTCTTGAGGGGCTGAATGGTCTCCACCTGCTCCTAGTTCTTATGTTCTTTACAGCTGAGGAAAACAACTTGCGAGCGAACAATCTACAACCCCTTGATCTGCTGTGTTTCCCAAGTCCAGTGTTCATCCTTAGTGGGTTTTGGTTACCTGGCCCTGCCCTGCCCCCATTTCAGTATCACACCCTTTGAGATGGGAATCACAGCCCCAGCAATGGAAGTCTCTAAGACTCACTTCAGATTCTTTTAAGTTTTATAAATAATTTTTTTTCATCATTAAGACTCCCCTCTCAGCAGATCATGGCTGGTTTACCTTGTGCTCCTCGTATATATATTGGCACAACATTTACAGATATTGGTCTGTCATATCAACACAATGCCGAGGAAATTGGTACTCAATATTATTATTTGACAGGGATGTGTTGTACCAGTTAGTGGAAAAAGCCGATGGACTGCACATTGACCATGTTCAATTATCTTGGGACAGGATTCAACCAATTGAAGATGATCCCAAGCTACCTTTCCAAATCTGGAACCTAGGGATACTCAGGCTGAACATTGCTCAGGCTATGATACAGCTCGATAAAGTTTGAGCCCTGGTTTCCCAGGCAAGGGAGAAAGATGCAGGCCCTCAATATAGTAGGAGCAAAGGTCACAAGTTTAGTCCTAACAAACTGACTTTGAGGAAAGAAGTGAATAATCGGAACGCTTCTATCTTTTTAGATGGGGGTGGGGGTGGGGAGGGGGGAGGCAAGGGAGTGAACCTCAATGAGTTATGTAAGATGTTAAGTTTAAAAAAAACACAACAGATAATTAGATGTGGTTGGGGGAAACTGTGAAATGTATGGTTAACAATTCAAAACGTATTTATCCAAAAACTGCTTAAACCCTGAAAGGGTTAACTGTGGTTATGTCTCTGCAATTACTGCAAAAGTATATCCGATGTTTTGGATTTAAATCATTTTATTTTCGTTCATTCACTAACTGCTTCAACCTCATTGCTGATCTTCATTGGTGTGTTCTTCTCATTCACCTCTTCAGTCTTCTTCATAATTTATTTTTATTTTATTCCTCTTTCAGATTCATCCCCTTCAAGGAAGAAGCTGTCTTCTAAACCAGGTGATTTTTCTGTCTTTGTGCTGATGGGTTGCAATTGCATGTTTAAGTTTGGAACACACTGCTGGCTGCCTTTTCTCTCAAAGAGAGAGCTTCACAGTGAGCTTTGAGGTTTGCTCAAGGGGTTTCTGCAGGGCGAATGAATGAGTTCAACACTTCACACATCATGAGACTTGTAGCATCTGTGGAGAGAAATCAGAATCAACATTTCAGATCCTCTGACTTCCTTCAGAACTTAAACAGAAATGAATAGAGTTCTGAAGAAGGAGGATATAGGCCAAAGGCAGGTATGTGGTGTTAGGCCACAGACTATCGATTCTGGAACAGATTAGAGAGGCTGAATGGCCTACTCCAGCTCCTATGAGTTTGGGCTCCAGTAAGAATTCCTTGTTGGAATTTTCATACCCCACTATCAACTCAGAACTTTAACTCTGATTTCTCTCCACCGATGCTACCACTCCTGCTAAGCTTTTCCAGCAATTTTTCTGGGTTTTTTTGGTTCTGATTTCCAGCATCTGCAGTTCTTTGGGTTTTTATTTTGCAAGGATCGGTCTCAGTTATTTGCAATTCCTGTCAGTGACCCAGATGAGGAGGCTGCATGCAATGTTTCCATATTTACTAAGACTTTTTTAAAAAATAAAGTGGGAAACTAAACTGTGGGAAGGATGTAGAGGCTAAAGAATAAGTGCCTATTAAGGATGGAGCATAATAAGTAGGAAGTCTGAAAGTCATAGGAAGAATAGAAAGGAAGATTACCTTTTTAGAGAGTGAGACGCTAGTGATTATTGGGATTTGAAGAAATCTGTGAGGTCTTTTGCATAAAGTTAAAGTGTAATAAAAGTTTGGTGTTGCAAGTGTTCGAATGCAATAGGGAACAAATCTTGCTTCAATTATACATAAAAGAAGGTAAAATTGCCACAGTCTTACCAGATCATAGGGCTGTGCACTCAGAGAAATGATTGGTGGTGGTTTAATCTGAGGGTCACCACACTTCGGGCAAGGGGAGAGGTTGAGAAGGAGAGTCCTTCAAGGTAACCTCAGCTGGTGCGCGAATTGAACCCATACTATTGGCGTTCCTCTGCATCGCAAACCAGCTGTCTAGCCAACTGAGCCAAACTGACCTCCTGTACAAGTACACAGGCTTTAATGGAATCAGATGTAGAGTACTGTTTTGGTATCCTTACCTAGAATGAGGTCATGCTTGATTTAGAGGAAATGCAAGAAAGGGCTGTCTTATAAGCAGAGACTTAACCAATTTTGTTATGCATCTTGTGAGCGAGTGTCTTCTTTGCTGGATCTGATAAGTGAAACCGTTTGAGGGAGTTTGATCATCCTTTGTCTTTACATTACAGCAGAGCCACCTGAGTTAGTGGATCCCCAGATGTACTTGGAGGTAAAGGCAGGACAAGAGGCAGAGCTGTGCGTTGGGATTGTAGGAACTCCACCCATTGCTGCTATATGGCTGAAACAGAAAGATCAGGTATTAAAAATTAGATCCTTGTGGTACTGCTTACATCGGCATGCAGTCTAGTAGTTATTGTAGAATGTGGAGGAAGAAAACTGCATTTAGCTGCTCAAACCTTTTTCCTTGAATCATATAGAATTTACTTTATTGTGGAATCTGTGCCAACTGCTGCTTATTCCTGCAATCACTCTTGACTCCAGTTAGCTGTAGATTATCACGGCCAATCAATTTAACAATCGCTGTTTAGCAATGAACTTCATGTTCCTGATGGATTGAAAAGCACAAAATATCAAGTTTGCATTTATCTCTCTTTCTATCTCTCTTACTCTCTTTGACATGCACACACCCACACCTGTACACACGCTCTCTGACATGCACAAACACACATTGTTCATATTCAAACAATTCTCCATGTCACAGGGAGAAGACACAAGATTTATATCAAGATAAAATGCTGAGAGAGGTGGTAGCCTCCTGCACTATAATGATTCTGTGATTCACATTCTTATACAATTTTCTCTCAACTGCTGCTATTTTTGGAAAGATGGTATCAGTGCTTACTTAGACTGCTCTCTTGCTCATGAAAAGGATTTTTAAAAAAAGTATATTGTCTTTCTTCAGCACCACACTCCTTTGCTCTTCAAATCATTCCTTCTCTATGGACTAACAACTATAGAATTCCTCATCTGCTGTTTGTTCTTCTTTCTACAATTTTGGTAAGATTTAACTCCTGCTTCACCTATTTCTGCTTCAGTTAAAGATCTGCGTGGGTGTTGATGGTGGGGTATGGAAACTCCAACAAGGAATTTTTCCTGGAGCCCAATCTCATCGGAGCTGGAGTAGACCATTCAGCTTCTCTAACCTGTTCCACAATCTTCAGATCTTGAATCTGTGGCCTAACTCCTCATACCTGCCTTTGGCCCGTACCCTTAATTATCTGATTAGATTAGATTAGATTAGATTACTTACAGTGTGGAAACAGGCCCTTCGGCCCAACAAATCCATACATTTGTTATGCAAAAGGTCATATCGAACTCAAATTTAAAATTAATAACTGACTCAGCATTGACAGCAGTTTGTGGAAGAGAATTTCAAACATCTACCAGTTTTTGTGTGCAGAAGTGCTTCAGAACATCACTCACAAATAATCTGGCCCTAATTCTCCTGGTTCTAGAATACCCAAAGTTTATTTACCCTGTCTTTTCCTGTTAATATCTTTGAAGACTTCTATCCGATCACCTCCTAACCTTCTAAATTCTAGATATAACAGGCTGATGTTTGATTTAGATTAGACTAGATTCCCTACAGTGTGGAAACAGGCCCTTCGGCCCAACAAGTCCACACCGACCCTCCGAAGATAACCCACCCA
Source organism: Chiloscyllium plagiosum (assembly GCF_037043375.1). NCBI lineage: Eukaryota > Metazoa > Chordata > Chondrichthyes > Orectolobiformes > Hemiscylliidae > Chiloscyllium > Chiloscyllium plagiosum. The sequence continues at coordinate 37,628,556 of NW_028270170.1, read as the reverse complement.
GACCCATTTCCCTCTGACTAATTCACCTAACACTATGGACAATTGAGCATGGCCAATTCACCTAACCTGCACATCTTTGGACTGTGGGAGGAAACCGGAGCACCACGCAGACACAGGGAGAATGTGCAAACTCCGCACAGACAGTCGCCCGAGGCTGGAATCGAACCTGGGACCCTGGTGCTGTGAGGCAGCAGTGCTAACCACTGAGCCACTGTGCCACCCCCGTGTTGTATAATCCCTCTTTATAATTTAATCCCGAAAGTCCAGTTGACTTTCTTGATTATTTTCTGCACCATTTGATGACATTTTAAAGTTCTAAGTACCTGCGCAACATTGAATTAGAATCCCTAGAGTGTGGAAGCAGTCCATTGTGTCCACACAGACTCCTCAAAGAGTATCCCACTCACCCAATCCCTACCCTATCCCCTTAACTCTGCATTTCCCATGACTAATCCACCTAGCCTGCACATCCTTGGACACTTTGAGCAATTTAGTATGGCCAGTTCCCCTAACCTGCACAGCTTTGCCTGGGGGTGGAAACCAGAGCACCTGGAGGAAACCCCCACACAAACACTGACAGAACATGCAAACTCCACATTGACAGTCGTCCGTGGCTGGAATTGAACCCGGGTCCCTGGTGCTGTGAGGCAGTAGTGCTAACCACTGAGCCACCGTCTCATTAGATAAGTTCCAAGGTTTATCACCAGACATTTATTCATACCCTTTGGCTGTTTTGTTGAAGATGTGTGTGTATTGTTGAAATGCTGTTTTAGGTTGCGTTACTTTTGTTATTTACCTTTTTAACTGGACTGTTTCACCATCTCCTCTCGTCCATTTATTTCAGATCTTGAATAGTTCTCGAACTTCTGTGGACACGACCGACACTGGGACCAAACTGGTGATAAAGGATGTGCAAATGAGTGATGCTGGCCATTACACACTGGTGGTGAAGGATCGAAATGGGAATGTGCAGCATCAGATCAGCCTGGCTGTTATAGGTAAGTGGAGTGCCAGACACTCTGCTGAGGAAGATAATACACTGAGATAAAGATTAAAAAGCAAGCAATGCACATGGAGACCTGGAGTCATTCAGCACGGAAACAGACCCTTTGGACCAACGGGTCCATGCTGACCAAGTTTCTCAAACTAAACTAGTCCCACATGCTTGTGTTTGGCCCATATTACTCTAAACCTTTACTTTTTTTTTTACAATGTTGTAACATCGACCACTTCCTGTGTCAGTTCATTCCACAGACAAACCACCCTCCGTCTGAAAAAACTGCCCCTCGGGTTCCTTTTAACTCTTTTTTCCTCTCATCTTAAAAATATGGCCCCTAGTTTTGAACTCTCTCTCCCTGAGGAAAAGACCTTTGCTATTCACCTTTATCTATGTGCCTCATGAATTTTATAAACCCATAGAAGGTCACCCCTCAACCTCCTGTGCTCTAGTGAAAAAAGTCCCAGCCTCTCTTTATAACACAAACCCTCCATACCTGACAACATCCGAGTAAATCATTTCTGAACCCTCTCCAATTTAATAATGTCCTTCCTAAAGCAGTGCAACCAGAACTGGACAGAGAATTCCAAAGGTGGCTTCACCAATGTCCTGTACAACCTTGACAAACAGACCCTTCGGTCCAACCAGTCTATGCCGACCATAATCCCAAATGAAACTAGTCCCAACTGCCTGCACTTCGCCCATATCCCTCCAAACATTTCTTATTCATGAACTCAATTCCTATACTAAATGACTCTGCCTGCTTGTTATTACCTAAGAATGGGACACATCTTGTTTTTGGTTAATTCACAGTTTGGTTGTACATATATCTGATATAACTGCAGCTTGATTGGGGCAAATGTGGATTGAACAGTTGAAAGATAACTGAACACACAAATTGTAATGGATAGTGGAACAAACGCCAAATCCTGTTTAAAAGCCAGTGTACCGCTTTCCTCAGACAGACCAGAGCCTCCGTCTGGAAGACCATGCGTTTCAGAGATGTGTAGGAGCTCTCTCACGCTATCCTGGTCTGGTCCATGTTATGATGGTGGGAGTGCTATCAAGTTCTATATCATTGAGGTGAAGGAGGCTGGAGAGTCGGAGTGGAGAAGGTTGACTGACTTGTGTAGTAGCACCTCCTATCAAGTGAACAGTCTGAAGCCAGGCAGAGAGTACCGTTTCCGTATATACGCAGTGAACTCTTGTGGCATCAGTGAAGTAGGGGAGGAATCTAATCCTGTCAAGCTAACTGACGTCGAAGGTAAGAATTTAAGTCCAAAGATATTTGTTTCACTGACTGGACTGAATTGTTAAAATATTTAATTAAATATGTATTTAAATCAAAATTTAACTCTTAATTTAACTCTTGAGCACTTTCCAAATAGGTGAGAATCGGAACAGAATTGAGGTGTGGAAATTACATAGAGTCATCCCTCACGGAAACCGATCCTTTGTCCTATAAGTCCATGCCGACCATAATCCCAAACAAAGCTAGTCCCACCTGCTTGCACTTGGCCCATATTCCTCCAAACATTTATTATTCATGAACTTATCCAAATGTCTTTTAAATGTTGCAATTGTACCTGCGTCCACCACTTCCTGTGGAAGTTCATTCCAAACACGAGCCACTCTGTATTAAAAAAACTGTCCCTCATGTCTCTTTTAAATCTTTTTCCTCTTACCTTAAAAGTATGCCCCCTAGTCTTGAAATCCTCCATCCGAGGGAAAAGACACCTGCCATTCACCTTATCTAAAGCATTCGTCATTTTATAAGCCCCTGTAAGATCATGTCTCAACCTCCTGTGCCCTAGTGAAAATGTCCCAGCCTATCCAACCCTCCTTGTAACTCAAACCCTCTATTCCTGACCACAGCTTGGTAAATCTCTTCTGAATCCTCTTCAGTTTAATAATATCCGTCTTACAACATGGTGACCAGAAATCCACACAGTACTCCAGGAGAGGCCTCACCAACATCCTGTACAAGCTCAATATAACACCCCAACTCCTTTACTCAAATGAGTTCACACACTATGACAGTGTAGAAGCAGGCCATTCAGCCCATTGTGCCTGCAGCAGCTCGATTATCAAGTGCTAGTCTCCTACCTTTGCCCCATACCGCTGGACACCATTATTATCCAAATAACCATCCAATGCCCATCCAATATGCATAACTTTTATTCATGACCAGAATCCAAGATGTGGAAATCTTTTAACTCAGGGAAGCCATCATACTGCATTTAGCACACTGTACTGGCTGGCCAGGAAATCCTCCTGATCATGCTTCCTGTTATGAGTTTACTGGAACGATTTGCTGATGGGTGATCAGTTTGTTTGGCCAGGTAATGAACACATCTTGGGGCCACCAAGGGGGAGTTGATGGCTCAGTAACATCATTGTTGGACTGTTAATTCAACGAATAAAGTAATGCTCTGGCTACGTGGGTTCAAATTCTGGTATGGCAGATGGTGAAGTTTGGTGGTATGTGCCTCCGTGGTTAGCACTGCTGTCTCTCAGTGCCAAGGACACCGGTTCGGTTCCAGCCACACTGTCTCTGTGGAGGTTTCACATTCTCCCCGTGTCTGTGTGGGTTTCTGCCCACAGCCCAAATATGTGCAAGTTAGGTGGATTGGCCATGGGAAATGCAGGGTTTCGGGGATAGGGAGGGGGTTGGGTCTGGGTGGGATGCTCTTCGGTGGGTCAATGGTGGCCGAATGGCCTGCTTCCACTCTTTAGAGATTCTATGATTTTAAAAAAAGTCGTGGAGTGGGGCAGAAGCCCAGAGTTTCAGTCTCCGAGCAAGGGATGCTACCATAGCATCACCAATCCTCCCTATTTGTTTTATACTCAGTGACTGAGGGATGCATCAAGATTGAATTTTGGTTATTGTACTGTGTCACCCATTTGACTAGATATTCATGAATCTAACATGTACCAGTAATGGAGCTGACTGGGAATTGCTACATCCAGAAAACTAGGAATGTGCTTCCTCAATGAAGCCATTGCAAATGGTCAGACATTTGCACATTGTGTTTTTGTTAGTAGCCCTGTTATCCCAGTCTCCGTATGCCCTCATCCTCTATAACAGCTAGGAGCAGGTACATCTGAGATACTTGGTGTTGGTCAATAAATGCAGGAAGGCTGCTTTCCATCCCTCTGTTATTCCCACTCTTCTTCTTTTGATGGGCAGATGGAGTCCCACGAGCACTATTAGTGCTGCGAGTGTATTGAGAAGAAACGTCCAAATTATTGATGTAAACGACAACTGACTTGGGGAAATGGTTCACAAACAGAACTTTGAATGATCTTCAGTCCTTTTTTTAAACATGTTGGCAAATACTGCTCAGTATCTAGTTACAGCTTCCAATTTGTTGAAGACAATACAGCTACAGAATGAAGCAAAATGACTTCTTGGCTTCTGTCTTCCCCTACCTGCCTCAAGGTCTGAGTCTATCTCAATACAGCATTGTGTAATTGTCAGCCAAGAATATTGTAGAGAATCTAATCAAAAAGAAAATCGCCTTGGAGGGCACACAAATTAAATTCTGGGTTACAGTATTCGGCTTATCCTTTCGTAGATTGAATGAGACAATTCTGAGCCATACCCTAAGTAAACCAATGAGAGCAACAGCAGGAGAAGCTTTGGATGTGTAAAGGTTGATGACCATATTGCTCCTACAAGGTCCTCTTCCCAAGCCAGCATTGCGTGTAGGACAGTACAGGTTGTTACAAGTTGTTGTCACCTTGCTATTATTTCAAAGCCTTTTTTGTCTCTCTTTGAAGAGAAAGAAGAAGAAAAAGAGGAGTTAGGGTCTCATGTGACAATAAATGCATCTCAGAAGCTGACTGATTTCTACATACAGCAGGAATGCCTTGGAGTGTAAGTATCTACACTGCCAGTCCATGAATATCTTGCTTTTTGTTCTTAATGTGGCTGGTGACGTTTTAGTCGAGTTCTTTATACATTGTACCTTTTCCTGCCTGGAATACCTGGGACTGAGCCATTTACATCTATTAGAATGTTCTAGGTTCTAGTTTGGTCTTGGAATAGGTGCGCGGGTGTGTGGATGTGTATGTATGTTTGTGTATAAGTGTCTGTCTGTGAACCTGAAAGCGTGGGCAGATATATATTTTTATATGAAGCATACAACAGTGATAAAACATTATGAAGCCGTTAAGTTTAAAAAAAAATCACTTAACCAAATATTGTATTTTCCAAGTGTTTACCTTGCTTCCAGCGTCTCAAACTGAGATATCCACACAATATACCTCACGGAAGTTTTTCACTGAAGCACCTTTTTTTAAATGATTTCCACCTTGATTGATATTGGTAGAGGAAGATGCTAACATTTCACTGCAGTTTTCCTAAATGCCACAATGAGGGTTTTCAGAGGCTAACTGTACCGAGATGTGATCTCACCTGCTGACTTTCTCCAGTAATTTCTGTTTTTATTTCAGGTTTGTGGCACGGTGGCACGGTGGTTAGCACTGTTGCCTCACAGCACCACCGTCCCAGGTTCAATTCCAGACTTGGGCGACTGTGTGGAGTTTGCACATTCTCCCCGTGTCTGCGTGGGTTTCCTCCAGGTGCTCCAGTTTCCTCCCACAGTCCAAAGATATGCAGGTTAGATGAATTGGCCATGCTAAATTGCCTGTAGTGTTAGGTGCATTAGTCAGGGGTAAATGTAGGGGAATAGGTCTGGGTGGGTTGCTCTTCGGAGGGTCGGTGTGGGGCCGAAGGACCTGTGTTCACACTGTAGGGAATCTTATTTTATCTTCCAGCCACTGCAGTTCTTTTTTTTTTAGCGTTTACCTTGGAGATGCTTGGGTAATCTCAAATCACCTCACCATCACAAAAGGAGGAGCTGGAGTCGTGGGGGGAGGGCAGGTAGAGAGATAGAGGGAGAGATGAAGCGAGAGAGAGTGTGATAGTGGTGCAGATTGATGGTGGGAGAGAACAAGGGAAAGAGAGATGATGAGAGAGAGAGTGTAATAGCGGTATAGACTGAGGGAGGGAGAGAGAGAAAGCAAGATAGAGAGAGGGATGATGTGAGTGTGTGTCCTGGAGATATAGACTGATGGAGGGAGAGGCCAACAGAGACAGATGGTGCAGAGAAAGAAATTGAGTGGCTTTGTAACCTCGGGCTGTGTTTTCCAATATTACAAAGTCACTGCGGTAGATGAACTGATGCATTACTAATTATCTGCAGCACCCCATGGTTGAGTTGGTTTAAAAGCCTGCACAGACATGATGAGCTAAATGACCTTTTCCTGTGCAGTAACTTATCAATGATTCTTAATCTTTGATTTCTGGACAACTACTATCTCAGGATTCAAGATTTCCAAACTGCAGAGAGGATTTTTCCAAGTTGAATACAATATTAAAGATATGATGTTATTTTATTGAATGTTTCAGAAAACTTGTCTCTCATTACAATGTCTCATTTGTTGATGGCAGGGTTTGTTTGGGGTGGAGTGATTGAAGAATGACAGTAATTATGGCAATATGGTGGTTTGAGTGGTCTGTTGGAAAAAAGAAATAAATTGCATTTATATTGCACCTTTTTGCAGCTTCTGGATGTCCCAAAGGGCATCACAGCCAATTTAGTACATTGTTGAAGTGCAAAAACATGACAGCCAATTTATGTGCAGCAAGTTCCCACACAATGATACTGGCCAAATTTATTTTAATGTCATTAAGGTAGAAGATGTCATCAATATATCTCTTAATGATATGCTTCACACTGACTATGAGACGTAACACAATGGATAAACGTTGACTAGGAGAGAGAGGAGATATTCCCTGGTTTTCTTCAGAATTGTTTTTTTTACATATGCCTGAAGAGGGCAGGCAGAGTGAACACTTCCTTTGTGCGGCTGTGAAATATCAGCTGAGCCGGACTCCAATTTGCAACATTCCTGACTCCAGCAAGACCGTGTATGAAGACGGAGTAAGTTGCTGCATGATATAGGACTCGCAAATATTTTTATTTGCTCATTTTATATTTTTCTGCAAGGAAATCCAGTGAAGTAAATTTGTCCGTCTCCACTCACTAATCAGAAAGTAAAAATACATAGTAGCCACTTTGTGTGAAAAGTGCACTCTCATGTATGTCATTTAGAATTATGTGTCAAATTTGAAAATTGCCTTTGGGTCATCCACAGGAAATGCCTCCAAATGTACTGGAAAGCTGCTCGGTCTCTGTTGCTTTAAGATCCAAGGCAAAGGATCCAAATCCTCCTGAGAGACTTGTTGTATTCTCACATTCCACATAGTCATAGAGATATACAGCACGGAAACCGACCCTTCAGTCCAACTCACCCATGCCGACTAGATCTCCTAAATTAATCTAGTCTCATTTTCCAGCACTTGGCCCATATCCCTCTACACCCTTCCTGTTCATATACCCATCCAGATGCCTTTTAAATATTGTCATTGTACCAGCCTCCATCACCACCTCTAGCAGCTCATTCCATACATGCACCACCCTCGGCATGAAAAAATTGCCCCTTAGGTCCCTTTTTAAATCTTTCCCCTCTTACCCTCAACCTACCTCCTCTAGTTCTGGACTCCCCTTTCCATCAAAGAACACCTTCAGCAAACTGATTTGTTTCTCTGTCTGTCAAGTTGATTTGATCATCAACATCAGAAAAAAAACCAACATCAGAAATAAACAAACGTCATGGTCCAGGACATTGCCATTATTGCCATTTATTAACATAGGTGTTGGAGATTGCTGATAACCTTTCATATCTAGCCTTTCCATTCACCAGCTTTCCATGTCACTTGGTGCTAAAAGCACACATACATCGCAAAAACCACAGTTATTCTGCTGAGACTGAGTAGGATTTTGAATCTGACTCAATACCATAAGACCATAAGACATAAGAGTGGAAATAAGGTCATTCGGCCCATCGAGTCCACTCCGCCATTCAATCATGGCTGATGGGCATTTCAACTCCACTTACCCACATTCTCCCCGTAGCCCTTAATTCCTTGTGACATCAAGAATTTATCAATCTCTGCCTTGAAGACATTTAGCATCCCGGCCTCCACTGCACTCCGCGGCAATGAATTCCACAGGCCCACCACTCTCTGGCTGAAGAAATGTCTCCGCATTTCTGTTCTGAATTTACCCCCTCTAATTCTAAGGCTGTGTCCACGGGTCCTAGTCTCCTCACCTAACGGAAACAATTTCCTAGCGTCCACCCTTTCCAAGCCATGTACCAAGCTTCCTTCCTCAGCACCCTCCTCTATAGAAGTGAGACCTGGACAAAATATATAAGCAAAGTTAAGAGGCTGAACTGTTTTCATCTTCTGTTGTGTTGACATACCCTCAGCATTTCTCGTCAAGGCAAGGTGACAACTCCGAGGTCTTGGAGTATGCTCATCCCTCCGGCAAGTGTAGGCTTTTTTTCCCCCAAGAGTGCAAATGTCAATTACAAGAGAGCATAAGTTCAAGGTGAGAGGGGGAATATTTAAGGGAGAAGTGCAGGGAAGATTTTTCACCCAGAGGGTGGTAGGTGCATGGAGTGGACTGGCAGGTGGAGGTGGTGGAAACAGACATGCTACCAACATTTAAAGTGTATCTTGATAGATACATGAATGAGAGATGAACAGAGAGAGATAGAATCTGCGTGTGGACAATAAGTAGTGGGCCTAAATAACAATTAATAATTAGCACAGACTTGGTGGGCCAAAGGGCCTGTTCCTGTGCTGTATTGAATTGCATTGTATTGCAATTTTAATGTATATTCATTGTTGAGGCACGATGGCTCAGTGGTTAGCACTGCTACCTCACAGCGCCAGAGACCTGGGTTCAAATCCTGCCTGGGGTGACTGTCTGTGTGGAGTTTACACATTCTCCCTGTGTCAGCATGGGTTTCCTCCGGGTGCTCCGGTTTCCTCCCACAGTCCAAAGATGTGCGGATCAGGTGAATTGGTCATACTAAATTGCCCATAGTGTTAGGGGAATGGGTCTGGGTGGGTTGCTCTTCGGAGGGTCGGTGTGGACTTGTTGGGCCGAAGGGCCTGTTTCCACACTAAGTAATCTAATCGTGCCTGTGCTGTCTTGTTCATGCTTGTTGATGGGTGACACAAAGACCATCATTATGGTGACCTGACCTTCTTGGTGTCCATGCATCCACTACAAGGGCACCTACAAGCAAATATTAAGACAATGGCGCTGACAACTGGGAGACATTAGCCAAGAAGCTTTGAAGGTTAAATGCAAAATACTTTGGATGCTAGAAATCTGAAAGAGACACAAAGAATGCTTGAGAAATTCAGCAGATTGGGTGTCATCTGTGGAGAGAAAGGAAGTTAATATACTGGACTCACAATGTTAAACTTTTGGAGTCTGACTGGGAGGGCATTGGAGGAGAGCAGAAACAACACAACTCAATGAGTGGTAAAGAGAGCCGAGAGAAACTCAAAGTCATCAAATGGTGCCCACTGTCTCTCTCTGCAGAAAATGTGTCAGGGTCTGTCAAACCATGTGGGGCTGCTGAGCCACAGCAGACAATGTCTAACAGAGTTAATTAGCAGAGTGTAAATTGTCATCTCCCCAAAGAGAGGGTCACCTAGTTATCTTTGCAGGAGTTAGTCATTTGCTGTTCATCAAGAGCTATTATTTGGGCTGCCTTTTCCATCTGGGAAGTCTGTGTCACTGAGTTGGACCAATCCAATTCCTAATAAAAAAAACCAGCAAGTGGATGGTGTGGAGGATGAAAAATCTTTTGACAAAGGTTGGGAAGATCTCCGAGCCATGGTATTTGGGCAAGTATCCAATTTGGGCAAGTATCCAATTTGGGCAAGCAGCATGGGCGTCCAGTGGAATCCATCATGGGAAAGGTTGCCAGCTGTCAAGGAGCATTGATGACTGGGTGATATTTGAATAGGTAAATCTAAGCCACCTCAAATCATCATCAATTTCTACTAGAATCATGTCTGTAACTGCACAATATTGGTTTTGAGATCAGATTGATTTGTTATTACTAGTTCCTTTCAACCAGTCTCTAACCAAGCTATTCTCGATCATATTTCAGAGGGACGTTTGGAAAAGTTTACAAACTGCTGCAAAAATCTACAGGAAAGACTCGAGCAGGCAAGTTTTACAAAGCTCGTACGATGAAAGATAAGAAGAGTGCACGCAATGAGATTGAGATTATGAATTGTCTGCACCACCCAAAACTGGTTCAGTGCCTGGATGCATTTGAGAGTCGGACTGAGATTGTCATGGTAATGGAATAGTAAGTATAGTCTCGTGCAAGTCTACGGGGAGGCTCACAACCATAGCAAAAGAATGAATATAGCTGCAGTAAACCTTGTTCAAATAGAAACATCTTTGGAGGTGGCCAGATTTTGTACTGGATTACAAATCAGTTGCTTTCCGAGTGACTCTAATAGCAGCAGCTCTGGCTCGTATGAGCAGCAGTAAATCCATTCATTCCTCAAACCTGCTCCACCATTCAACATGATCATGTCTCACTTGTCCCTTCACTCCGTTTGATCCCATATGCCTCAATCCTCTTTCTCAATAAAAAAAAAAGCTAGCAGAATCAGTCTTGAAATTTTGAATTGACTGAACATCAGTAGTTTTTTTTGTGCAATTACATTTCTGCTACCCTACAGTAGGAACAAAAAAATGCTTCCTGTTTTTATTGTATCACTAATGGAACCTCTGAGGGAGTGATTATTGCTCTGTGCATAACTATCCAATTTGATTGGAAGTGTTGTTAATTCCTGCTGTGTTGTTGCATCCCGTTGCAAGGACAAAGTCACAGCATTGTAATGTGATTTTCTTTTTAAAAAGTGCTTGGAAGGTTTTCTTGAAAATACATTAGACTCCTAACAGTCGAGAGAGTTTTAATGTAAAATCCAAACATGTCAGGATTTCTTAAAAACTCTGTCAGCCTAAGTCTTGGAGTGGGATTTAAAAGATGAAGTTTGAATTCTGAGTTAACTGCTACCACTGAGCCAAGATAGATATAGATGAAGTAAGGTGTGCCCACGCCATGATGTCCAGGTTCGATCCTGACTATAAGTTCAAATGGATTTTCTAGCAACAATTTTGAGAGCAAAGTTAATTCGTGCAAAAGCAGTTGGACAACTTAGACTTGAAGTCGGAGACTTATTGTATTTAGTATTTTTGTGTGCACATCTTACGACTTAGTTATTGCTCTTTCTGATACGACTATTATCTTGTACAGTATTTCTGGAGGTGAGCTCTTTGAGCGTATTGTGGATGAAGATTTTGAGCTAACAGAGCCAACCTGTGTTGTGTATGTTCGCCAAATCCTGGCTGGTTTGCAGTTCATGCACCAACAGAGCATTGTACACCTGGACCTGAAGCCAGAGAATATTGTGTGCGTTGACAAGAATGGTACACTTATTAAAATAATTGACTTCGGATTAGCACGAAAACTTGGTGAGTGAAGCAACACTTTTTTTATTCAACCATTTCGTGCTGACCTCTTCCTCTAAAGTTCTTTAATCTTGAGGAATAAGAATGGGTTGCACACGTAAATGGTGTGGGCCGAGAACTGGGACTACAATGTCACAGTCTTAATTCTCTAACTCTGGCTTACCACATATACAGCGGTTCATTGGCTGCTCCCCAGTGATTACTATGGTGGCTTTCTGGCTCTAAGGCAATCATTTATGATTCTGTAATTTCTCAATTTATATTCTCCAGAGATATTATAGCGGTGAATTTAGAGTCACGTTTAACAACAGGATTGAGTTTGTTTGCTAAATCACTGGGAATGCAGTGCATTCAATCTTGCGCAACAGCCAGAGAAGACTGTTCAATTCCTGTTTCTGCTTGGTTGATCTTGTTTTTCGGGGATGGGGGGGTGGTGGTGGTGGTATTATCACACTTACCCAATATGTGCAATTGACAATTTGTAGCATTTTGCTGATGGTTTATTGAGTGTGCTAAGAAGGAACACTTTAGGTATGATATATTAGTGAATTCAACAACAAATATATGACTGTGACAGTTGGAGATGGTTCACTGACAGAGGGCAGTTGGTACGGAAAGTGTCAGTCTCATTAAAGGTGTGAAAGTTGCATCCTGTTCTCCAGTCAAGTTGTTAGGGAACTCTGCCCTGTGTCTTCACTCACTTCTTCTAGTCCATCTTCTATCAGGAGAAGACAGCTGCCCGATGAGGACCCCCCTCTGTCCCTGAACGCTGGTTGATTATCTCCTATATCTAGGGGCTGGTAACTGATTTTGTGTCAACCACGTGTCTGAATTCTTTTGGCCAGTGACCATGGAGTGCTACTCTTGATGCTGGATGACCAATGTCCCCCTCGCCTGCCTCCTGTTGAAAGTTAGTTTTCATTCCTTATGAGATCAAAGCTTTCTTATCCCCAACACCACATTCGTAATAGTGTAATGTTCTATTCGATAAATCGTTTGTACAAGGCTATTTTACTACTGTAACACATTCATGAGGTGTCACACTACACATTGGAATACCAAAAGAACTCAGATTTTAAAAAAGGCCCCCAATTTCCTATAACATCACAAGTTGTAGCATGATTTCCCTTAGCTACTGAAGTGCAACTGGTTTCAGAATCTGTGTCAGAGCGAACACACATTCACGATGATTGGAGTCTGTTCTTCATTGGGCTTTTATCAAACGTTTTTTTTAAACCAGATCTACTGGAGTGGATCAGGATGCTTGTGATCATCTTGATTACCAGCTCAGTGAACGATCAGGTCAGGAATGATTCAAACCATGCTCCAATTAATGAAGTGAAGGCATTTCATGGCTCACTGTTGGGTATTCATTTTGCCCATATGGAGGGACAAGGTGCAAATTCTGTTGTAAGCTAACATGTTCCATCACCTAGTCAATGTTGGCATATGTTGGGAGAATGCACTGTCAGCATTGATATCTCTGACCCATTTTTCATCTTCAGCCACATAAAACAGCCTCATAGTTTACCATCCAGTCATGCCTGAAGACACACAAGCCTAATGGCTTCCAACTTGTGGTTGTAGAGAAGCGAACTAATTGAAACTTAACACTACGCCTGACTTTTGCCATCAGATCTATGCTGATTCAATACTCTCCTCCTTGTTTTGCATAACAGGTTCTTCAAGATTCAATACCTCTTGCCTGTTTCACCACAGTGTTGTGTGCTGCAAGTTACTGGAAATGGCACAATGCGTTTGAGTGTGAAGCAATAATTGTTATTACCTTGGCTTGTATTTTCCTGAATAGGAGGGATTGAGATGTGATCTGATCAAGCAGTTTAAGCTTTTAAAAGTATTTTTTAAAGTAAATACAGGGAAAGTATTACCTCCACAGGGATTGATCCTTCAGGAATGAAATCAAGAAGCACTTTACTACTGAAAATATAGTGATCTACAATGGCCTCTCCCAAAAGAATTGTGGATTTTAGATTAATATTAGGTGAAGTATTAAGGGATATTGGATTATCTAATATAAGGAGTGTGATTTACATATGTTTTAACATATTTTAAAGCTTGGATTTTGAGCTAGTGGTATGTGAGTTTAGTCTGTGCTAGAAGTTTTCTTAGTTTATTGATATCTTTGGATATGGAGGTGCCAGTGTTGGACTGGGGTGGCCAAAATTAAAACTCTCTCAACACCAGGTTATAGTCCAACAGGTTTATTTGGAAGTACAAGCTTTTAGAGCACTGCTCCTTCGTCAGGTAGTTAGAGTATTTCTGGAGCCATGATTATTTTTAAACCAGTATGAGAGAAGAGGGTCCCTGGGTGATAATGAGGATTTGCTTGCATCAGGAGAGATTTACAAGTAGACAGAGTAAGAACTGAGGAGCACTAGCTTGCTACCTATTTAGAAGGATCTGGATTTTTTTTTGCTTAAGAGGGATGGAGAATCCGTAACTTGGAAAGCTTTTGCTGTATTTTTTTTCAGTTCCCAGAATTCTTGGTGGAAGTGAAGATGTTGAAAATAGCTTCTCCTGAAGAAAAGAGGGAATTTAGAATTGATGTGAAATAGGTTGCCTCAGTGTAAGAATTTTAGTTTGGAAGTTCTAGACCAGAACTGCTTAGTTAGAATACTGAAGAGGTTATTCAGAGTTGAGAAAATCTAAGCTCAGTTGTGTGATTAGTCAAGGAAGAGGCTACCAAGCCTAGGAAGAGCAGGAATTGAAATAAACAGTTATGGTAAATCTCTGAACTCTCTGAATGATGCTGCCATTTTTGGATTTATTTTTCCTGTTTTTTGAAATGTTTCAAGTTTTGTAAATTTATCTATTTTAGCTTTTTTGGTATTAAACTTCTGTTTTATTCAAAATAAAATCTACAGCATTGTGTGTATGTCTTTCAGTGAACTTTTAAAAATGATCTATTGTGTCACATTTTAGTTTGGGATCTAATTTGCCCAGTTATATCAGCAGCTGGGATCTCAATGATTTGAGAGATCAGGAGTAAGGGATTGAACACCTGACCCTGATCCTGTCAGAACATTGTGCAAAAAATAAATTGCTGACATAAAGCCTGTCTGACCAGTTCCATTTCCAGCACGACTACAAATGAGCAGGCTAATTGAGACCTGTCTTGATTTACCAAGAGTAATCTGGAGAGATTAGCATTAACAGTTCCCATCATCTCACTACATAACTCTGTACCATTTTGATGTTAATGAGGCCACTGGATTCACCAGACTCCCCTGCCATTCCCCATTCGCATCGGCATTTGTGCATTCTTCATTGAATAACAAAAATTATCATTGAACCTTTTGCTCAAATAAGTAAGCATTCCTTGCATAACATATCCTGGAGTGAGCTAAACTGGGTGAGTTTGTACATTCCTAGTTGATGATGAAGGTGGTAAAGCAGGTTTTTAAGAAAAGAATTTGAGAGATTCTGTTGATTGGTAACTGTGCATTGAGAAGCGTTGAGACTGCTTAATAGCCAAATCCATTGCAGTATCCAGCAGTATTGAGAATAGGAATAAGGCACAGGAGTATGTGGAAGTGTTTTTTGATCAGGCTGCTGCTGCTGTGTTACTGGAGTAACTCTCCAGCAGTTACTGGAGTCCTATGTATGTATGATGCTGTATGCCCATGTTAGTTATGGCACAAGTAAAACAGCATGAGGATTTCATAATGAAGCACACCCAGATCAGCAGTTTCTGATCTTTGCCAAGCCATTAGGCTGGGCCTGACCTGGACTTGCTCAGGCAGGCCTGTCTTGTTTATTTTAAAGGCTGAGCATTTCCAAATAAAATGGGCAGACTGTTCAAAATAGGGCCTGGTCAGGTGACAAACTGTTGGAAAACCACAGAGTCCATTTTAAAACCAGGTGAATGGCCTCCTATTCGATGAACTCATCTGGGCAACTGTGCCTGGATTGGATCGAAGGCCTGAACAATGAGGTTTGTATACACACCATTGGGATACAGTATGTATCTCACTTGAGTTCAAAGTTTCCTGATCTTTTGCTCTGGATTTTGTTAATATTAACAGCCAAAAGTCTCACCCCTAACTGTAATTACTACCCGATCTGTTAACCAGTTGAGTTGCATTCAGATCAGTCTGTTCCCACTCTGTGTATTGAGCACACATCCAGGGGCGCCACATGCTGGTACTGTGTGGTACTGCTAGGTCCTTTGCTCTTGCCTTCCCTCACTGTCTGTCTGTTTCTCTGCAGATTGTAATGGATCAACGAAAGTAATGTTTGGAACACCAGAGTTTGTTGCACCAGAAGTGATCAATTATGACCCAATAGGGTTCACTACAGATACCTGGAGCATTGGAGTTATCTGCTACATCCTGTGAGTGAATCCGATCATCGGGAAATGACAATTAAATCCAATTCAAAGCAAAGTATTGCAGTTTGTTCGTTGCTGCCTTTATTGCAGTCTTGGTTTCTTGAGATTTTTGTCTCTCTCCTGTACATTTAAACACAATTTGAGTTTTCAGTCATGTTGTGAAGAATGTTGTGGTGGAGCTGGTGTTGGACTGGAGTGGACAAAGTTTAAAAATCACACAACACCAGGCTACAGTCCAATAGGTTTATTTGGAAGAATGTTGGAATTGGAGATGAAACAGCTTTGGATTTCACATGATTGATTTGAATTGTGTAAGCAAGTGGGTGTCGAATGAGTAAAGATCTCAGTGGGATCAGAGTTGCTGGGCGATTTAGGAAATTAAGGAGCGCGTCTTTGAGTTTGGGGTTGAGGCATTGAGCTGCTGTAAAATTGGTGGAGCCATTGGTCCTGACCAGCCCAGGTGTTGGATGTGATCCAGTGGGAAGCAGTGTCTGGGCTCAAACTGCTGAAGGGCCAAATCTCACAGCAGGTACTGAAGCACATTGATCTAAACTGGCAGTGATGGAGTGCTGAGCAAAATGTTACACTGTTGGAGGTTATGTTTCAAATGCACTATTAAAGCTTCATATCATCTGTGCTGTAAGGTGGTTACATAAGATCCAATGGCACTGCTTCAAGAAAAGAGCGCAAGAACGTGAGAATTTGGAGCAGGATCAGGCCATTCAGTCCCTCTAGCCTACCTCATCATTCCATATGATCGTGGCTGATCTGTCCCAGACCTCACTCCTCTTTTGTGCATAGCCATCAACTCCCTGATATTTCAATAATCTATCTACCTTCTCTCTAAATTGTTTCATTGATCTAGCCTCCGCAGCTCTCTAGTGTACAGAATTCCAGGCATTCACTGCCCTCTGGGAAACGGAATTCCCTGGCATCTCCATTTTAAATGATGGTCCAATTTTTCTGTAACTATGGCCCCTAGTTTGAAAGCAGCCCATCCCTCCCCCAAAAATAATGGAAACATTTTCTCACCATTTACCTTGTGAAGTATCCTCAAATCTTTGTGTTTCAATTGTATCAACCCTCATTCTTCAAGAGTGATCGTCACAATGACTTGGCCTTATTTATTCACCTTCAACATAGCTCAAACCAAAGGGGAGGTGATGGTAATGATACTATCATTAGATTATTAATCCAGAAACTCAGCCAATGTTCTGGGAACCTGGTTTCGAATCATATCCCAAAAGGTAGAATTTGACATCAATTTTTTTAAAAAATCTGGAATTAAGAATCTACTGATGACTGTGAAACCATTACTGATTATCGGAAAACCCCATTTGGGTTCATTAATACCCAATGTCACCTGGTCTGACTCCAGACTCACTACAATGTGGTTGACTCTTAACTGCCTTTGAAATGGCCCAGCAAGCAGTTCAAGGGCAGCTAGGGATTGGCAAAAACTGTTGGCCAACCAATGATGCCCACATCCCAAGTGAATAATAAAAAATGACAGCATTGCTATTTGTGGCACTTTGGGTACAATTTAGACTTTTTAAGTTCTTCCTTCATGGAATGTGGACATCATGGACAAGGCCAGCATTAACTCCTCATTCCAGATTGCTGTTGAGAAAATGAGCTTCTTTCTTTAGCCACTGCAGTCTGTGCAGTGAAGGTGCTCCAGTAATATCGTTTAATGTTGATCTAGTAAGTTAATCTAGTAACGCTGTAGGAATCACGATGTATTTCCATGTTGGACCCAACTGAAGATGCATTTAGATGGTGCTTTTCTTCACCAACCAATGGCTCAAAGTGCTTTATAGCCATCTAATTACTTGTTCTGGTGGAGTTGTCATTGGCATTTAAGAAACATGGCAGCCGAATGCAGAAAGAAAATTCCCGTAAACAGCAATGTGATAATGACCAGAAAATTAGCTTTTTGTGACTTCATTGAGTCAGCGCTGCACTGAAGTATCAACTTTCATTTTATGCTGTAGCCCATGAGTAAGCTTTGAACCCAGAATCTTGTGACCCAATTGGCAGTTGCAGGTGACATTCTGGTTTGGTGGGGGGGGGGGTGGGAAATGTGCAGGTGGTGGTGTCTCCATGTGGCCATCTGCCCTTTTATTTCTCCAGATGATGGAGGTCTTGCATTGGGAAGTGCTGATGGAAAAAGTCTTGGCATGGTGCTGGGCACCTTGTTGATAGTACACCTGGCAGCCACTGAGAGCTTGTAGTAAAGGGGAGAAGTCGAGGGTGTGGCGCTGGAAAAGCACTGCCAGTCAGGCAGTATCTGAAGAGCAGGCGAGTCAACATTTCGGGCATAAACCTCTTCATCAGGAATGAGGCACTCCTGAGTAAAGAGGAGAAGTTTATTAAGGTAATGAAGGGGACATTGATCAGCAGACTGCTTTGCTTTGTTCTGGATGTTAATGAGCTTAGAGTCCTACAGCACAGATACAGGCAGTCTGGCCCAAACTGGTCCATGCCGACCAAAATGTCCATCCAAGCGAACTCCATTTCCCTGCACTTGGCCCATATCCTTCTAAACCTTTCCTATCCATTTATTTGTCCAAATACCTTTTTAAATGTTGTTAATGTATCAGCCTCAACCACTTCCACTGACAGCTCTTTCCGTAAGCTTACCCCCCTCTGTGTAAAAGTTGCCCCTCAGGTTGCTCCTAACCTTGAACTGATGCCCTCTAGACCTCGATTCCCCAACCCTGGTAAAAAGATTGTGTGCATTCATCCTATCTGTGTCCCTCATGATCTTATATACTTCTAGAAGGTCCCCCCCTCAGTATCCTATGCTCTAAAGAAAAAAGTCCCAGCTTATCCAACCTCTCCCTATTATTTGTAACATTCCTATTGCAAGGTGACCAAACTGAACACTCCAAGTGTGACCTCACCAATGCCCCGTACAACTGCAACATATCTTCCCAATTTCTATACTCAATGCCCTGCCTGTGAAGGCCAGTGTGCCAAAAGCCTTCTTCTCTGCCCTGTCTACCTGGGACTCCACTTTCAGAGAACCGTGCACCTGAACTCCAAGATCCTTCTGATCCACTATCCTCCTTTTAAGGCCCTTCCATTCACCAATAAACTTTTACCCAGTTTTGACTTTCCAAAATGCAAGACCTCATACTTATCTATATTAAACTCCATTAGTCATTTCTCAGCCTATTTCCCCAGCTGATAAGATCCTGCTGCAATTTCTGAGAACTTTCCTCACTGTCCGTGATACGTCCTATTGTCGTGTCATTTGCAAACTTACTAAACATGCCTTGTATATATTCAACTAAATTATTGATATAGATAACAAACAGCAATGGGCCGAACCCCTGCGACACTCTACTAATCACAGGCCTCAAGTCCGACAAGCAAATTTCCACTATTATCCACTGCTTTCTACCAATAAGCCAATTGTGTACCCAACTTGCCAGCTCCCCGTGGATTCCATGTGATCTAACCTTCCAGAGCAGCCTACCATGTGGAGCCTTATCAAAGGCCTTACTGAAATCCTTATTGACTGTGTCCATTGCCCTTCCCTTGTCAACCTTCCTGGTCACTTCATCAAAGTGAGGCAGGATCTCCCATGCACAAAGCCAAACTGACTATTTCTAATCAAATCCTGTCTTTGCAAATGCATGTATTTCTTATCCCTCAAAATCTTCTCAAGTAACACCACAGATGTTAAACTTACTGGTCTGTAGTTCCCAGGTTTTTCTTTGCAGCCCTTCTTGAATAATGGCACAACACCCGCTACTCTCCAGTCTTCCAGGAACCTCACCCGTGGCTAACGGTGATGCAAAAATATCCGCCAGGGCCCCAGCAATTTCTTCTCTAGCCCCTTGCAGTGTTCTTTAGATATACCTGGTCAGGACCAGGAGATATCCAGCTTCATACAATCTAACACATCCAACACCACCTCTGTGATGAGGACTGTCCCCAAGAAATCACCACTAACTTCCCCAAGTTCCCAAGTCTTCATGTCTTTCTCCATGGTAAACGTAGAGGAGAAATATTTATTGAGATTCTTGCCCATCTGCTGCGGTTCTACACTTACATGTCCACCTTGGTCATTGAAGGGTCATATTCTCTCTTATTATTCTTTTCCTTTAGTATACTTAAAGACTCTCTTTGGATTCATCCTAACTTTCTCAGCCAAGGCTATCACGTGCCCCCTTCTCGCCCTCCTGATTTTCTTCTTCAGTAAGCTTCTCGAGTACTTCTTGAGTTAAACACTTTTTGGGCAAGTAAAGCATATACCATTGTATTCCTGACCTCATAGAATCCCCATAGGAAGCAGGCATTCGACCCATCAAGTCCACACTGACCCTAAGAAGAGAAACCCATCCAGATCCACCTCCCTACCCTATCCTGTAACCCTGCATTTCTCATGGCTAACCCACCTAGCCTGCATACCCCTATGGACACTATGGGCAACTTAGTATGCTCAATCCACCTAAACTTTGGACTGTGGGAGGAAACTGGAGCACCCGGTGGAAACCCATGCAGACATTGGGAGAATGTACAAACTCCACACAGACAGTCACCCGAGAGTGGAATCGAACCAGGATCCCTGGCGCTGTCAGGTAGCAGTACTTTCAACTGAGCCACCATGCCACCCTCTTAAAAATTGTCTCGAAGATTGTCCAAGGGCATTTAAAAGTCACTACAGAATTATCAGCCCCTGATCTGCCTTTGTAATCAGAGTATTTATAAGGATAAAATCAACGAGGTAAACATATTTATAAGGATAGTCTGCTGCAGCTTCCTACATTAAAACAGCATTAGCATGTCACAAGTACTTCATTGGGTGTACAGTGTTATGCGATGTCCCAGTTTTGAATCTAATTCCTGGACTGTTACAGATTGAGTGGATTGTCTCCATTTCAAGGGGACACTGACCCAGAGACTCTGACCAATGTCACTGCTGTTTCTTGGGAGTTTGATGAGGAAGCGTTTGCTGAGATCTCTGAAAATGCAAAGAATTTCATCAGCTCTTTGCTACAGAAGAACATGAGGTAAAGAAATCTTTTTACCTATCGATCCTTTCCAGCTCAACTCAGGTTTTCAACTTTTCAAATCTTATTTCAAGGGAATTACAGTTGCTTACAACTCCTACCTCCTTCCTTTGAACTATTTTACTTATGAATGGCTGTTTGTAGACTAGTCATTGGGCATTTTAATTTTGGAAAGCATTGGTAGAATTCCAGTGTCACAGGTAACCACTGCTAGTAATGGACAAACTGCTGGAATGGTTACATGGAATGGGTTACATATGTTCCCTGTTAAGGCAAGGCAGAGTGATAATGGAGATGTGCCCAGGTGAGCTCTGAGTTAGATTTACCAATTTCCAGAGTGAACAGAAACAGTGCCACTGATCTCCAAGCTGATTTGGGATATCCTGAAGTTGGATCTGTCTCCTAGTTCTGGAATCTGTTCAAGATCTGTTCCAGGCTTTGAGCGAGGAGCACTGTATTAGCATGGTTCAAAGAACCACCATACGTTTCAGGTGGATGCAGCACTACGTTAGAAGCTCAGAGCCAACTGATGTCTAAATTTTTTGGTTAATGTGTAACATATGGGCATAGGAAACAGGAGCTGTAGCTGGCTCATCAATTCATTAAGATTGTGGCTGGTCTTTACATTAACTCCAGCCTTCTACACTACCCCCACATTCTTTGTTTCCCTTTCAAAAAACAATTAACTGGTTCTTGTATAGAAGTGGTAGTGTACCTATCTCTGAGCCAGGAAGCCCATGTTCAAGTCCCATCTGCTCCAGAGATGTGTAATAACATCTCTGAACAGGTTGACTAGAAAGTCTACACTCATTGGCTGAGCACCCAGATCTCTCTGGCGTAGATGGACAATTTCAAAAATTCACAATTACATAATTACCGCCGTGTTCTGAGACTGTGATCCCAGTTATGAACTGTCCAACCTCCCAGTTCTAACCCCTTAAGAATTTTGTTTTAGAGAGGGCATTTCTCAGGAATGTAGGCCTAGTCTGAACAATGGCCTCACTCCAGAAATCAGTCCCAACAAACCTTTATTGCACTTAACCCAAGGGCAACTTTCCTTAGGAATAGGAAGAGGAAAAACTATAAATAATTTCAAGTTGGTCACAAAAAGCCCTGTATCTGTATGTTCTGTCATCTTCATTGTAATCCTTCAATCCTTTGTAAAAACATACCATAAGCTTTCCTGGGACTCCTTGTTTGAGTCCCTCCAATCAGCTTTCTTTGCCTGCCACCATTGCAAAATGGTCTTGTGACAGAGTCGCAAATGACATTCGATGTGACAGTGACAAAGAGAAACCTGCCCTCCTTAATCATCATGTCCTGTTTGTAGCCTTTGCTGCATTATATCCTTTTCCAACTCCCCTCCATCATTATCCAGCTGCCTGGGCCTACACTCACCTGGTTCTGTTTTGAACTCTGTTTAGTTGTAGCTGGAAAATTACCTTCACTAGCTTCTCCTGTCACACCGCTTCCTCTAGTATCCTTCAAGGATCTCTACGTGGCCCTTTCCTGTTTCTCATTTGCCTGCTACGTTTTGGTGGTATCATCCAAAACCAGGTCAGCTTCAATGAGCATCTTAACACCAGCTTACCTCCCCATCATCTCCCCTTTCTGATCTCCTTCACTGCCTTTAAGTAATTCCACTGCTCAGCTTGTCAAGTCCTGGATGAGCAGAAATGTCTTCCATGTGCATATTGAGGAAATCAAAGTCATTACCTTGGATCCCCTCCCCAGACTCAGCTATGTCCCATGACCTCCATTTTCCTCTCTGCCTAGTGTTGAAGGCTGAACCAGACTGGGTTGCAACCTTGGTTCATATTTGACCCTGTGAAAAGCTTCCAATCATACGTCTCTGCCATCAGTAAGAATATCTACCTCCACTTGAACCTTGTTCAAATCCAGCCTTGGCTTGGCTTGGCTTATCTGCTACTAAAACCTTTTTAAGCCATTATTCCCTCTAGACTTGACTACTTCAGTGCATTCCTGGCTGGTATCCGTAGACCTGCCATTATTCACATCTCAGTTACCTATGTCTGAACTCCTATCAAATTGGTTCAACTTTCACCCCGTGCACTCTGACCTGCACTGGGGGCACTCAGCTAAGCAGAGCCTCCATTTAAAAATTCTCAATCCCTCAATGGTCTTTGTAGCGGTCTTTGACAACACAGTCTTCTAAGGCATCAACATTTGTCCAACTCCAGCCTCGTGACCAGCCTGGTCTTAATCAGTCCGTTATTGCCTTCAATTGCCTTGTCCACAAGTCATTAATTCTAAATTCCCTCCTTTAATGCTCTTCACTTTCCTCTCCTTAAGCTAGCTCTCTTACCCTCAAATTACCTTCCCCAACACCTCCCTATGTGTCTCTGTATCATATTTTGTCTAATATTCCTATGAAACACTGCAGAAAATTGTTATAACTGCTTGCTGCACCTGTATGTTACCTTGATATGATTCATGGACAAAAGGCTACAGCTGATATTGACACTTACTGTCATCTCACCTTTTTTTTTTAAAAAGAGTTCTACTTTTTTTTAGATTTCCAACAAATTGGATAACTTTACAATTCTACGCATTATATTCTAGGTGCTACACATTCCCACTTGCTTAACATGTGCAAGTCCTCCATGTTGTTTACATTCCCTCTTCATTTCGATCAGTCACCAAACTTTGATAGATGATAGTCAGACCCTCATTAATAGAGGCTGTAAATAGCTGCAGCCCATCACTTATGGTTAAAGGTAATTTTTTAAATCAGCCTACTTTGGTTTCTTCTGCATTTAGGAGACGGTTAACCTGTGAGGAGTGCCTGAACCATCCGTGGTTACAGAGCACAGAGCAGGGAGTTGCTAAGACGCTGTCAAAGGAGAGAATGAAACGGTTTCTAGCCAAGCAGAAATGGAAGGTAAGGACTGAAGGTGCAAATCTTGACCTACTCTTGGGAAATAAGACCCGGGCAAGTTACTGAGGTGTCAGTGGGGGGGCACCTTGAGGCCAGCAGTCATAATTCTTAGTTTTAAAATAGTGATGGAAAAGGGTAGACTGGGTCTAAAAGTTGAAGTTCTAAATTGGAGGAAGGTTAATTTTGATGGTATTAGGCAAGAACTTTCAAAAGTTGATTGGGGGCAGATGTTTGCAAGTAAAGGGACAGCTGGAAAATGGGATGTCATCAAAAAATGAGATGAGACCAGAGACGGTATGTTCCTGTTAGGGTGAAAGGCAAGGCTGCTAGGTGTAGAGAATGCCGGATGATTAGATAAATTGAGGTTTTGGTCAAGAAAAAGAAGGAAACATATGAATTCTTAAAGTACAAAGGCAGTAGGAATATACGTAAGCGGAAAATCAGGACGGCAGAAAGGAGACATGAGATAGCTTTGGCAAACTGAGTTAAGGAGAATCCAAAGGAATTGTACAAATACATTAAAGACAAAAGGATAACTGGGAAAGAATAGGGCCCCTCAAAGATCAGCGTGGCAGCCTGCACGTGGAACCCCAGAAGATGGGGGAGATACTAAACGAATATTTTACATCAGTGTTTACTGTGGAGAAGGACATGGAAGGTACAGAATGTAGGGAAATAGATGGTGACATCTTGAAAAATGTCCATATTACAGAGGAGGCGGTGCAGGATGTTTTAAAACACACAAAGGTGGATTAATCTCAAAATCTGATCAGGTGTACCCTAGAACTCTGTGGGAAGTGATTGCTGGGCCTCTTGCTGAAATATTTAGATTAGATTAGATTACTTACAGTGTGGAAACAGGCCCTTCGGCCCAACAAGTCCACACCGACCCACCGAAGCGCAACCCACCCATACCCCTACATTTACCCTTTACCTAACACTACGGGCAATTTAGCATGGCCAATTCACCTGACCTGCACATCTTTGGACTGTGGGAGGAACCCGGAGCACCCGGAGGAAACCCACGCAGACACGGGGAGAATGTGCAAACTCCACACAGTCAGTCGCCTGAGGTGGGAATTGAACCCAGGTCCCTGGTGCTGTGAGGCAGCAGTGCTAACCACTGTGCCACCGTGCCACCCACGGTGTATCATCAATAGTCACAGGTGAGGTGCCGGAAGACTGGAGGTTGGCTAACGTGGTGCTACTGTTTAAGAAAGGTGGTAAGAAAAAGCCAGGGAACTGTAGACTGGTGAGCCTAACATTGGTGGTGGGCAAGTTGTTGGAAGAAATCTTGAGGGACAGGATTTACATGTATTTGGAAAGGCAACGACTGATTAGGGATAGTCAACATGGCTTTGTGTGTGGGAAATCATATCTCAGTAACTTGATTGAATTTTTTGAAGAAGTGATGAAGAGGATTGATGAGGGCAGAGTGGTGGATGTGATCTATGTGGACTTCAGTAAGATATTCGATCAGGTTTCTCCTGGTAGACTGGTTAGCAAGGTTAGATCATATAGAATACAGAAGAGAACTAGCCATGTGGATACAGAACTGGCTTGGAGGTAGAAGATAGAGGGTGATGGTGGAGGGTTGCTTTTCAGACTGGAGGCCTGTGACCAGTGGCATGCCATAAGGATCGATTCTGGGTCCGCTACTTTCCATTATTTACATATATGATTTGGATGTGAACATAAGACGTATAGTTAGTAAGTTTGCAGATGACACCAAAATTGGAGGTGTAGTGGACAGCAAAGGAGGTTCCCTCAATACAAAGTGATCTTGATCAAATGGTCAATGGGCTGAGGAGTGGCAGATGGAGGTTGATTTAGATAAATATGAGGTGTTGCGTTTTGGAAAGGCAAATCAGGGCAGGACTTATTCACTTAATGGTAAGGTCCTGGTGAGTGTTGCTGAACAAAGAGACCTTGGAGCGCAGGTTCATAGTTCCTTGAAAGTGGAGTCTCAGGTAGATAGGATAGTGAAGAAGGCGTTTGGAATACTGCCTTGATTGGTCAGAGTATTTAGTATAGGAGTTGGGAGGTCATGTTGTGGCTGTAAAGGACATTGGTTGGGCCACTTTTTGAATACTGTGTGCAATTCTGGTCTCCCTGCTATCGGAAGGACATTGTGAAATTTAGAGTTATAGAGATGCACAGCATGGAAAAAGTCTTTAGACCAACTAGTCCATACTGACCGGATTTCCTAAATTATCTAGTCCCATTTGCCAGCATTTGGCCCATATCCTTCTAAACCCTTTCTGTTCATGTACCCATCCAGATGCCTTTTAAATGTTGCTATTGTACCAGTCTCCACCACTTCCTCTGGCAGCTCATTCCATACACGCACCACCCTCTGCGTGAAAATGTTGCCCTTCAGATCCCTTTTAAATTTGTCCCCTCTCACCCTAAATATGTGCCCTCTAGCTCTGGCCTCCCTATCCCAGGGATAAGTCCTTTTCTATTTACCCTATCTATGCCCCTCATGATTTTATAAACCTCTATAATGTCACCCCTCAGCCTTCGATGCTCCAGGGAAAACAGCCCCAGTCTGTTCAGCCTCTCCCTATAGCTCAAATTCTCCAACCCTGGCAACATCCTTATAAATCTTTTCTGAACCCTTTCAAGTTTCACAACATCCTTCTAATAGGAGGGAGACCAGAATTGCATGCAATATTCCAAAAGTAGCTTAACCAATGTCCTGTACAGCCACAACAAGAACTCCCAACCCCTACACTTAATATTCTGACCAATAAAGGAAAGCATACCAATTGCCTTCTTCACTATCCTATCTACCTGCGACTCCACTTTCAAGGAGCTATGAACCTGCACTCCAAGGTCTCTTTGTTCAGCAACACTCCCTAGGACCTTACCATTAAGTGTATAAATCCTGCTAAGATTTGCTTTCCCAAAATGCAGCACTTCGCATTTATCTGAATTAAACTCCATCTGCCACTTCTCAGCCCATTGGGTCAATGCCCTCATCAATCCTCTTCGTCACTTCAAAAAAACTCAATCAAGTTCGTGAGACATGATTTCCCACACACAAAGCCATGTTGACTATCCCTAATCATTCCTTGCCTTTCCATATGCACATAAATCCTGTCCCTGAGGAATTTGAAAGGGTTCAGAAAATATTTACAAGAACGTTGCCAGGCATGGAGAATTTGAGCTATAGGGAGAGGCTGAATACGTTGGGGCTGTTTTTCCTGGAGCGTTGGAGGCTGAGGGATGACCTTCTCGAGGTTTATTAAATCATAAAGGACATGGATAGGGTAAATAGACAAAGTCTTTTCCCTGGGTTGGGGGAGTCCAGAACTGGAGGGCATATGTTTAGGGTGAGAGAGGAACGATTTAAAAGTGACCCAAGTGGCAACTTGTTCAAGCGGAGGGTGGTGCATGTGTGGAATGAGCTTCCAGAAGAAGTAATGGATGCTGGAACAATTACAACATTTAAAAGACATCTGGATGGGTAAATGAATAGGAAGGGCTTAGAGGGATATGGGCTAAGTGCTGGCAAATGGAACTAGACATATCTGGTCAGCCTGGACGAGTTGGACCAAAAGGTCTGTTTCCGTGCTGTACTTCTCTATGACTATGCCTGCACCAGTCAAGTAATAATTGCTTGTCTTCTACTCATTGAAATAATGTGGCAAGCCTTCAACTAGTGAATCATTCCTTGGCCTGTTATCGCCATTCACTGTGGCATTGTCTAAGCATAGTCTGTAAAATGGTCGCTAATAAATAAGAATATATTTAGAAAGAACTTGAGTATCCAGAGAGTGGTGAGAACATTGAACTTGCAACCACATGGGGAGGGTTTGATGTAGAGTAGACTGGGAGTAGGCTAATTATGAACATAAGCAGTGACATAGAGTAGCTGTGCCAAGTTGCCTGTTTTTGTGTTGTCATGAAAAGCTAAATAGTAACCAGAATGGAATAAAATGGAGAACTATTGTGGGAATCAGAAATTTAAGCTAAGGAGAAACATTTAGCAGCTTAGCCTTACTTTCTGCATAAGAAGGACTTTGATATGGTCAATTTCAAGTTAAAACTAAACTGACAAAGACAAATTGCAAACTGTGACAAAGGACTGAACAAAAGATAGAAGCTTTCAAAAAAAAAATCCCAAAGTAAGGAGGCAGTGTAAAGAGGTTTTATTCATCCAGAAGTATACATGTATAATGAACAGGCTTTTTGGCTATACTGTACTTACACCTTCTGGTTCTAGACTCTCATTCAGGAGAAACATTTCGCCTCATCTACAGTGTCAAGTCTCCAAAGTATCTTTATATATTTAAACACAGTGTCTTTTTCCTTTTACACATTTCAAATGAGTACAAGCCCGACCCACTTGTTCAGCATAAGACAAACCCTCCATAACCTAGGAACAGACAAAAATGTTGTTGGAAAAGCTCAGCGGGTCTCGGCAGCACCTGTGAAGAGAAATCAAAGTTAACTTACGGATCCAGTGACCGTTCCTCAGAACTTATGGTAGTTAGGAAAATGTCAGTTATTTGCAGAAGATAGGGTGGAGGGAGGAGTTAAGAATTAAATAATAGGTAGGGATAGAGCCCAAAGAGAGAATAGTTAGACAAAGGAGTCAATAGCGATCTGGCTGGGAGGGTGAATAGCTGTTAAGGGATACTGTTAGTGGCAGACTATGTGATAACAAGACCTGGTGTGTGTGTGGTAGGGGGCTAGGACTTGGGGGTGTTCAAGCCCAAAAAGCATTGATCTCGATATTGAGCCTGGAGGGTGGCAGGGTCCTGAAGTGGAAAATGAGGTGTTGTTCTTCCAGCTTGCACTGAGCTTCACTGGAGCACTGTAGGAAGCCTGAGACAGATGTTGGTGGTGTGTTAAAGTGGCAGGCAACTGGAAGCTCAGGGGTATTTTCTGTGGGCAGAACATTCTGTGAAGTGGTCACTCAGTCCACACTTTGTTTCCCCAGTATAGAAGAGACCACATTGTGAGCCGTGAATGCAGTAGACCAGATTAAGTGAAGTATAGGTCAAGCGCTACTTCACCTGGAAGGTATAACCAGATTAACCTAGTGACCTTCCTCTGGACTGCTTCCAATGTCAATATCTCTTAGATGAAGGAACCAAAACTGCTTGCAGTATTCTAGGTGTAGTCTTTTATTTTGCCTTTTGTAATTTTAGCAAGGCATTCTATTTTTTGCACTTCTTTCCCTTGAAATAATGGCTGTCAGCCATTTGTCTTCCCTATTACCCACTGATCTTAGATAATATTCATAAATGGGGATTCCCAAATGTCTCTGTGCTGCAGCTTTCTGCTGTCTTTCCTCATTTAACTAACATTCATATCTTCTAATCTTCCTGCCATGGTAATAACTTCACAGTTTCTCACATTGTGTTCTATTTGCCAAGTTTTACCTACTCGCTTAACCTGCCTATATCCCTCTGTAGACTCTGTTACCTTCACCTTCTCACCTACTAATTGTGGCTGCAGCACTGATCACCAGCACTCTATTTGCAGGTTGCCATCCTGGAAGTACCCCCTTTATTCCAATTTTCTGTCTTCCATTAATTAGCCAAACCTATATTCATGCACTTGTTCCAACACGGTGGACTCTTATCTGAAGTAGCCTGACATGTGATACCTCATCGGTTGCTGAACGAAAGAGACCTTGGAGTTCAGGTTCCTAATTCTTTGGAAGTGGAGTCACAGGTAGATGGGATAGTGAAGGTACGCTTGCCTTTTTGGTCAGTGCATCGAGTATAGGAGTTGGGAGGTCATGTTGCGGCTGTACATGGCGTTGGTGAGGCCACGTTTGGAATATTGTGTGCAATTCTGGTCTCCTTCCTATTGGAAGGATGATGTGAAACTTAAAAAGGTTCAGAAAAGATTTACAAGGATGTTGCCAGGGCTGGAGGATTTGAGTTACAGGGAGAGGCTGAAAACACTGGGGCTGTTTTCCCTGGAGTGTTGGGGGCTGAGGGGTGAACCTAGAGGTTTATAAATCATGAAGGGGCTTGGATATGGTAAATAGATAGGTCTTTTCCCTATAGTGGGGTAGTCCAGGACTAGAGGGCATAGGTTTAGTGTGAGAGGGGAAAGATTTAAATGGGACCTAGGGGCAACTTTTTCACACACAGGGTCATGCTCTGAATGAGCTGCCAGAGGAAATGGTGGAAGCTGGTATAATATAAATGAATAGGTATATGCATAGGAAGGGTTTAGAGGGATATGGGAGTAGATTTATTTCGGACATTTGGGTGCCATGGATGAGTTGGACTGAAGGGTCTGTTTCCATGCTGTATATCTCTATGACTCCTATGAATGCCTTTTGGTGATCCAAATATATTACATCTGCTTGGTTCCATTTCCTCTAATTTGCTTATGTTACGGCATGGAGTGAACCCCTCTGCTAGTTTAAACCCGTCCCACAGAGAAGCTCACCTCGCGTCGTAATCTGTTAAATTTCGAGAGACAAAGAATTATCCCTGATCTCGTTATTTAAAGTAAAAATTAACAATTTTATTCTTTAAGTCCAGTACAGGACATTAAAACAACAACTATTTCCAACTCCTTTCTCTTTAAACCTATATTTTACCTCCCACTCTATAATACTGGTCTGACTTTTTTTAAAAAAAAACCCTGATAGCAATTTAGAAAAAAAAAATCACATTTCAAAATCAGCCAGCTTTGCCAATTCTCCTTTAGAGATTTTTCTCTGTTAACTTCTGGGTCGTCTTTTCTTCGGTCTCCAACTTTTCTTGCGGACAGGTACCTTTCAGAGAGCTATTTGGCTAGCTGTTTGCACTTGGTCATGCTCTTTGCTGTTCTCCCTCTAACTGTTCAAAATATCCAGTTTTATACCCCAAAACATTGAATCATTTCATTGGTTTGATGCCATCCCAAACATTAAAATTCAATTTTGATTGGTTTTTGGTATCTGGGGCATAATTTAAGCTGATTGGCCGAATTAGAATTTGTTTTGTTCCATGGCAATGCAACTCCAGCTATTTGTTTCAACCAAGAGTTCTATTTTTAAATTGTTCAGCACACTCTGTGCTTTCAGTCAGACCTTGCTAGCTTCATCTCTCTCTCAAAGGAACAGTACACACCTACACCTTCATAACACTTGTTTTAATTCTATGAATAAACTTAAATTCAGTCACATTATGCAGGATATTGATAAAATATATAGAGAAGAATTTTCTACCTGGGCAGGATGGTTGATAAGATATTTGGCAACAGTGCAAGGTCAGGAAATATAAATGTTTTCTCACTTAAGAACAGGAATGCACTGATGAAAGGATGATGAAGCAGATTTAATGATAGATTTCAAACATATTGAATGTATGCTAAAAAGGACAAAAACGGAAGGGTTTGGATAAAAAGCAGGGCAGTGATTGGTCATTGGTCATTCTACCATACAGGAACAATGGGTCAAGCGCTGACTTGCTGTACTGTGAGATTCCCTAGTTTTATTTTGTTTTGAATTGGACCTGCTTGTGCTTCTGTGTGATTGTTCATCTATTTTGAAGCGAAATATTTCATCTTTTTTTTAAATTTTAGAAAGCAGGGAAGGCACTTCTTGCCCTCAAGAGACTAGCTTTGCCATTGAACAAACCGGACAATGCAGAATCTGCACCTACTTCTCAAGACAAAAGTGGTAAGCCGTTGAGTTCCTCCTTATGTAAAGAACTCTTTTCTACACGACCATGGAGCCACTGATCTTCAGTGGAACTGACTGACTGGCACCTCAGTATCAGGATAGAGTACATTCCAAATCCTTGCCTTTGGCGTAAAAGTGATTTTTCCTCATGTCACCTCTGATCCTTTTGGCAATCGATACAATCTGGGTCGTCTGATTATCTGTCCTTCAGCCCCTGGAAAGAGTTTATATTTATTCCATCTAAACCCTTCATAATTTTTTTGACAATTCTATCAAATCTCCTCCGTCTTCTTGGCTGCAAGGGGAAACAACATCAGCTTCTGGGTAATGTTCAGCCTTTGAGCTGGTCTCCCAATTTCTATACTCCCCTACAAAGTCTTGCTATCTCCTGGTGCCTAGAATTTGAGAACATGGGAAGTTCGTCAAAAAATCATTTTCTTCTGTAGTTTATGCCTCCATCTATAAAAACCATCAAAAGTCTGGCTTCGATGCAATGCACTTCATAACCACTTTGTCAGTCAGTTGCTCTCAGTTTGGCTATTTGGGTAAGGCAAACTGTTGCACTTCTTTGAATTTGATCTTTTATCCATATTTTCTTTGAGGTACTGTGCAGTCCCCCTCCCCTAACATGGCACCCAGACCTGGTTCCTGGACATCGCCTGTGGCCTACAATCCCAGAGATTCACTCACCGCAGCACATTCCTATCACTTACCTTCCTAGCTGCTCCTCACTGTTCACCACTAGTCAGTTCATGAAATTGCATGACTAGTTCTTGTTAGATTTTTAGGGTTTATGACCACAGTTACCTAATATAAGCAGTGTGTAAAGAATGTTCAAGTGGTCTCTTATGAGGCAATAGTTTAGATATACATTAGATAAACAAGAAAAATACAACTGTGACAATTGAGGATGGTTGAGTTAGTAGGTGTGAAGATGGAAAGCACAGCAGGTCAGACAGTATCCGAGGAGCAGGAAAGCCAATGTTTCAGGCCGAACCCCTTTGTCAGCAGTCTCCGAACGGTACTGGGATGGAATAGAGGAACAACATTCACCTCCCTCCAGTCATCGGTACTGCTCTCGTGGAGAGTTAAGATGCAAAGATTATCACCAAAGATGCAGCAATCTCATTCCTTACTTCCTGTAGTAAACTTAGATATATCTGTTCTGGCCATGGGGACTTATCTTAGAATCTCTACAGCATCTACATAGGCCTTTCAGCCAACAAGTCCATACTGACTCTCCAAAGAATAACCCATCCAGACCCATTCCCCTACTGCTCTACATTTACTCCAGACTAATGCACCTACCCTACACATCCCTGGACACTATGGGCAATTTAGCATGGCCAGTCCACCTAACCCACACAGCTTTGGATTGAGGGAGGAAACCAGAGCACCTGGAGGAAACTCATGCAGACACAGGGAGAATGTGCAAACTCCACACAGACAGTTGTCTGACGCTAGAATCGAACCTGGGCCCCTGGCACTGTGAGGCAGCAATGCTAACCACTGAGCCACCATGCCGCACCCTATCTTGATGCTTCCCAGAATTTCCAGCACATCTACTTCCTTAAAATCAATCTGTTCAAGCCTATAACCTGGTCCACGGTGTTCTCACTATCAACAAGGTCCCTCTCTCTAGTGAATACTGAAGCAAAAAATTCATCACTCATGCCTCCCCTACCTCTTCAGACTCCAGGCCCTTTCCCTCCACTATCCCTGATCAGCCCTACACTCTCTCTGATCTTATTCCTCACACAAATGTAGAACACTTTGGGTTTTCTCTAATCCTTCCCGCCTAGACTTCTTTGTGCCCCCTCCTACCTCTCCTCAGTCTTTTTAGGAGTAAAAGTTCCATTTTCCTAAACATTGCGTTGATAAAAGATCCATATGGTTCTTTGAGATTAATTTGCGTGGCCTTTCTTACCACCTTCCCTTTGTCTTGTCTGTTAGAAATTGTTTATGTTTGGTCTAAGCATATGCTGCTATACCAACTGTTAGGTAAGATTTCACGCTACAAAGCAAATACTTGAAAAAGATCTGTTCTGAAGGAACCCCATTTTCCAACGCACCTCACCAATCTGTCTACCTCTCCTGTTCAGGGGTGACCTTGCTGTAGTTGGTCATTCCTTGGGAGAGGACTGGAACTGTCTTGTAAGTATAGACCACAGTATTGACCACTATCTGTTCCACCCTCTCCCTGGTCCTGCTGATAACTGGCAAGTTACAGTCAGGTTACAGGAGTGTCTATAATGGACATCTCCAACAAGAGAGAATTTAACCATCTCCCCTTGACATTCAGTGGCATTACCATTTCTGAATTCCCCACGATCACCATCCTGGGGATTACCTTTGACTAGAAATGGAGCCAGACCAGATATATAAATTCTGTGGCTACAAGAGCAGGTCAGAGGTTGGGAATCCTGTAGAGAGCAACTCACCACCTGACTCTGCAGAAAGCATGTCCAACTATAAGGCATATGTTAGGAGTGCAATGAAACACTTTCCACATGTCTGCATGAATGGTGCTCCCCAACACCCAAGACATTTGACACCATTTAGTTCTCGAGATTGGCACCTTCAACATTCAGTCTTTCTGTCACTGCCTCACAGTGGCAGCAGTGTGTATTGTTTACAAGATGCACTGCAGTAACTCAGCAAGGCTCCTTCATCAGCACCTTCTAAACCTGTGATTATTCCCACCTAGATGTTAAGGGCAGCATGTACATGGGATCAGTGCCATTTCAAAGATTCCCTCCAAGCCACACACCATCTTGATTTAGTCACAACATTACCATCCCTTCTCTGTCGCTGGAACAAATCCTGGAACTCCCTCCCGAATGACGTGATGAATATATATACACACCATAAGGGCTGCAGTGGTTCAAGAAAGCAGCTCACTAATGCTGTCTCCAGAGCAATGAAGCTGGAGAAACAGCCAACTATGTTTGCATAGCATGAACAGATAAGGGGGACAAAAATCAACTACGTACAGGTGTAAACCGGAGGTCTTGGCTGTGGTTGTACAGTGGATATCAACTATCATGTCTTTATTGTCATCCTTTCCCAGTACTGAGTCCAACTCACCAACAGGAGGTGCTCTCCTCCCTGGATGAGCAAATTCAGAGGAAGCCATTTTTCAGTAAAACTTTGCAGGACTTGGACGAACTGGAAGGCAGTGCCTCCTGTCTGCAGTGTCATATTGAAGGTGAGCAGCATTGGGAGAATTGATCAATGTTAACTGGGGGGGTAAACCATTAATTTGGCTTTGCTCATTGGTGAGGAAGCTAAGCATCATTTCAGTGCTTTGTACAGGTAGCTTGGTGGTTTAAAGGGGAGGTGCACTGGTATTGAAGGTTCCTATCATTTCTGTTGCCTGTTTTTCCCGGCCTGCGACAATAATGGAGCTGAACACAAGGGAATTCTCCTAAATTATCAACTTTATTCCACAACACCAGGTTATAGTCCAACAGGTCTATTTGGAAGCATGAGCTTTCAAAGCACTGCTTCTTCATCGTGGTTGTGAAGCACGACCATAAGACATAGAATTTATAGCAAAAGATTACAGTGTCATGCAGCTGAAATGATATATTGAACAAAACTAGATTGTTAAGTCTTTTGTCTTTTAGAATGGGTTTGTTGTTTCAGCTCTTTAATACGTAAATCACAGAACTTCTTTTAAGTCACATACTCAAGATAACTTAAGGTTTTATAACAAAAGGTGACATGTCAGCTCAGATAATGCTTTAAAGGTGTGAGGTCAGAGTCTGTCTGTATCCCAAGCCTGAGTCAGGCTAGTTCTGTTTCCAAAGTGAAATTTACAAAATATTACATGAATTGATTGCCTGTAGGTTCTGCATTTTTTGAGCAAAATAGAATGTATCTGCGAATATAATTCTGCATATGCAAATTCACTCCACAAACATTTATATATGTGCGTGTGCAGGAGAGAGAGAGAGAGACAGAGAACATAGAACAATACAGCACAGAACAGGCCCTTCGGCCCACGATGTTGTGCTGAACATTTGTCCTAGCTTAAGCACCCATCCATGTACCTATCCAATTGCCGCTTAAAGGTCACCAAAGATTCTGACTCTACCACTCCCACAGGCAGTGCATTCCATGCCCCCACCACTCTCTGGGTAAAGAACCCACCCCTGACATCTCCCCTATACCTTCCACCCTTCACCTTAAATTTATGTCCCCTTGTAACACTCTGTTGTACCCGGGGAAAAAGTTTCTGACTGTCTACTCTATCTATTCCTCTGATCATCTTATAAACCTCTATCAAGACACCCCTCATCCTTCGCCGTTCCAATGAGAAAAGGCCTAGCACTCTCAACCTATCCTCGTACGACCTATTCTCCATTCCAGGCAACATCCTGGTAAATCTTCTCTGCACCCTCTCCAAAGCTTCCACATCTTTCCTAAAGTGAGGCGACCAGAACTGCACACAGTACTCCAAATGTGGCCTTACCAAAGTCCTGTACAGTTGCAACATCACTTCACGACTCTTGAATTCAATCCCTCTGCTAATGAACGCTAATACACCATAGACCTTCTTACAAGCTCTATCCACCTGAGTGGCAACTTTCAAAGATCTATGAACATAGACCCCAAGATCCCTCTGTTCCTCCACCTCACTAAGAACCCTACCGTTAACCCTGTATTCCGCATTCTTATTTGTCTTTCCAAAATGGACAACCTCACACTTGGCAGGGTTGAACTCCATCTGCCACTCCTCAGCCCAGCTCTGCATCATATCCAAGTCCCTTTGCAGCCGACAAGAGCCCTCCTCACTATCCACAACTCCACCAATCTTCGTATCATCTGCAAATTTACTGACCCACCCTTCGACTCCCTCATCCAAGTCATTAATAAAAATTACGAACAGCAGAGGACCCAGAACTGATCCCTGCAGAACTCCACTTGTAACTGGGCTCCAGGCTGAATATTTACCATCTACCACCACTCTCTGACTTCGACCGGTTAGCCAGTTTTCTATCCAATTGGCCAAATTTCCCTCTATCCCATGCCTCCTGACTTTCCGCAAAAGCATACCATGGGGAACCTTATCAAATGCCTTACTAAAATCCATGTATACTACATCCACTGCTCTACCCTCGTCCACATGCTTGGTCACCTCCTCAAAGAATTCAATCAGACTTGTAAGGCAAGACCTACCCTTCACAAATCCGTGCTGGCTGTCCCTAATCAAGCAGTGTCTTTTCAGAAACTCATAAATCCTATCCCTCAGTACCCTTTCCATTACTTTACCTACCACCGAAATAAGACTAACTGGCCTGTAATTCCCGGGGTTATCCCTATTCCCTTTTTTGAACAGGGGCACAACATTCGCCACTCTCCAGTCCCCTGGTACCACCCCCGTTGACAGTGAAGATGAAAAGATCATTGCCAACGGTACTGCAATTTCCTCTCTTGCTTCCCATATAATCCTAGGATATATCCCGTCAGGCCCGGGGGACTTGTCTATCCTCAAATGGTTCAAAATGTCCAACACATCTTCCTTCCTAACAAGTATCTCCTCTAGCTTACCAGTCCGTTTCACACTCTCCTCTTCAACAATACGGTCCCTCTCGTTCGTAAATACTGAAGAAAAGTACTCATTCAAGACCTCTCCTATCTCTTTCGACTCAATACACAGTCTCCCACTACTGTCCTTGATTGGACCTACCCTCGTTCTCGTCATTCTCATGTTTCTCACATATGCATAAAATGTCTTTGGGTTATCCATGATCCTATCCGCCAAAGATTTTTCATGCCCTCTCTTGGCTCGCCTAATCCCTTTCTTCAGGTCCCTTCTGGCTATCCTGTATCCCTCCACTGCTCTGTCTGAACCTTGTTTCCTCAACCTTATGTCAGCCTCCTTCTTCCTCTTTACAAGACATTCAACCTCCCTCGTCAACCAAGATTCCCTCACACGACCATTTCTTTCCTGCCTGACCGGTACATACATATCAAGGACACGTCGTATCTGTTCCTTGAAAAAGTTCCACATTTCCACGACATCCTTCCCCGACAGCCTATGCTCCCAACTTATGCTCCTCAGATCCTGTCTTACAGCATCGTAATTACCCTTCCCCCAATTGTAAAACCTACCCTGTTGCACGCACCTATCTCTCTCCATAACCAAGGTGAAAGTCACAGAATTGTGGTCACCATCACCAAAATGTTCACCCACTAACAAGCCCATCACTTGTCCCGGTTCATTACCGAGTACCAAATCCAAAATGGCCTCCCCTCTGGTCGGACAATCTACATACTGTGTTAGAAAAGCTTCCTGGACACACTGCACAAACACCGCCCCATCCAATCTACTTGATCTAAAGAGCTTCCAATCAATATTTGGGAAGTTGAAATCGCCCATGACTACTACCCGGTGGCTTCTGCACCTTTCCAAAATCTGTTTCCCAATCTGTTTCTCCACATCTCTGCTGCTATTGGGGGGCCTATAGTAAACACCCAACAAGGTGACTGCACCTTTCCTATTTCTGACTTCAGCCCATACTACCTCTAAAGGCAGATCCCCCTCGAACTGCCTTTCTGCAGCCGTTATACCATTTCTAATTAGCAAAGCCACCCCCCTCCTTTTTTACCACCCTCCCTAATCCTACTGAAACATCTGTAACCAGGAACTTCCAACAACCATTTCTGTCCCTCTTCTATCCACGTTTCCGTGATGGCCACAACATCATAGTCCCAGGTACCTATCCACGCCTTAAGTTCACCGACCTTATTTCTGATACTCCTTGCGTTGAAGTATACGCACTTGAACCCATCTCTGTGTCCGCAAGTATTCCCTGTCAGTGCTACCTTCTTCACAGCCTCCCCACACACTTGGACATCCTGACAAACAGCTAGCCTACTTGCTGGACTAAAAGTCTGGATCCCATCCCCCTGCCAAATTAGTTTAAACCCCGCCGAAGGGTGCTAGCAAACCTACCCCCCAGGATATTGGTGCCCTTCTGGTTCAGGTGCAACCCGTCCTGCTTGTACAGGTCCCACTTTCCCCAGAATGCAGTCCAATTGTCCAAATACCTGAAGCCCTCCCTCCTACACCATCCTTGCAGCCATGTGTTCAACTGCACTCTCTCCCTATTCCTTGCCTCACTGTCACGTGGCACCGGCAACAACCCAGAGATGACGACTCTGTCTGTCCTAGCTTTCAGCTTCCAGCCTAACTCCCTGAGCTCTTGAATGACCTCCCCACCCCTCTTCCTACCTATGTCATTGGTGCCAACGTGCACCACGACTTCTGGCTGCACACCCTCCCCCTTAAGGATTCTGAAGACACGGTCTGAGACGTCTCGGACCCTGGCACCTGGGAGGCAACAAACCATCCGAGAGTCTCGCCCATGCCCACAGAGCCGCCTGTCCGTCCCTCTAACTAGAGAGTCTCCTATAACTAGCGCTCTCCTCCTCTCCCCCTTTCCCTTCTGAGTCTCAGAGCCAGACCTCACGCACCCCTGCTAGGCTGTCCCCCCCACCAGTATCCAAAGCGGTATACTTATTGTTTAGGGGAACGACCACAGGGGATCCCTGCACTGCCTGCTTCCTCCCCTTCCCACCTCTAACTGTTACCCAGCTACCTCTGTTCTCTGGCGTAACTATGTCCCTGTAGCTTCTATCTATCACCTTCTCAGCCTCTCGAATAATCCTCAGTTCATCCAACTCCAGTTCCAGTTCCCTAACTCGTTCTGTGAGGAGCAGGATCTGACTGCATTTCCTGCAGATGAAGTCGGCAGGAGTATCGGTGGTCACCCCTACCTCAAACATCCGGCAGGAGGAACATTCCACTGCCTGCGCTGCCATTACTCTACACTTCGTCTCCAAAGCAAGAACACTGAGTAGCTTACCTGTGAACACACCCACTCAAATATCAATCACTTACCTTCCCGACCAGCTCTGCGCTCCAGCTCGCGCCGCTCTCTGCTGAGTAAAGGACAGTGTGTGTGCGTGTGAGTGCATGTGAGAGAATGTATGTTTGCGTGTGTGCAAGCTTGGTAAAGTGTGTGTGTGAGAGAGTATGGGGGGCATATGTGTATGCGTATGAGAGAGGGTCTGTGTGAGTGTGAGCGTATGTTAGAGTGTGTGAGAGAGAGTGTGTATAGTGCAGTGGGGTCACCTGTAGTGTGACATGAACCCAAGGTGACTTCATTGCACTATACCCTCTCCCTCTCTCGTGCATGCGTACACACTCACACAGACCCTCTCTCATACGCAGGCTCTCTCTCATATGCACACATGTACAACCACCCCCCCGCCCCCCCCCCCCCCCACCCCCACCCCCGGACACACACACACCCTCTCACAGGCTTATACTCCATCACACTCACGCACACACTTTACCAAGCTTGCATGCTCGCAAACACTCACTCACTCGTGCATTCACATTCACATGCGCACGCTCACATGCACACACACTCTGTCTCTCCCTTCTGCACATGTGCACACATGTAATTCTATGGGGTGAATTTATATTTGAAGAATTATATTTGCAGATACAATCTGCAGACAGTCAATGGAGGCAGTCAGTCCATGTAATATTTTGTAAATTCCAGTTTGGAAATAGAACCAGTCTAACTCAAGTTTGGGATAGAGATGGTCTCTAACCTCACAGCTTTAAGGCATTGTCTGAGCTGACATGTCACCTTTTGTTATAAAACCTTAAGTTATCTTGAGAATGTGACTTAAAAGAAGTTCTGGGATTTACATATTAAAGAGCTGAAACAGCAAACCCATTCTAAAAGATGAAAAATTTAACAATCTAGTTTTTTTTCAGATTAGCTTACTTACAGTGTGGAAACAGGCCCTTAGACCCAACAAGTCCACACCGACCCAACAAGTCCACACCGACCCTCCGAAGAGCAACCCACCCAGACCCATTCCCCTACATTTACCCCTTCACCTAACACGATGGGCAATTTAGCATGGGCAATTCACCTGACCTGCACATCTTTGGACTGTGGGAGGAAACCAGAGCACCCGGAGGAAACCAATGTAGACATGGGGAGAATGTACAAACTCCACACAGACAGTTGCCCGAGGTAGGAATTGAACCTAGGTCTCTGGCGCTGTGAAGCAGCAGAGCTAACCACTGTGCCACCGTGCCACCCCTTCAATATATCATTTCAGCTGCATGACACTGTAATCTTTCCTATAAATTCTATGTCCTATGGCCCTGCTTCACAATCACCTGATGAAGGAGCAGCGCTTCGAAAGCTAGTGCTTCCAAATAAACCAGTTGGACTCTAACCTGGTGTTGTGTGATTTTTAACTTTGTCCACTCCAGTCCAACACCGGCTCCTCCAAATCACAATGTTATTCCAACCTACCCCACCCCACATCAAACACTGAACTCCAGCTGTTGTTTGTAGGGTCTGACTGTACACCAACAATTGCCCCATTTGTCTGCATTCATTATCTCACATCAAAAGTAATATGTTGAGAAGCATTTTCGATTGGTTCTGAAACATAAAGCACTCTGCAAAAACAAAGGCTTCTCTCTGCCATCTTGGGCTGCAACATGTAATTGTATAATCATAGAATTTTACAGTACAGAGGGAGGCCATTCAATCCATCATGTCTGTCCCAGCTCCTGAAAGAGCTACCCAGCTAGTCCCATTTTCCAGCCCTATCTCCATAGGTCTCTTAAATTCATCACTTTCACAAGTATATCCAACTATCTTTTGAAAACTCCCTTGGAATCTGCCTCCACCTCTCTCCCAAGCAACGCATTCCAAATCCTAACAACTCTGAGTAAAGAAGTTTCTTCTCCTCTCGTTCCTAGCTCCCTCTCCTAGCTCAGTCTTGAAATTGTAATCTGTAGTTATTGATTATTATGTCATAAATAACATTATACTTTATAACGCTGTTCTACTATATGTCATTGTGTTCAATAATCTGGTTTAGCTTCATAAATGATGAGTAAGGGGCAGCACAGCCACTTCTATATATGTATTTCCACCATTTCTGATTGAAACTAAAGTGGCACAGTGGTTAGCACTGCTGCCTCACAGCGCCAGAGACCCGGGTTCAATTCCCGCCTCAGGCAACTGACTGTGTGTAGTTTGCACATTCTCCCCGTGTCTGCGTGGGTTTCCTCCCACAATCCAAAGATGTGCAGGTCAGGTGAATTGGCCATGCTAAATTGCCCCTAGTGTTAGGTAAGGGGTAAATGTAGGGGTATGGGTGGGTTGCGCTTCGGCGGGTCGGTGTGGACTTGTTGGGCCGAAGGGCCTGTTTCCACACTGTAATGTAATCTAAAAATCTAATCTAATCCTTGCCCTGAAAAATAGTGTTCTGGGGAAAGATTCTGTTGAAATCTCTTATTATTCTGTACTTTTTCTTCCCTGACACAGGTTACCCTGACCCTGAAGTGATTTGGTACAAAAATGAGGATCCACTCACCGAGTCCTCACACTTCCAGATTGATTACCAAGAGGATGGGAGCTGCTCACTGATTATTACAAACGTCACTCAGATGGACTCGGGGTATTATACATGCAAAGCAATTAATGCACTGGGTGAGGAGACCTCTTCAGCCACATTGACAGTTTACCCGCTGGATGTGATTCAATGCAGTTAAAAGGGTGATCCTCAAACATTTAATCCAGTTTGTTAGCTACCTAGAGCCTAACTTGCAATATCATGATGGAAATAGAGACATCGAGCAAATTTGGTGAGGAATCTCGATCTATGAGTGGAGAAGAGTGCTCAAATTCTATTAGTTGGAATTGCTGATCAAGGAGAGAATCTGAATATTCTTGGCAAAACACTGATAAATGCTGACTATTCTGTGTACTCACACTGCATAATTCTGCAGGATAGGCAGGGTATTAAGGATTGTACCTCTCAGGGTTTGGTTCCTCAATCCTTTCTAAATTACTAGTCACTGCAATGAAGACGGACTATAGAGGCGTCTCTAACCTGGAGCACTGAGCCCATTTATAGTGAAGAAAGGGTTCTGTTATTTTGAAGGCTATAAACTATAATACTTGCCTTTTTCCATTAGGGCCAAAGGATCAATGCAAACGATTTGCAGAGTAAAAGCACTTCTAGTAGTGTACCAGAAACAAAAATTGTAACTGTTTTTGCATAAAATGGTATAGCTGCAGCAATGCTTCAGTGATCTAAGTTTGTGCAATTGAACATCGCTGAGGACAGCAGTCTCTTTTTGAAAATGCGTCTTAAAGTAAGGATTGGCATTCCAGTTGAAAATTTTAAACTTCCTTTGTGATTCTGAGCAGAGTGAACCACGTGGAGGTCACAGTGAACATTGCTTTTTTGATTTGAGTCGAGGTGAGCCGAGAAGCGCTGACCCAAATCCCAGTGAGAGGACTTAGTACCCACCAGTATCGGGTTGGTGGCTACGTTTAGTGGGTGTTCTGCACTCTTTCTCTGGACAACAGATTCCAGGGTACATTTTAGCCCCGTGAAGAAACAGGGAAATCTCACTTGAGAAAATTGTGGAAATAATTCTTGTTTTGCCACAGAAAGTGCCTGAACATTCAGTCTACATTGATCATCACCAACTCAGTATGGCCAGTCCCAAATGCTTTGGGCTTGTTTCTGTCACAGGTTGCAACACCACAAATGAGGTGATCAACAAACAATCTGTTTTTAAACAGTTAGAACTTGAGCTTAAAACCTGTTAGCATTGATAGTATTTCATACACAATATTTTATACACACTGGAGTCTTGGCAAGTAAACTGGAGCATACTTCGGGGGAAAATTTGGCAATAAACAACTGAAGATAGGTTATTCTTTCTGCATCCTTTAGAGAACGTTGCTTATGTCACAAACAGTTGTTTCACCTCTATCCTTTCCTTGATATCCTGCATATCGCAATGTTATCTGGACCTTGGTGCTATCAACTCAGTTCTCACTCTGCTTATTTAATTTCACATCAGTTACATTTGGAGTTATGATCACTGTTCCTGCAAACCTGTTAATATAATCTTGCCTGCCAACACCCCAAAAACAGTTTGCGATACATTGGTAATCTTTCTCTTTGAAGTATGATACACTTTTGAAAGTAAAAGCTATGCTAACCAAATCATTTATTAAAATTCATGTCAATAAAATCCTTGCTTTCAACTCATGTACTCACTAAGTGGTATTTCACAATGAAGGGTTTCTACACATTAATTAGAAATCATGTTTCTAAAATGTAAAGATTCCTTGTATAGACTTTTTCAGAAAATGTAAATATGATAGCACTTAATATCCACTATTGTCTAGACAATATTGTATTACTGGTGCCTTCATTAATATTTGAGCATTATAAAATGGATTTTGTCAAATTTAGACCTTAAAACTTGTATTAAACCACCTAATCTAATTTTTTTTTAAAAAATCACATTGCATCAGACAAATAGTGACTTGTAACTGTAGTACTTGTCCCTCAGGTTAGGGCAGCTGTTTATCTATAAGCCAGTGCGAACCTTCTGGAAGTTCAACTGAATATTTTAATAGACCTATAAAGTATTGAAAATCTTCTGCAGTAACAATCACTTTTTTGACTATGTACTTTACTTTTACA
This sequence comes from Chiloscyllium plagiosum, assembly GCF_037043375.1. NCBI lineage: Eukaryota > Metazoa > Chordata > Chondrichthyes > Orectolobiformes > Hemiscylliidae > Chiloscyllium > Chiloscyllium plagiosum. The sequence goes on along the minus strand of NW_028270170.1, from coordinate 37,584,646 downwards.
GTGCTGCATTTTTGGTTACAATTTTGTAACCAAAATTTTAAATCGACATTTAAAATTGAAAGCTGAATATTTGCTGTTCTGTTTCATGTTAAAAGTCTTGGTGGAACCGCAGGGTTCAGGCACAAGGCGACTCTGCAGAACAACTTTATTTAGTCTGTTTTATGGGAAACACCATCCACCAAATGACTGTAAGCAACATCACATCATTTGTTTTAGTTCAGTATTCATTGCATAGGTGATGTTTTGGAACACAGGGTGAGGTCAATGGGCTTTCCTCATCTTTACACACACAAGCTGATACTAAATGATGCCACAATCTAATTAAAATGAGGAATTATGGTGTAATTGGTACAAAGATAAATTGAATCAAATGAGACTTGAAGGTACAAGATATTGTTGCAATGTAATGATTTCACTCAATGAAGCTCCAAGGAAATAATTAAAGAGTGGTTGCAAACTACCTGTAAACACAGTTTTAAACCTCCACACGTGGTCCAAAATGAGTTTCTCTACCTCCTTGAGTGCATTGAGGAACATGTTATATATGTCTTCTGATTGATGCCATCCATTGCCAGTTCGAATTTGAGAAATGTTCATTAGAGTCTGGGGTTGGTGTCCCTCTTCAAGGAATCTGAAAGATTGATGGAAAGCTAATGTGAATACATGTGTATGTCAATGAACCCTGTGACGTATAGTTGTTTTATATGTAAGATGTTCAACATTTTAATCTGATTGTGAAAATAGACTATTCAATTCAGCGAATTACATGTGTAGATTTTAATTGTATTCCTCAATTAAATATTTAACTTCTAAACAAGGTATGTGCAATTCTTGATTAAAATGAAAACAGTTTATAATCCTCGGTTGCCTGTTAAGGTTACTGCCACCTAATTTATTAATACAGTCATTAAGCAGGGGATTCATGAGCTTGGATTATCATTGAATAATTGGCCTCCTTTCTTCTGCTTTATTGTGACTTCAGTGGGTGGTAATTGTGTTTTATATCAGACTGTTGTTCAGATCTGACTGCTATTGTTTTCTGAAAAGCATAAGCTAACGTAACTAAAACAGCCTATAATCTATTCCATTCTGTTGTGTATTTGCAATACTAATTGCAATTACAATGTAGGCCAATCGGTATGATATTCCAGCAGAAATCTTGACTTTAGTTTTTCCCGATCAGCTCTAATGTGATGATCAAAATGGGTCAATTGTCTAGGTATGTAAAATAGTTTTTACATTGTTTCCATTTGTATTGCACACCAATTGAAGGCCACAGTAATCCCTGAAGTGTTAACTTACTCAGTTGGTACTCTAAATCTACAACATTTGTGACTTAAGTGGTCTTTCCTGGTAATAAAGATCATAAGAAATACATATTATTATCACTGAAATTCCATCATATCATTGATAAGGGCTCCCTGCTCTGACTTACTGATGCCTGCCTACTTTGGTTTAAAACTTTCTTTCGGGAATTGTGGGCATTGCTGAGAAGGCCTGTATTTGTTGCCCATCCACATTTGCCAATGAACTGAGGGGCTTGTTAGGCCATATCAGAAGCAGTTACAAGTCAACCACATTTCTCTGGGTTTGGAGTCATGTATAGGCTGAACTGGATCAGGATGGGAGATTTCTTTCCTTCAACCACATTAGTGCATCAGAGAGGTTTATACAACAATCAAAAAGTTTCATGATCACCATTAGTGTGGCTAACTTTTTTGATTTCAGACTTATTTATTGGATTTAATTTCACTGGCCTCAGTGGTGAGATTTGAACCCACATTCCCATAGCATTAAGCGTGGATTTCTAGTCTAGGCTGAATGGTCTTCTGTGATTTTTTAAAAAAAACATCCAATTCCTTTGTTTAAGCTACAATTAAATCCATTCAAATTCCGTACAGTGACCATTGGAATAAAAGGTTTTCTCATGTCACTTTTGTCATTCAAATTTAAATATATATCTCTTCTAGTTCTTGACCAATCAAATAATAGCAGCATCAAAGGAACAGGAGAATCGACGTTTCTCCTGTTCTGAAGAAACATTCCTGAAGAAGGGCTTATGCCTAAAATGTCGATTCTCCTGATCCTTTGATGCTGCCCGACATGCTGCGCTTTTCCAGCAACACATTTTTAAGCTCTGACCTCCAGCATCTGCAGTCCTCACTTTCTCCCAATCAAATAATAGGACAGTTTCTGTGTATGTACTCTGTTGCGATCGCTCATGAATTTGAGGTTCATTGTTGCCCAGGATTAAAGGATTAAAATCCGACTGTAATCTTCTGAACACCAGGATTCCAACCCTACCCCCCCCAATTCCTCTGATGCCATATCTTTTTATTCCATGAACTTGCCATCAAATGTGAGATCATTTATGGGCTGTTATAATGGGGAGGAGGCTCTTGGTATAGAGGTAATGTATCTCTGAACCAGGAGGCCTGGGTTCAAGTCCCACCTGCTCCAGAGATATATAATAACACCTCTAAACAAAACAAAAATCTGAGGCAATGGTTCTGAACGGGTTAATGTTGGAGACTGAATTAATCTCCACTCAATCTAATGACATCATAGCCTTGAGTGGAGGGAAGGGGAGTCTAGTTTGAGATCTCAATAGTGTGAAATGTATAATCCCTAGTTCCTGATGAGTTAGGTAGATAATACTTATCCTGCATCTATTGCTCAATGCCTTTAACTACTCATTATTAAGACTGACTTGTGGTTTGTCCTCGATAATTAATTGTTAACCAAACATGGTTTGGGCACAGTTTCAAAAGGAGAGTTAGTGGCAGCACTATACCCCAATCAGTAATGGGTCCTGATGTGTTTTGTAGCACATACAACAGTGGGTAATTTATGAAACATTACTTCAAAGTCCATATACATAATGTCACTCTCATTAACTCTTTGTTGCCTCATCAAAAAAACGATAGCTAGTTAAGAAAGTACAATCTGCCAGGAAATTCCGAGCTGACTTGCTTTGCTTCGAGTACACACATCCAAATAACTATTTTGCGTTTTAAAATCCAACGCAGTTGCCCAAAATCAGGCATTTGTATTTAACAAAGTAAAATGGTGATGGACAGTTTTTAACTGGGGACACCGGTCACTTGGTCCATTGGGTCATGATGCAGTGGGAGAGGATTGAATATTAGTTATATTTTGTAACACTTCAAGTTGAATAAATAGGGATGTTAGAAAAAGTAAAGGATTATAATATCCTGACACTTGATTTTGAAACATCATTCAATCTTGGAAGGATGGGGGATAGGATATTGTTGATGAGCTGGTGATAACATCATGCAGAACCCATCCAAGAAAAAGAAAATGTACAAACTGATTTCTTGTCCTTGTTTTATCAATTGTCCAAAGAAGCTGAAACCTTTCAATCCATTTTGTGGCAGCACGGTGGCTCAGTGGTTAGTGCTGCTGCCTCACAGCACCAGGGTCCCAGGTTCGATTCCTCGGGCGACTGTCTGTGTGGAGTTTGCACATTCTCCCCATGTCTGTGTGGATTTTCTCCAGGTGCTCCGGTTTCTGTTCACAGTCTAAAGATGTGTAGGTCAGGTGAACTGGCCATGCTAAATTGCCCATAGTGTTAGATCCATTAGTCAGAGGAAATTGGGACTGGGTGGGTTACTCTTCGGAGGGTCGTTGTGGACTTGTTGGGCCAAAGGGCCTGTTTCCACACTGTAGGAAATCTAATCTCTGAACAACAGGACCACTGACCTCTTTCATTCTAGCTCCCTGGCTTTACTCTGCTTGAAAATATAGTTACAAAGATTTTTGTATCCAGTTGTCTGGATAATACCCATACAGCCGAGTCTTCCCAATCCCCAGCTTTACCCTCAATCTTTAACCCACAGATTGTGGGCGGCACGGTGGCACAGTGGTTAGCACTGCTGCCTCACAGCGCCTGAGACCCGGGTTCAATTCCCGCCTCAGGCGACTGACTGTGTGGAGTTTGCACGTTCTCCCCGTGTCTGCGTGGGTTTCCTCCGGGTGCTCCGGTTTCCTCCCACAGTCCAAAAGATGTGCAGGGTCAGGTGAATTGGCCATGCTAAATTGCCCGTAGTGTTAGGTAAGGGGTAAATGTGGGGGTATGGGTGGGTTTCGCTTCGGCAGGTCGGTGTGGACTTGTTGGGCCGAAGGGCCTGTTTCCACACTGTAATGTAATGTAATGTAGAAAACAATCCATCTCTTTCACCCAGGCCTTCTATCTTTAAGTATAATGTAGAGGGCTGGCCCTTCCATTCCAGTGGTTTTACACAACCAGGGGGCCAAAGATTAGGTCTGTATTTTCCAGAGTTTTGAAGAATTAAAGACGATGTCCCTGAATCATAAAGGGCAGGATAGTGTACATCTGGACAGGATGTTGCCCCTGGCTGTTGACTCTCGAACCAGGGGACACAATCTCTGAATAAGGGAGGGTCCATTTAAAATGGAGATGAGGATGAATTTGTTCACACCGAGACAATCAATCTTTAAAATTATCCACCCTTATGGCTGCAGAAGATCTGGGTGATTTTCTGGAGATCATTCACATTGGCAGATATGGAGAGAGTGCAGGAAAGAATAGTACAGCACAGCAAAAGGCTCTTCAGCCCACCATGGCTGTGCCACCCATGATGCCATAATCTAGAATGGTGGGACTGACTTGATGGGCTGAATAGCTACCTCCTGTTCAAATATTCCTGAAAGGGTCACGTCTTCCCTGAATGACCTCAATACCTCAGTGATCATCTTCATACCAACTTTAACTAAATACTGAACATTACTGAATTGCTTTATTGTTTTGTATTTGTCACATCTGTTCATTTTCAAGTGATGAAATGTTGCTGAACTGGAAAATTGAACATCTTGGAAATGCTGCCTAATCGGTTCCCTTACATCCTACATACGCAAGGCCAAGTGAGAGTGGTGCATTTAACTGTTTCGGATTAGCACCACTTATGTGGATTTAATACCAACCTGGAGGGCCTTTATGTCTTTCTTCCAACACATTTCTGGGTCATGGAACACTTTTCTTTCTCCGTATTTTCCACTTGCTGCTTCTGCTATTCTGCTGTAACCATTTGCACTCCCCATGAACAGACCAATCCTTTGTTCCACACTGGCCCCATTGTCACTCCTTTGGTCTTGCACCAGCATCACTTTTGTCATTTGATCTTTCCTGCCCTCCACTGAAATGTTATCTCTGCTGCCCTTTCAATTATTATAACAAACCAACTGGGAGCTAATCTACTGTATAACTGCTTGTGGGAGGTTAGCACTTGTCCTGAAGGCCAGCATTTCCGACCTTATGTCAAAGTGTCCGATAGTCACTGTGGTTAAACTTTGACTTTTTTCACGATGGCTGAATATTGATTGTGCAGCAATACCATCAAATTCCATTAGATGGCGATCTTGTATTAACGATACAGATTCAGCTGCTAAAAACCCCACCAGCACATGTTTGTACTGAGGGAATTTTTTTTTACAGGTGGCCCAGACAATATTAGTCAAACTGAATTCTCAGCCCCAGCAAGTTTTTCATGAAGTTCCTGTACCCAATTGACATATCAAACTGCTCACCCGTCCACAACAATTAAACCAGCAGAAGTGTTCTTGAATTAAATATTGGAAAGATTGAAGTTATTATCTGTGGTCCCTACTCCCAACTCTGTTCCCTAAATACCAATACTAGCCCTGTCACATTGACTCCCAGATCACACTCCCCTGTTCTGTACCATCACCATTCCTGTCCACCCTGCCTCTGTTGAGACTCTCATTCATTCTTTTGTTATTTCTCAACTTAACTCTTCCAACACACTCCTGGTGAGTGCCTATACTGCGGTTGGGTGTGTAAGTGAGGTGGATACACACAGCAGGACTCTTTCAGTGTGAACAGCAGCTACTTACAAATCAAGACTGTTATGAGGCTGTTGGAAAGAATGATCTCCTCATAATCATGTGATCTTACATCACTTCCCAAATGATGGTGCAGATTATCTTATGTGCATATTCACATTAAGCCTTTACACTACAGTCTCCCACATTCTACCCTCTATAAACCTAAGGTCTTTGAAATAACTCCACAGAGGCCAGTATCCCATCACAGAGTCATCCTTACAAGTGAACAGTTTTTGACTATAATACTGCCTCATACACTCACCCTTTTTATCTGTCAGCCAGGACTCCCTGATTGAACCAGGTTAACAGCCCCAACTAGGGAACTTCTAGTCTATGAAGTCCACCTGACTGACATCATTCCAATCGCTACAGTCATGTCAAGTTCTCCTGCTCATGTCTTCCCTCTGACCAAGTACTGCTCACACTTCACTCCTCTGTCACTGATCCCACTGCTGTCACTAATCACTGGGCTGCACGGTGGCTCAGTGGCTAGCACCGCTGTCTCTCAGCACCAGGGACCCGGGTTCAATTCTAGCCTTGGGTGACTGTCTCTGTGTTAGTGTAGGTTTTCTCTGGGTGCACTGGTTTCCTCCCACGGTCCAAATATGTGCAGGTTAGGTGAGTTGGCTGTACTAACTTGCCTTTGGTGCTCAGGGATGTGAAGGTTAGGTGCATTAGTCAGGGGTAAATATAGGGTAGGGAGAATGGGTCTGTGTGGGTTACTCTTTGGAGGGTCGGTGTGGACTTGTTGGGCTGAAGGGCCTGTTTCCATACTGTAGGGATTCTATCTATCCATATTGGTTCCTGGTCAAGTATTGACTTTAAACTACTTATCCTTGTCTTCAATTCCTCCCCTGCCTTCTTCCTGTGGGATCTCCAACTCTATAGATGTCAGAGATAGCGGCACCCTTTTCATTCTGGCTTCTTGAGCAGCCATGATTTTAATCATTCCATCAAGTGTCAGATGTAAGAATTGGAATTAGGTTTATTGTCATGTGGACTCAAGTACAGGAGTACAGTGAAAAGTTTACAATGTCGCCCCTCACGGCGCCATCTTAGGTACAAAGTACCTAGGTACAAATTTTAGACACAAAATAGAGAAATAAATTTTAAAGAGCTACATTACCTTATAGTTATTCATAGTATAAGTTAGAAAAATATGAAATAGAGTTGGGGGGCCTGGTTATTTCTGATGATTGTTTAGCCATCAACTGTAGCATAACGAATGTAGGCCATGATTAGTCAAGGTGGTGGGATGACCACATTCTCTGTGTGGAGGCCATGAGTGACAATGTCTGTAAGAGTGTGTGGGCATGATTTTCCATTGTCAATGTGGTGAAGACAGGGAGACACAGCTCTGTTTGAGGATTTGATAACAATTACTCCAATGTGTGAGGGTGACAATTGAGGGGCTTCAATGACTACAGGAGCCTGGGTGCACCATCAGAGAGCATGTTGACCATCGATTGGGAGCCAGTGACCACTGACTGATGGGTAGTGTAGGGCAAGAGGAGCGGTCTGTGATGGATATGAGTGACTGTTAAGTTCTTGGGGATAGAGACTGACATCTACTTGAGAATGTTGGAAAATGAGAGAGATCTCTGTCTGTAGGGATGAGCGATTGAGGCTTTTAAAACATAAATATAAATTGAGCAGGTTATTAGTCTACCGTCCTAATAGCTTAGTAACTTATGAAAATGTTCCCAGAAGATTGTCTGTTTTGTATCCGTGTATAGATATCCTTTAAGTTCTTTTCATCCTGGCATTCTCTTCAATGGTATTTGCAGCATTCCCTCACTGTCACCAACCTGGTCAGTTATCACTCCCACATTTCCATAAAAAGCCTTAATAGCAATGGGAGAGTTGGAGTTTGACTGAAAGTATGAATACTGTCTCACTGACTTTAGCAACGAGCACACAGTATTCTTGCATCAGCCAGTTCCTGTCAGGTGACTAGACCACACATTTGTTTTCCAGCCCTTCAAAAACTATTCTAACGTCAAATGTGTGCGATAAGTGCTTCCTGTCACCTGATTATGAAGATGTGGAGAAAGAGGTGGAAGCCATTTTACACCAGACCAAAACACCAACAGAAGACCTCAACAGGAGAAACTTATTAATGTAAATCATATCAAGTTTAATATATCCGTCACAAGGAACGCAATAGCCTGACAAATGTCCAGTTGCCCACATCCTTTAAAAGCAGCCTCAGCCATCAGGACACGCTTAGAACATAGAACATAGAAAAGTACAGCACAGGACAGGCCCTTCGGCCCACAATGTTGTGCCAAGGTTTAATCCTAACGTAAAATATAATAACAACTGACGCAAGTCTCAACTCACTGTTCTCCATGTGTCTGGCCAGCAGTCACTTAAATGTCCCTAATGACTCTGCTTCCACCACCACCGCTGGCAATACATTTACAACTCTCTGCGTCAAGAACCTACCTCTGACGTCTCCTCTATACCTTTCTCCTAATATCTTAAAACTATGACCCCTTATACCCGTCAATGCTGCCCTGGGGAAAAGTCTCTGGCTATTGACTCTATCTATTCCTCTCATTATCTTGTATACCTCGATCAGGTCTCCTCTCTTCATCCTTCTCTCCAGAGAGAAAAATCTGAGCTTCATAAGGCAAGCCCTCCAGTCCAGGCAGCATCTTGGTAAACCTTCTTTGCACCCTCTCCAAAGCCTCTGTAACTGTCCTATAGTAGGGCGACCAGAACTGGACACAATATTCCAAGTGTGGTCTCACCAGGGACTTGTAGAGCTGTAGCAAAACCTCACGGCTCTTAAACCCAATCTCCCTGTTAATGAAAGCCAAAACACCATATGCTTTTTTAACAACCCTATCCACTTGGGTGGCAACTTTGAGGGATCTATGTACTTGCACACCCAGATCCCTCTGTTCCTCCACACTGCCAAGAATCCTGTCTTTAATCCTATATTCAGCATTCGAGTTCAGCCTTCCAAAATGCATCACTTCGCATTTATCCAGATTGAACTCCATCTGCCATTTCTCAGCCCAGCTCTGCATCCTGTCTATGTCTCGCTGTAGCCTGCAGTAGCCCTCAATACTATCGATGACAACTCCAACCTTTGTGCCATTGGCAAATTTACTAACCTACCCCTCAACCTCCTCGTCCAAGTCATTTATAAAAACTACAAAGAGCAGAGGCCCAAGAACAGAGCCCTGTGGGACCCCACTCAACACTGACCTCCAGGCAGAATAATTTCTGTCAGCCAACCAATTCTGAATCCAGATAGCCAAATCCCCCTGTCTTTATGAATGAGCCTACCATGGGGAACCTTATCAAATGCCTTGCTGAAGTCCATATACATCACATCCACTGCTCAACCTTCGTCGACTTGTCTTGTCACCTCCTCAAAGAACTCAATAAAATTTGTGAGGCATGATCTGCCCCCTCACAAAGCCATGCTGACTGCCTTTAATCATGCTATGCTTTGCCAAATAGTTATATATCCTATCCCTCAGAATTCTTTCCAAAACTTTGCTGACCACAGACGTAAGACTGACTGGTCTGTAATTGCCAGGGATTTCCCTATTCCCCTTCTTGAAAAGAGGAACAACTTTCACCTCCTTCCAATCCTCCAGTATGACCCCTGTGGAGAGTGAGGAGGCAAAGATCTTCGTCAGCAGCTTAGCGACCTCCTTTCTCCCTTCCTGGAGCAGCCTAGGATAAATCTGGTCAGGCCCTGGGGACTTATCAATCTTAATGTTTTCCAAAATTTCCAGCACATCAACTTCATCAATCTTGATCTGGTCAAGCCTGTATCCCAGCTCCTCAAAGTTCTCATTCACAACCAGGTCCCTTTCCTTAGAGAAAACTGAAGCAAATATTCATTTAGGGCTTCCCCTGTCTGCTCAGACTCCACACACAAGTTCCCTACGCTATCCCTGATCAGCCCTACCTTCTCCCTGATCATTCTCTTATTCCTCACGTATGAGTAAAAAGACCTTTGGGTTCTCCCTAATCCTATTTGTCAAGCCTTTTTCGTGCCCCCTCCTGGCTCTCAGTCCAATTCTGAGCTCCTTTCTTGCAAGCCTGTAATCCTCTAAAGCTGTGCTAGATCCTTACTTTCTCCACCTTACGTAAGCTGCCTTCTTCCTTTTGACGAGAAGCTCCTCTGTTCTCGTCATCCAAGGTTCCTTAATCCTACCCCTTCTTACCTGTCTCAGAGGAATAAATGTGTGCATCACTCGCAACAACTGCTCCTTAAACAGTTACCACGTGTCTGCTGTGCCCTTACTGTGGAACAGTTGCTTCCAATATGTACTTCCCAACTCCTGTGTGATCTCGTCATAATTTCCTTTTCTTGTGATACATATTGGAAAATATACATGGAATAACAAGTTCCTGGGAATGCATGCATACAAAATAATAAATAGCTGCAGGATTTGTTTGAATTCATTCTCATAGGCAAGATCAGCATTTATCATCCTTGCCTAATTATTCTTGAGAAGGCGATGAAGTGTATTATCCTTGCAGTGTCCAGTTCTGGTTTCCCTGTTAAAGGAAGGATATTATTAAGCTGGAGAGAGTTCCAAAGAGATTTACCAGGATGTTGGCAGGAATGGAGTGTTTGAGTTATAAGGAGAAGCTGAATAGGCAAGGACATTTTTGACTGGAGCATAGGAGTTTGACAGGTGACCTTATAGAGTTTTATAAAATCTTAAGATATATAAAGTAAGGTGAATGGCAGGTACCTTGACTCTAGCGTGGGGGATTTCATGACCAGGGGGCATCTTTTTAAGGTGAGGGGGAAAGACTTAACAAAGACATGAAGGCCAATTGTTTTACATAGAGAGTAGTTCATGTATGGAATGAACTTAAAGAGCAAGGGGTGGATGCAGGTAGAATTACAATGTTTAAAAAGCATTTAGATAGGCACATGATTTAGAAATGTTTTAGATTAGATTAGATTACTTACAGTGTGGAAACAGGCCCTTCGGCCCAACAAGTCCACACCGACCTGCCGAAGCGCAACCCACCCATACCCCTACATTTACTCCTTACCTAACACTACGGGTAATTTAGCATGGCCAATTCACCTGGCCTGCACATCTTTGGATTGTGGGAGGAAATCGGAGCACCCGGAGGAAACCCACGCAGACACGGGGAGAACGTGCAAACTCCACACAGTCAGTTGCCTGAGGCGGGAATTGAACCCGGGTCTCTGGCGCTGTGAGGCAGCAGTGCTAACCACTGTGCCACTGTGCCGCCCACAATCCCATTTGGAGAGATATGGGCCAAGAGCAGACAGGGTGGGGCTTGTTTAGTTTGGGATTATGGTCAGCATGGACTGGTTGGACCGAAGGGTCTGTTTCTGTGCTGTATGACTCTATGACTCTAACCTTGAACAGTAAAGAATTACAAAGGGAGTAACGCACAGGCTGGAGCAAGTACATGAGCTAAGATTTTCACAAAGGCACCTCTCTCTACTCTTCAAGCAGCTAATTTTAAATAATTGGGCTCCATCCTTGCTAAAACATGGAAGAGATCGATTTTGGACAAAACTATTAAAGATCTAATTTCAAGGCTTTAGTAACATTGCTTGTAACGCACCCCATGCGACCAACTTAAAAAGAAAAGGAACAGCTTTCATTTCCTTACAGAACAAGCCAAATTCAAAATTCAAAATGGCAACATTCCAACAGCTCAACACCAATCCCCAAAGGCAAATCCAGAATATAGAGGACAAGCGTTGAGAAGAGAAAACTTGACAGATCCAACAACATGTTGACTACCCAGACATGCTGAGATATGTGGAAACAGGCCCTTCGGCCCAACAAGTCCACACCGACCCGCCGAAGCGCAACCCACCCATACCCCTACATTTACCCCTTACCTAACACTACGGGCAATTTAGCATGGCCAATTCACCTGACCTGCACATCTTTGGATTGTGGGAGGAAACCAGAGCACCTGGAGGAAACCCACGCAGACACGGGGAGAACGTGCAAACAGGGCCATCTATTGACCAAAATCAAATGGACAAAGTCCCCTTCACCTACTGGATTAGGGCTTCTGTGAAAAAGGAGATTTTCAACAATGCCCCAACCATGAACCCACAGTGAGTGCTGATTCTCTCCGGGCTATCCCCAGTATCCTTTAGTAGAATCTGTGGGTGAATCATCATCGAGGGGAAATCTATGCTAAGTCAATAAAATGGATGAAAGCTATCAAGGTCTATGGTCCTTGTGTCTGTATGATAACTCCCATGTTGTTTACAAGATACCCAACATTGACAATTCATATCCCCACAGACCTACTTGGCCTCCTGGTGACAGTATTGGGAAGTTCTTTAACTTTAATTACCACCATGTCAAAGCTGAACTGATCCCCAAAAACATACACGCTCTACAGTTTCTTGATGACTGCAGTGCCACTGCACACTCTGAATCAGGTTTGTGAGCTACTCTCAAACGCTTCAATCTTTTGTAGAAGAGACCCAACCAAAATAAAATCTCGTATCGACAGCCACCCGATCAGCCAATATATTCGATCTCTCAAAAATATCTAGAATATGTTGAGCACTTCCCATTACATGGTAGCAACAACTGTCAAAAGGCTACCTTGATGAGGAAATCTAACACCAGACCAGCCGTACCAAACTAGGCAACGACTGTTTGACAACAACCATCTCCACAAGTCAATAAAAGACCTAATGTTGAGAGCAGTTGTCATTCCCACTCTGCTGTACTGCAGCAAGACATGGAGTGTGTATCAGTGACACATAAAAGCAAAGGAGAAATTCCACCAGCAATGCTTCCGGCACATTCTCCAGAGTCAATGGGAGAATCATTTAAACAAATGTTAATGTCCTTCACGAAGTCACCTTCACAGCAGTCATAATGTACAACCAATTTCAGTTATTTGCTCACTGTCTATGGCTGAGAAGAGTTTCCCCAGCCAGATCCTGTTTTCTCAACTCCAAATGACCAGAGTACCATGGGACGATAAGGAAAATGTGAAAGTAAAAGAGCAGCAGCGTTGGTGTTAATTAGATTAGAGCCCCTACACTATGGAAACAGGCCCTTTGGCCCAACAAGTCCACACTGACCGTCTCTGAAGAGTAGCCCAACAATACCCATTCCACTACCCTATATTTATCACTGATTAATGCACCGAGCGCTATGGCCAATTTACCTGACCTGCACATCATGGTATTGTGGGAGGAAACCCACGCACACACGGGGAGAACGTGCAAACTCCACACAGACGGTCACCTGAGGCAGGAATCAAACCTGTGACCCTGGCGCTGTGACTGAGACGAGCTTGATAACCCTCATTCAATCTGACAATAACTGGTCCATCAAGTTGTCTAGGGCATTGGGACTCAACAGCTTAATGATGAGGCAGTAAGGAGACAGGGAAGGGAAACAAAACAAGAAACAGATTCTGCAGTCCGGATCTCACTGACGTATGGCAATCCTGCTCCATCTGTCTGAATATCTGTGGGTCAAGAATTGACCTCTTTGGTAACATGAAGACCCATGACTATGAATAAATTCATTTTTGTATTTGAAGGACAGCCAACAACAACAATTATACCATGTTTCACAAAGTTGTAAGAATTCCAAATATGTGTAGTTAATTGGGAAATATCTTTGATGTCATGAAGTTTGTGGCATAAATGCAAGATTTTTATCTTTCTTTACTCTTCTTTCTTTCATTCTTACTTTCCTTCTGAACTTCTCCCTATAAAATAGCCAACTTGTACATTATCCGCTCTGGAATATGTCCCATCTTGTTTTCTACACTGTCCTGTACAAAACATTGCAGTCAATAGCAGACGCAAAAGGAGCAACTAAAACAGTATCTAAACAGCCACAACCCTGGAACCATTTCTGCTTTTAAACCTCCTTCCAAAAGGATGTCCCTCTTTTCTTATGGCAGCTGTTCCTATAGCCCTGGTATCTGTTTCCAGTCAGTCTGCTGATCAAACAGAACCAAAATACAAGGTTGCAGAAGACTGAGATGTTGGAACAGACTTTTAAACACAGGGAGGCAATGTATATCAGCAGGCACAGGGCTGGTCCACGAACAGGACATGTTGTGAGTTTACACATAAAGCATAGTTTTGGAAGCCTGTGGAAGGTAGAACCAGCACCAGGAACTGGGTTCGATTCCAGCTTTGGGCAACTGTGTAGAGTTTGCACATTCTCCCCGTGTCTGTGCGGGTTTCCTCCCACAATCCAAAGATGTGTCGATTATGTGGATTGGCCATGGGAAATGTGGTGCTACAGGGATAGAGTGGGGGGGAGGGTAGGTCCAGGTGAGATGCTCTTCAGAAGGTCAGCGGGACCCAATGTGATGAATGGCCTGTTTCTACACTGTAGGGATTCATTGAAGTCTGACTGGAATGGAACTTAATTTACTATTGAATGCCATTATTCTTGACAAACAGAGGCTAATCCCAGCCTGAGATAGACAATTTCTACTGACCAACCCTGGGTCTGCGTTATTTTTTAAAAACTCTTTCTTCTTCTTTATGTCCAGAAGTGCTCTTACACACAACTGAATGGTTTTTCATTCCCCATCACTAAATCGCTGTGACTTTTTTTTTGTTTTTGCTGTTAACTGACTACTAAACGATTCATGTAGCCAATTAGATATTTACATGCAAAGCCCATTACAGACAACATAAACTATCAAAAGTAAGGGAGGGACAAAGGGAAAGAGCCTGCTTTAGTTTTGACTTAACCTATTTGTCCTCATCCACCTGCTCAGTGATGTTATTACATACCTACAGGGCAGGTGGGACTTGAACCCAGGCCTCCCGCTAAAAGGCTAGGGATGCTGCCATTGTATCATAAGAGGGCTGAAGGTAATGCTGCTCAGCAATCAAATTAACTTGTTTACAGTGGGATTTGAAGCCTCAATCCAGTGCCTTAGACCACTCGGCCATGCTACCTGGTATGCCAGAGCTACTCTAAATGATATTTGAACTCGCATGCCTATATACTTTTACATCGGCTGTGCACGCAGACCAAATGCACCACCACAGACACAACATGGGTTGCTTCCTAAAGGCTCAGGTGATGAGTTCCAACATTGCCTCTTATTAAGGGAATTCAGACCCAATGAGCTCCACATGGAGATTAATCAGTGATTCCCCACTAGCCTCCTAGGGGTTATTATACACCTTCATTAGTAATAAATCTGCTCGCCATTCCTCACTCCTTAGGGAGTGATCTTCAATACCTGTTAATGCACAGTGGCTCTGTTAATGCACTAGTACCTTATAGCATGAGGGACCTGGGTTCAATCCCATTTTTGGGTGACTGTGTGGATTTTGCACATTCTCCCTGGATTTCCCCTGATGCTCTGGCTTTCTCCCACAGTCTAAAGATGTGCAGGTTAGGTGGATTGGCAATGAGAAATATAGTGTTAAAGGGTAGTGATAATAGGTCTGGGTAGAATGCTGTTTGGAGGGCCAGTGTGACTTGATGGGTTGAATGGCCTGCTTCCACACTGTATGGATTCTACGACTCTATTTGAACATTGATTTTTTGTGAGTTTTGATGCAACTAATTCTGTGCATACACTGAAACCCTCTTGGATGATAATTTAATGCAATATACATCCAATAGTCATAGAGCCATAGAGATGTACAGCACAGACACAGACTCTTCGGTCGAATTGCTCCATACCGACCAGATATCCCAACCTAATCTAGTCCCATTTGCCAGCACTTGGCCCATTTCCCTCTAAACCTCTCTCATTCATATACCCATCCAGATGCCTTTTATATCTTTCCCCACTCACCCTAAACCTGCGCCCTCTAGTTCTGGACTCCTCCATGCCGGGGAAAAGACTTTGTCTATTTATCCTATCCATGCCCCTCATGATTTTATAAATCTCTACAAGGTCACCCCTCAGCCTCCGACGCTCCAGGGAAAACTGCTCCAGCCTATTCAGCTCTCCCTATAGCTCAAATCCTCCAATGCTGGCAACATTCTTGTAAATCTTTTCTGAACCCAAGTTTCACAACATCTTTCCGATAGGAAGGAGACCAGAATTGCACGCAATATTTCAACAGTGGCCTAACCAATGTCCTGTACAGCTGCAAAATGGCCTCCCAACTCCTGTACTCAATACTCTGACCAATAAAGGAAAGCATATCAAACACCTTCTTCACTGCTCTAGTCAAATTCACTAACTTATAAATATTTAAGCGATTCACTACTGGATTGGACACAGTTGTCCAAATATCCTATCAATCAAGTATCCAACATCTATCTTCCAGTTATGACAATGTTATTCACTGACATTGTTTTCAGGACCACCAAAACCAACACTCTTCACCCTGTATCACAGAATACCGGGATGTGCCAAACTGCATTTCATCATTCAGGAAGTTCTTAATTTGGATCATAGCGGATTGGACATTGTTGAATTGCAGATAAGCAGAGATAGGAACAAATGACAGAACATGTCAACATTCCTTTAGAATGTAATAGATCCTGTCATTTACTTAGGCCTCTTTCTTTGCCATGTGAGTAGAGTAACAGGTATTTTCAAACAACTTTGTTTTAGGGGAAGGCCTTTTTTTACGTGATTATGTGAAAAGGTGACATTGAACCAGTCATTGTCATTCACTGTTCAAACCAACACCTCTCAGCAGGTAACAGAATGTTTGATTAAGTAGAGGCAGAATTCCAAGCTGAAACATTCACAAACTGCTTAGGGACACATTTGTATGAAGTGAGCACAGACATTGATAGAGTGTCAGCCCATACTTTGCTTAATATAGTAAAGTAAGTTGAGTCCTTGTGATGCAGGGGTAGAGTCCCTACCTCTGACCCAGGAGATCCAAGTTCAAATGACATTTGCTCCAGGGGTGTGCTATAACACCTGTGAGCAGTTTAATAAAAAATATTTTGACTGAGCATAATTTCTTTTTATTCATTCACTAGACATGGACATCATTTATTGTTCATCTTTCATTACCCAGGTGGCATTTAAGAGTTAACCACATTGCTATGGGTCTGGAGTCACCCATTGGACAGAATGGCATTTTCCTTCCCTAAAGGATATTAGTGAACTAGGCGGGTTTTTAGGACAATTGTCAATGAATTCATGGTCATCAGTAGACTCTGAATTCTAGATTTTTATTAGATTCAAATTCCACCATCTGCCACGGCAGGATTCAAACACAGGTCCCCAGAACATTACATAAGGATTAACAGTCCAGCGATAATATCACAAGGCCAGTGTCTCCACTCTACATATTTAAGTTTTAGGAAAAATGAAGTCCACATGTCATTCCTTTCAGGAAGCACATCAATTCTGGTGGGTGGGGGGATAAGGAATTAGAACTACATAGAATCATGCAGTACTTTCTACACCAGTCCTCAGCCAAACCACTTCACTTTTCATGATGTTGATAATGTTGGGTCGGATGGGACTTATCCAGGGATTTTCTGGGAATCTATGGAGGAGATAGCAGAGCCTTTGGCTTTGATATTTGAGTCATCATTGTCTACAGGTTTAGTACCTGAGGACTGGAGAATTGCAAATGTTGTGCCATTGTTCAAGAAGGGCAGTAGAGATGACCCAGGTAATTATAGACCAGTGACCCTTATTTCTGTTGTAGGAAAGGTTTTGGAAAGGATTATAAGAGATAGGATTTATAATAATCTAACAAGCAACAACATGATTTTAGATAGTCAACATGGTTTTGTCAAGGGCAGGTCGTATCTCACAAACCTCATTGAGATTTTTGAGAAGGTGACCAAGCACGTAGACGAGGATAGGGCAGTTGATGTAGTATATATGGACTTCAGTAAAGCCTTTGATAAGGTTCCACATGGTAGGCTGTTGGAGAAACTGCAGAGTCATGGGATAGAGGGTGATTTAGCAGTTTGGATTAGAAACTGGCTTTCAGAAAGAAGGCAGGGATTGATGGTTGATGGAAAATATTCAGCCTGGAGTCCAGTTACTGGAGTATGCCATAAGGATGCTGTTTGTCATTTTTATAAATGACTTAGACACAGGCATAGATGGATGGATTAGTAAGTTTGCAGATGACACTAAAGTCGATGGAGTAGTGAACAGTTTGTAAGAATGTTACAGGTTGCAGGGGGACTTAGATAAACTGCAGAATTGGGCTGACAGGTGGCAAATGGAGTTCAATGCAGCTAAATGTGAGGTGATGCACTTTGGGAAGAATAACAGGAAGGCAGAGTACTGCGTCAATGGAAAGATTCTTGGTAGTGTGGATGTGCAGAGGGATCTTGGAGTCCATGTACATAGATCCCTGAAAGTTGCCACCCAGGTTGATAACTCAGCCACATTAGGGAGATTTAAACAATCCTTGGATAAGTACATGGATGATGATGGGATAGTGTAGGGGATGAGCTGAGAATAGTTCACAGGTCGACACAACATTGAGGGCCGAAGGGCCTGTTCTGCGCTGTATTGTTCTATATTCTATGTTCTATGTTCTATAAATAACTCAGCACTCAGCAGCCAAAAGACCCCACCAACACTTTGGCTGAAGCGCTAAAGATTTATTCTTCAGCATTATCTTGGCCTTGGACCAAGCTGTTCCATTTCACCGATAACATTGACATTGACCTGACAAAGTAGAACATTGCTCAGCTATGTCCTAACAACAAAAAACAGGACAAATCCAATCCAGCCAATTACAGACACATCCTATTCTCAATTATCAGTCCAGATGATGGAAAGTGTGGCTGGCCGTGCTGTTAAGCACTATACAGTATACTCATCAATAAACTGCTCCCCAATACTCAGCTTGGGTTCTGCCAGGACTATTCAGCTCGAGACCTCATTACAGCCTTTGTTCAAATATTGATGGAAAAGTAGAATTCTAGATATAAGATAAGAAAAATTGTTCTTGATATCAATAAGTCAGCATTTGATGGATGTGTATAAAGAGTGCTTATCAAATTGTAGTTAATTATTGAAGTCGGTTAAAAGTTCTGTCTAGCAAAAAGGAAAGTTTGTGGTTGTTCAGACCAGCTCAACTCCAGGACATCACTGCAGGAGTTCCTCAGCGTAGTGTCCTAGGTTCAGCCATCGTTACCTGCTTCATTAACAATGTTCCTCTGCCTTTAGTGCATAAGGTAGAAATGTTTGTTGATGACTACACAGTATTCAGTTCCATGTTGCAGGACAACGAAGCAGTCCACACCCACATACTAAACCTGGGTTACGTTCAGGTTTGGGCTGATAAATTACAAGGTACAATTGCCAACACACAAATACGCATTAATGTGACAACAGGAAAGACTCTAATCACCATCCCTTGACATTCATCAGCATTATTATTGTTGAATTCTGCATCATCATTTGGTTCCCATTCCTAAATATCCCAGAGAAGATGGTAGTTAGCTGTCTTCTTGAACTGCTTCAGTCCAAGTGGCTTACACACATCACAATGTTGATCTTCTGGCTTGATGGTATTGCAGAATATGGGGTATGCTGGGCCAGGTGGTTGTACTGCTGATGATAGCCCACAGCTCTCGAATGGACGTGTAATTTCGAGGAGCTGAATCTGTTCAAAATCTATCTCACTTAGCGCTGTGGTGATGGCACACCACACTGCCATCTCCATATTCTATGGGTCATCTTCATGAGGATTGTGCAGTGGTCCCTCTGGCCAATACTGTCACAAACAGATACACCTGCGATAGATAGATTACTGAGTACCAGGTCAGCTAGATTTTTTTTACCTTACCTTGGTTCCTTCAACACCTGCCCAACAGATGAATCCAGCAGCTGTGTCCTTTAGCACATGGCTATTGTGGCCAATATTGGTGTTGCCAAGCCAATGTAGCACTCTTGTATAATTCTTTAAAGTTATGAAGACGTTGAGCTGGTTAGAAAGCTACATGTGAAATGTAATGCGACGCCAGGTACTTCCACAAACTGTGCGAAAATCATAAATTTTTACCAGAGACCCCCATTGACAACTTTGCACCAAAAGGTGTGTCATCACTGCTCTTTCGGAACACAAGAGCTCATTTGCAACCACTTCAACTTCCTCCATTGCCTCAGTTCCCATTGAGTTAAAATTAACCATGTCGAAATTTTCATCACTAGTTGCATTGTATTTCACTTGTGCGTACAAGGAAAGCACCATAAGCAGCTGTCTAACGCAGCTTCGAGTTTTATCTATAGCAGCTCTATTCTGGAGTCTGTCAAACCCGAAACAAAATAACTGACGTGTTTATGAGACCAGCTTTCTCTCTGAAGACAGACAGCATGCGTGTACTGTATTTAACACTGGGCGCTCTTTTGGGAAACTATAGAATGGGGATTCCTAAAGTTGGAGTCTGAGACAGTAACGACCTCCAACCCTCGCCCCTACCCCATTTCTGTCATGGTTCCCAGTTCGCATTGAGGAGTCACACTAACCTTCAAGGCTTGAAAAACAGAGAGAGGAAGATTGAAAGGAGTGGCATTGAGGTTTACACCTCAGAGTTCATATCTGCTTGGTTCGTTACTGCAGCCATAGAACTGCTGTAATTTTCACATGACAATAAGAACTTATATCTATGTAATAGCTTTAACATCATAAAGCGTTCCCAGGCACTTCATGAGATCTTTTTAGAGCCAAATTAGATGCTGAACCACAGAAGCCTATATTAGGCCAAAACCTTGGTCTCAGTGATAGTTTGTAATATAGAAGTAAATCACTTTCTGTTTTCCCATTCGCAGATGTCTTACAGCCACCTTGAGATTAGGTATTGCATTCGACATGGCGATGCAGAATGAGCATTTAATGGCAGTCAGTAAATGTCAATGGACTATATCAGATTTAAAATGCACAGTAGAGAGATTTCGTTAAAAACCATAACCTGAATGTTGCTATTGAACAACTGGTATGAGCCAGCCTGCTGCAAGGGGCAAATCTCATAATAAAGGAAACTGCATAGATAATAGAAGGTACACTGTAATTATATTTTTAAACTCTATAAAGTTAATTCAACCTTAAATTAAAAACAAACCAGAAACATTACCTTTTATCAGCTGGGACATTGAAGTAGCTGGTGAGAGGTGGGAGAGTAGAGTGTGGAAAACTGGATGGAGTTTGTATGGAGAACAAACCCTGCTTTGACCCATTGCTGTGTAACATTTGTTGAGTTGTTTATAAGAACTATTACAGATGATAAATAATATGAGAAGTGTTTAGTTATGAAGAAGAATACATTCTTATTATTTAAAGGAAAAACAATGTAATATAGTTTTTTTTATGGATGTTCCTTTCTTTCGCAAACTTAGATTAGATTACTTACAGTGTGGAAACAGGCCCTTTGGCCCAACAAGTCCACACTGACCCACCGAAGCACAACCCACCCAGACCCATTCCCCTACATTTACCCCTTCACCTAACACTACGGGCAATTTAGCATGGCCAATTCACCTAACCTGCACATCTTTGGAGTGTGGGAGGAAACCGGAGCACCCGGAGGAAACCCACACAGACACGGGGAGAATGTGCAAACTCCACACAGTCAGTCGCCTGAGGCGAGAATTGAACCCAGGTCTCTGGCGCTGTGAGGCAGCAGTGTTAATCACTGTGCCTCCGTGCCACCATAAACTTAAATGGAACATTTCTGAACAGCCTATCCTAACAAGAAAAAAATACAACTGCTAATATAACCCAGATGGCTTCTGCAAATTAACAAATGTGCATAGGTAAAATTAAATAACTTGGCAGGTCGTGTCGATGAAGCAATTAATGTCCTGGAGAGCAATCAATTCTGGACAGCATTGAGTAAACTGGAAGACAATCACATGGTGCTATTCTTTGGTCAGCCATACAACAGAGACTGAACTGAGAACAATCAGTCAATTGGACAATCTCCAGAGAGCCAACATGTCCAGTATTTGTGCCGGGCACATGTTACTGAGCAAACCCACAATGTGGTTTGCTGATCTCCCTGACAAAGGGTCCCTTTTTTGTTCCAAATCCTACTGAATAACTGTTCTCCCCAGAAACAAAATGCTACAAATTACAAATTGAAATTTAGCTGCCACTCTGGGAACTTAAGACTGTGTAGCAATTAATGTCCTGCAGTACCCATCGGGTAACATAATACTTCAAGCAATCTGATGGACATGTCAAAATAGCCCGTGCTTACCTATGAACAAACCAAAGAGGTAAACATGGTCAAGCCAGGCCCAGAAACAAGACCCAAGGGATAGTCCTCAGGCCTGCTCCTTGTTATCTTTGCTCACCTATAAGCCACCTTTTCCGGCTAAATGTCCCCAATGTCCCCACCTTTTCCGGCTAAATTTGGTTGGTTTCTAAAGTTGGTTTCTTGCATTGGTGAATGCAAGACAAAAAAACATTGACTCCATATCTCCTTTTAACAGTGATGACAATTTCATACTCAGTATTTTTTTCATTCTTATTTAACTCTTTTCTGAATATAATTTGGCCCAGAACTTGCTCAAGGTGAGGTTACGACGTTTGATGCTAGGATTCTTCCCAATCTTGTTCCCCCAGTACTCTGTTACCAGGCATAGTTGGCTTAAAGGGAGAGAATTTCATTAGCATTGGATGTACACAATTACCAATTGGTTTATTCTACAGAGTATCTGCCTCCCCTCCGCTGGCAAGTTATCCTCTTCCACCCTCAAGGAAGGCAGATTTATGAATGCTGTTTAAAATGTTATTGCTTCAGAATTGCAGGCCTGAAGCCCACTACCAGGACCCACATAACACACACCAGAGGTTGTGATAGGCTTGCACTCACTCCACATACCAACTGCCTTAACTGTGCACTGGGATGGAGAATGCCCAGCTTTGGTCATTATGTATTGTGCGTCCTGCACCATATCAAAAGAATTTCTTCCCTGATGAGGCATTGCCAGAACTCCCAGAATTTGGATTTCTGCTGATTCCTCGGGGATTGTGCAGATCTCCCATTGAAGTTAATTCTGCTGAGTTTCAGCCGCTATTACTTCGAACTGTAACTATGAATTAAACTGTAAATCCAATGCATGCAGATATCAGTCAAGGTTCTCTCCTGTTTTGAAATTAGCTTAATTCTGACTTTTCTCATTATACTTTTCATTCCCCCTGTGCCTTTCTAGAAAGACACACATCATTGTTGGCTCTGCCCCTGTTTGCCTGAGGCATTTTTGAAAATTTGATATCAACTTCATAAAGTGCCATCTTACATTGCCCGATCAATGGTTAAGATTTCTTTGAGATCTATTTCTTGAAACTTTTTTGCTACTGAGTCCATGGAATGAAATCTTTTTCAAAATATAGATCAGCTATGTCAGCAGGTTCCCCTGACTCAGGCTAATTCTTGGAATTTAAATTAGATAATCAACTAAATTTACAAATACAGGCCATATATATCATTCTTAAGATTAGGTATAAAGACTGGGTGGAGGTAGGTTGTTTTACCCCCTTGTTGGGCACCAGGACGATTGATATTTATAATTGCTACCTCATGCGCCAGTTGGCCAGTTATTAAGAATCCACGGCTCCACATTTCAACCTGCTGTATTGAATGAGCCGTAAGGACTCCTGCCAGAACAGTTGGATCCCTCTGTACAGGATGACGTTATCAGAATCTGGTTGCGATTTTAACTGGATGATCTGAGATGAAAAGCTTCATGGATTTTCCCAATTAGCTGAAGGCAGCAGGAAGATGAATGTGAGCCCGATGAGGCCCAGAGACATTTTTATTGACCAAATCGAAAACCAAACACTACAGATGCTGGAGATTGAAAGTGAAAATAGCAAGTGCCAAAGAGAAAGAATTCTGGAGAAAAATCAGATTGCGATCAACATGTCATCTCTATTTCTCTCCGCATTGAGAGAAGCTGTCAGAGCTGCTGAACTTTTCTCTCTATTTGGCTCCTGGGATCAGGAAGCTCTTCACTGCCTGGCAATGAAAGCTGGAATTTGCCCTATCCCAGATCCAGGACCTCACAAGCAGAGACCTCCAGACATTCAGTCTGCCATCTTACGTTAGTGGACAACCTCTTGGCTACTTGACTAAATTTCACTTCTCATTGATATCCTGCCTGAAATGGGAAGTTAGTCATTGTTTAAATGAAGCACAGGTATTAAAATAGCCAAGGCCTCATTTCTGAATCAGTGGCTGAGTTTTCAATTCATCTCACTTCCCCATACCCATCTGGAGTTAGCATTGGCGCATCTAATGAGCCAAATTGTGCAGACTTAGATTTTTAATGTGGGCCAGGCCCATTTCCAAGCCCCGTTCCTGACTGTTTCTGAAGTCCATCCATTGTTAAGAACTTGCCTGAGGCAGTCAATTAAGATGTGCATTCTGTGAGGTCCGTGCCAATAAGGATGGTGACAGGGCTGTGAAGATGGGAGGGTCAGTGGGAGCCCCAAGGCTTTAGATGGAAGCAGCCTCACTGCAGGAAGTGGGTGCTGCCTCTGTAGTTAGCGGCCAAAGGGGGAACACAAGATGGAGTTGCCCCTGAAAACATTTGAGACGTCAAAAACATACAGTGGTCACAACTTAGAAGAGGTTAAAAAAAAACCGCAATAAAACCGGTGAATGGGACATACTGGTCTGACTGCGGTTTAAAATTTAGGCATGGTAGTTAGCGGTTAGCACTGTTGCCTCACAGTGCCAGGGATCTGGGTTTGATTCCACCTTTGGGTGACTGGCTGCGTGGAGTTTGCACATTTGCACTCTGGATGTCTGGCGGATGTTCTGGTTTCTTCCCACAGTCCAAAGATGTGCAGGCTAAGTGGATTAGCCATGATAAGTTGCCCCATAGAGTCCACGAAAGTACAGGCTAGGTGGATTAGCTGGATGGGATGCTCTTTGGAGGATCGGTATGGGCTGAATGGCCTCCTTGCACACAATAGGGATTCTATGAGGCCCAAAGTGACCAGTATGTTCATTTGTAAATACTATCATTTCTTTCTCTCTGGGATGTACCAACTCTTCATTGTGGATGTGGGCCCTCACAATAGGATGACTTAGATCGGTATGTGGCCCTCTTGCATCCAATTTTTGAGAGAGAGCGACATGAAAGTAAACTTTGTCAGCTTTTCCCTCAGCTGGGGGCTCCTGGACAACTGGGAAGATCCCTACCATGTCATACTGTAGGAACTTTATTTACAGTGCTTCAAAGTATCTACTGCTTATTTTCAGCTTTTCCTGCAGTTTGTTCACTTCTCACTAAGTACACAGCCGGGCTCAACCAATCATGCACAGTGAGTATCAACAGTAAACAGAGCCCCATAATCAAACACAGAACAATTGAGTAAGGTAGCCATTAATTTTCACCTAAGTGGGCACGTCATTGCTGATAATTAGCTTCCTGCTGTGAAGAGGTGAGTAATTAATGCCAATCTCATCCCAGTTTCGGCAAGATCACTTGGAAGTAGCAGCCATTGGCTAGGAGACCCAATTATCTTGTGATAATAGGTGGTTTCCTGGAGACTTGTGTTTGTCCCATTTGTGACTGTCATGTTCCAGTTTCTGCTTGGGACATTGATTAGAGCAGTTGGTATGGTGGGGTTGCAGGCTCTAGAGAAAGAAGCTTCCCAGTTCAGCTCTCCTTTTACAAAGGAATAATCCTTGCTGGGTGTCCAGCACTGTATCTGGAATCCTGGTCTGGCTCTTGTTGTATGAAAATTTTTTCAAATGGTCTAATATTGATTGGTCATGTTAGAAAGCAATTCAATTTTTGTTGTGACCCATGGAGCAGAGAGAAACAGTGCACTCCTCCCATTTCATTAAAACTGTTAATTTGATTTACATTTCTGGTGAAATGCAAACATAAAAAAATTAATAGACAGAAAAGTTCCAGTTTTGTCTCTTGATCCAATCCTATACAATCATGGTGTATCTGAACATTAGGATCTTACTGTACTCTTCACTTCCACTAACAGCCACATAATCTCCAGAGAGAGGTAAAATAATGATCAAAAAAGCTCATAAGATCAAGACCAAGGATAATGATTGTGGGGAACTTGGTGTGGACAATGTCATTGAACATTGAAGGAGTTGGTTCCATTTTTTTCTTGTTGGAGATGGTCATTATGAATATTACCCATTGTTTGTTGACCTAGATTTAGATATTAATAGAGTTTTCCATGAGTTGTTTCATTACTGAAGAGGGTACAAACAGAACTGAACTTTGTGAAATTATCTGGCATCATGATGGAAGTAATGTCATTGATAAAATACCAGATATGACTTCTGCACTGGAGTTTTTGTCCTATTACAACCCTTTGATATCATTTTTGCTATGGTTCCTTGCCAACATAACATACTGAATACTCCCTCTGCATCTAGATCACATTAAATTTGTCATTTAACGTGTGTAACTATCCCTCAATCGAGTCTCAGTATATCCCTGGAATAAAAACATTCAGGCACATGTAGGTGTGTCCAACACTGTCATGCCTAATACAATATTCAACTCAGTTCCTCAGCTAGTGACAATATTTGTCATTACAAATGAAGCTGCTACACCAAAGTACAAACTACATAATGTAATATTCATAAAGCAATCTCTACTTGAATAAAATATCCTAATGGGGAGAAAGTGAGGACTGCAGATGTTGGAGATAAGGTGAAGGGTTTATGCCCGAAACATCGATTCTCCTGCTCCTCAGATGCTGCCTGAGCTTTTCCAGCACCACACTGACGACACTAAAATATTCTAACATTCAGCCATAAGGGATTAAGTGAAGATTGGGGACAATATTTCATCCACACTAACACTCAACACTGGAGCCCCTCAGCGGTGCATACTCAGCCCACTACTAAACTTATTGTATATCCATGACTGCGTCGCCAAATACCAGACTAATGCCATTTACAAGTTCACTGATGACACCACCTAGGTTGGTTGAATCTCAGACGGTGATGAAACAGACCACAGACAGGAGGTGGAGACCTGGAAAATGGTGTACTGAGAACAGCCTAGCCCTCAATGCTGGCAAAGCCAAGGAACCCATTATTGATTTTAGGCAGGATGATAATCCTGCCCCCCGACATATTCACAGCACAGAGGTGGAATGAGTGGAGAGTGTCAAGCTCCTGGGAACGGTCATCCACAACAAGTTTTCTTGGCCTCTCCATATGGACGCATTGGTTACAAAGGCCCAACAATGTCTCTTCTTCCTCAGACAGCTGAGGAAATTTGGCATGACAGCGAATAGCCTCAACAACTTTTATAGGTGTACCATCGAGAGCATTCTGTCTGGATGTATCACTACCTGGTATGGCAACTATACCATTCAAGATCAGAGACAGTAACAGAGAGTGGTGAACTCGGCCTGGACAATCACAAAGGCCAACCTCCCGTGTATAGAATCCATCTACCAGGCCCACTTTCAAGGAAAGGCCACCAGCATTCTCAAAGCTCCATCCCACCCTGGCAATGTTTTTCTACAACCTCTACCATTGGGAAGAAGGTACAGAAGCCTGAACACATGCACGAGCAGTTTCGAAACAATTTCTACCCGACTGTTGCGAGAAAAGTGAATGGACTCACAAACTCTTAACATTTGCCTCAACCTGTGTTTTTGTTTTTGCTGCTGTTTACCTATTATCTACTTATCAATGCTACTTAACTCTGTGATCTGCCTGAATTGCTCGCAAGACAAGGCTTTTCACTGTGCCTCAGTACACGTGACAATAAATTCAATTCAATTAAGATATCTTAACATAATTTAAAGTGATATGCTAATGCATCAGGCCATACAGTTGGAATTTTCTTTTTGCGAGAGATTTTAAAAGATTTGAGAACAAGCACGTCAGGATGATTTCCAGAGTTGGCACTGCAATGGGAAGTCTCACCTCTTTGCTGCACATTAGGGAATCACACAGGGCTATATTGAACAGATAATCACAGGCATCATAGTCAGCATTTTGCTGTAGAGATGGACGACAAACACAACATCCCAATTTTTCAGTGGAAGCTGCTCCTGCGCTGATATTCTATTCACAACATTTAATTTAAAACTGCAGAGAGCTATGGATTTAAACTCATTGTAGGCACTAACAATAGGCAGAATAAACTCATCTCCATTAATTAATGATGAGGAAATATTTAGCACTCAAAGTTATTGGGTTAAAAGCACTTCACTGAAGGCTGGTCTACTTCATTCTCACTTGAACATACTTAAGCAATAGATCAGATTACAATGAGTCAGTTGCGGGATGGAGGACAATGTGCACAGAAAACAGAAAAGTACATGAACTTAACAAAACAGAAGCCAGTTTAAAAATATTTGACGTCATTTTCTTCTATCAGTGTAGACTATTGCAAAAGTTTGATCAAAAGAAAATTGTGGTTGTCACACCATGTTTATGAATCTGTTTTAGTTCTAAATCTCTACACAGTTTTTGGAAACCACCAACAGAGTGGTGGTGCACGTGACTGGAAGAGATGCAATCAAACTAAATTTACACAATCAATTCTGTGGGTTTGTGTCCGTTGAGAATGGCAGGAGGACAATTTGGTTAAATGATCTTTAAAGGAAAGACTTAACATTTCAAGATCAGCAGACAGACTGATACAGCTTTAATGTCAACAACACCTCTTCTTCCTCAAGCAACTCAAGAAACTTAGCATGTCCGTAAGGACCCTCCCCAATTTTTACAGAAGCAGCATAGAAAGCATACGATCCTGATGCATAATGGTCTGGTATGGCAACTGCTCAGCCCGGGACCATAAGTAACTACAGAAGGCTGTGTGTACAGCCCAGACCATCACAGAAGCCAACCTCCCATTCATGGACTCCATTTACACTTTTCATTGCCACGGAAAGGCTGCCAGCATTATCAAAGACCCTCGTACCCTGGTAATGCTCTCTGACAACCTCTCGCATCAGGGAGAAGATACAGATGCTTGAAGACACACACCAACTGGTTCAGGACAGGCTTCTTCCCTGCCTTATCAGATGGATGAATAGACACTCTAACTTCAAATAATCTTGATCTTGCCTTGCACACCTCCCTGCAGTTGTAACCTGAATATCTCACTGTGTCTAAGCACCCTATGATCTGTATGTACTGCTCACAAATCAAAGCTTTTCACTGTCCTTAGGCACATGTGACTACAATGGATCAAATCAAATCTAATATCAAGGTGAATAGTTTCGTGATTTATTAGTTGCTGATTGTGGCAAAGTCAGTTGTTCATTTGAAATGATATGATTATCTCAGTGAATTTACCAAAGTTACTCCAACCTTCCTTTATAGAACCTTGGTTGATGAAAACCAATGTTTGCTAAATGATTTGGAGGTCCCAATGTTGGACTGGGACGGACTGGGATCCCCTGGACAACCACCTGATGAAGAAGCAGCGCTCTGAAAGCTTATGCTTCTAAATAAACCTGTTGGATTATAACCTGGTGTTGTGCAATTTTTACCTTTGCTAATTGAGAGTGTTATGTCGGCAGAGCTGTAGAATGGCAGGCAGCAGGTGAGTATTCACAGTGTTCCTGATTTCAATGTTGTCGTTGCTGGGATGGGCTCTGCAGAAAACAAGCACTCTGAAGCAGAAAGGAGTGTCCTGTTATACAGAAAATTAGAGAGATGTAGGAGGAAAAGCAAAGAAACAGGTTATCTGTCGGCCTCCTCTCATCTAGGACAACCAGACTGAGATGAAGGGATGGAACATTTGTGAAAATAACTGAAGCAAATGGCAGAGTGACATGCTGCTTAGTGACTAGCACTGATGCCTGTGAGTCAGTATATTGTGGGTTTACTTTCCACATTAGGAACTTGAGTACTAAAGCAATATTTAGCTTTCAGAGAAGTGTGAAGGAAACTCTGCACTCAGAGGTGCTACTCTGTCGATGAGATGGTAAATGAGATGCTACTGGTCCTTATGAAAGATCCTGTGACAGTGTTCAAGAACATCAGGAAAATTCTTCCACATTGCCTGGTCAATATACCCCTCAATCAGCATCATTAAAGTCATTATCTGTGATTATCACATTGATGCTAATGAGCTTGCTGTGTGGAAATGAGCTGTCACATTTCTACACTCTAACCATAGTTAGTAGCTCCTCATTGGTTACAATCTTTGAGAGAGCTGGAGTGTGAGTGTGCGATCGAAATGGAAACCTTGCTTCCTTCTTATCTACATTTCCGATTCCAGATATAAAAATGTGTAGTTTGAAATAGACAGGATGATCATTGCTTTGTGGTTGAGACCATTATCAAATGAAATAAGTGAAAGAACGAAAGCAGCAGCTTGCGGCTGTGTATAGTGCTGAGAAAGAAGTCTTCACACAGCCACTCCCTGCTGCAGGAAGTCTTCATGCTAGTAGGCTCAAGCAATGCCATAACTGCCCAAGGATATTTTTGTTCTGCCAGGCTTAGCAATGGCCCATCAGTGCCACTCCTCAGAGCAAGTGATTGGGTATTTCAAATTCAAAGCCTCGGCTATTTAAAATTAACAAATTCAATAAAATTCACAGTTCAGTGCAAATATTTTGGGGGTAAAAAGCCCCAACCAGGTGGAAATCTGAAACGAAATCAGAAATTGCTGGAAAAACTCAACTGGTCTGGCAGCATTCATGGAGAGAAAGCAGAGTTAACATTTCAAATCCAGTGACCCTTCCTTAGAGTCTCTGACATGTTAACTCAAATATTTGACACAAAATCACACATTGATGGAAAGATTCAGCAGGTCTGGCAGCATCTGTGGAGAGAAAGCAGAGTTGACATGTCAGAGACTCTGAGGAAGGGTCACTGGACTTGAAATGTTAACTCTGCTTTCTCTCCATGGACACTGCCAGACCTGCTGAGTCATTCCAGCAATTTGCAATTTTGAGTCAAATATTTGAGGATCTGGCTCCAAACATTCCTCAAGTAAATGCCCTGATCTTGATCAATGTTGAAACATTTTATGCCCATGATCAGATTGCAAGGAAATTTCAGCAAACTTGGCTGCTTGCAGTTCAGGATGACAATATGAGTTTGTGAAATAGATATGGACAGCAGAAATAACTGTGCAGACTCAAAACAGGATGGAAAGCAGGGAGGTTAATAGTAATCGTTGTTGAGAAATTAGAGATGGGGATGGTGCAAGCCAACATGTGACAGGATAGATATCAGCTGCAATGATGAGGTCAGGAGTTGAAAATGGCGCAAGAGGGAAAGGGATAAAAAGGAAGTGAGAGGGTTCAGATTCTGTACAGAGATATTAACGCTTTAGTCCCCTCTCCTCTATCAACAGTTTTGAAGGAGCTTTGAGCTTTCAAGAGAAGATTGTTGACTAATTTGGAGGGAAATGGAATTAGAAATGTCGAGTGACCCTTTTAGTTCAGTGACATCCATGGTGGCTCAGTGGTTAGCACTGCTACCTCACAGCCCCAGGGACCAAGGTTCAATTCCAACCTTGGGTGACTGTGTGGAATTTACACATTTTCCCTATGTCTATGTGAGTTTCCTCTGGTGCCCTGGTTTCCTCCCACAATCCAAAAATGTGCAGGTTTGGTGGACTGGCCATGGTAAATTGTCCGTAGTGTCCAAAGATGTGCAGGCTAGGTGGATTAGCCATGGGAAATGCAGGGTTACAAGGAAAGGGGAGGGGAATGGGTCTAGGTAAGATGCTGTTCAGAGGGTTTTTGTGGACTCGATTGGCCAAATCCCAATGGATTCCATGATCCCATCTCAATGGGGTTCCAGTAGCATCATTGCTCTTGTTGTTGGATTGACATGAGGAAAGACGTCAAGGGGAAACAGTCTGTAGTAAGATGAACAGAGAAAATTTGACCATCTTCTTGGATGAATGGTGACATTCACATACAGAGAGATCATTCCGATCAGCATTCTGAACAAATGTCAATGATAATTGTGCAGACCATGCGTTCTGTGAAAGAATTGTTATGTACTAATTTGACCTTCTACCCTGGAAAAAAGTGAGGACTGCAGATGCTGGAGATCAGAGCTGAAAAATGTGTTGCTGGAAAAGTGCAGCAGGTCAGGCAGCATCCAAGGAGCAGGAGAATCGACGTTTCGGGCATAAGCCCTGAAGAAGGGCTTATGCCCGAAACGTTGATTCTCCTGCTCCTTGGATGCTGCCTGACCTTGTACCCTGCCTTACATCAGAACTGGGTCAAAAATCACACGACACCAAGTTGCATTCCATGGGTTTATTTGAAAATGCTAGCTTTTGGAGTGCTATTCCTCATCAGGGCTGGTGAGAGAGGAAGACCTTAGAAAAGATCAGAGGGTCATACAACTCAAGCGAACGAACTGAACACACCTAAGGTGACTCTTAAATCTTTAATCAGTTAGAATGGAGGTGCAGGTTTCGACTGATTAATATGCAAATCCCAGAATTTCTTTCAAATCACTGCCCTGAGATAACTTAAGGTGTTATCAATATAAAGAAGGTGACCCCTCCAGTCAGACAATGTACTTGAGACATGAGGTCTTGTTTAGAGTCTGTCTGTGTCTTAATCTGGAGTCAGACTGTGGGCTGAAGTTGCATGTGCAGATTTGTACTTGCAGATACATTCCAGTTTGTTCAAAAAGCACACAATCCGTAGGCAATCAGTCAATGTGGCATTTTATAAACTCCTACTTTGGAAATAAAACCAGTCTGACTCTAGGTGTGTTCAATTCATTTGCATGAGTTGCATGACCCTTTGATCCTTTCCTTATAAATTCTGTGTCAATGGTCTTCCCTCCTCACTAGCATCGGATGAAGGAGCAGCGCCCCGACAGCTAGTGCTTTCAAATAAACCCATTGGACTATAACCTGGGGTCGTGTGACTTTTGACCTTGTCCAACCCAGTCCAACACCAGCACCTCCACATCATACACCAGGACTGACCTTATGTTCTTATAAACACCTCCTGTTGGTGTTACTCTGCATCGCAAACCAGCCATCCAGTGAACAGAGCTAACCAATCTCCAAACAGCTAATGGTGAATAAAGAACATATATTTACAACAGAGGAAACACACTCAAAGTTAAGTGCCACACTTGCCATCGATCTGCCATCAGAGGATCTTTTTGTTTCTTTCCTTACCACTATGTCTCAGCTTAGGCAGCTGGGCTGGACCGAGTCTGCTCAATGGTAGAGCCCATTGACCATACAAGTTTAGTTGGGCAGCCTAGAGGAATTTATGTCTCGAAGGCCCTGACATGCTAGTAGAAGGCAAGTGGCCCTCCCTTGACCTGGATTAACACAAGGCTGACCATAACGTCTTCTAGTCTCCCTGCTATAGGAAAGATGTTGTTAAACTTGAAAGTATTTGGGAAAGATTTACAAGAATGCTGCCAGGGTTGGAGGGTTGAGTTTTGGGAGAGGCTGAATAGGCTGGGGCTATTTTCCCTAGCACATCAGAGGCTGAGGGATGACTTTATAAAGGTTTATAAAATCATGAGGGGCACGGACAGGTAAACAGTAATGGTCTTATTCTCAGGATAGGGGAGTCCAAAATTAGAGGGCATAGATTTAAGGTGAGAGGGGAAAGTTTTTATGCAATGTTTTTATGCAGAGAGTGATGCATGTATGGAATGAGCTGCCAGAGGAAGTGGTGGAGGCTGGTACAGTTACAACATTTAAAGGCACCTGAATGAGTACATGAATAAGAAGGGTTTAGAGGGATGTGGGACAAGTGTTGGCAAATGACACTAGGTTAATTTAGGATATCTGGTCAGCATGGACACATTAGACCAAAGGGTATGTTTCCATGCTGTACAACTCTATGATGCTGTGTCAAGCAGGGTAGAGTTGGACTGAGCGGAAACTTCTTTAGGGTCCAAATCCTCCTCCGGCTAGGTGCTGACTGGCATTAGCCAAACTTTTGGTGCTGATCATCAATAACTAGAGCAATGAAATGTAGCTCTGTACATTTCTGACATGGCTGGACCTGACTCTCCGAGGCAGCCACCTTGGCTGGGGCTATTTTCATGGAGGTGGTCAGTCAGTCACATGTCTGAGGCTGCCCAATCATGTTGCATCTGTTCTGCAACCTTGGTGTCAGCCCATTATGCAAACCAGCCTTCCATCCATTAACTTCATTTACGCTTCCGGCTGCCTCGGGAAAACAACCAACATAATCCAAGACCCCTCCCAGCCCAGTTATACTCTCTTCTACCTTCTTCCGTTGGCGGAAGTTGTAAGTTTGAACACATATATGAACAGATTCAAGAACAGTTTCTTCACTGCTGTTTTGAATGGGCCTCTCAAATGTTAATGTTGATCTCTCTCTGCACCTTCTCTGTGCTGTAACATTATATTTACACTCGGTTCTGCTGCCCTGATGCACCTTGTATCATACGATCTGCCTGTATAGCATTCAAACACTCTTCACTGAATTTTGGTACACGTGACTACAATAAATTAAACTCAAATTCAGGTTTCCTAGTGCCACTGACAATCCTGTTTATTGCTCCTGTATTGCTTATGTTTCTGTATCAAGTCATGATTTGGTGGGTCCATGGTTCACTCTGACTTGGGGCTGAACAGGTGCCTGGTCTCTGGCAATCCTCTGAATGCCAGCACCCTGGGTCATTTCTCTCTTGGTCAGCTGCAGAGAAATGGCAGTGAAGTGATCAACAAGTGATCAACAGTGAAGTGTGTGACAGCATACACACACCAAGGTATCAGTTGTTCAAGGTCCAGGTGCAGCAGCAATTATTGCATGTGGAGGTCTTTGTCTTGGCACGCTGATTGGCATGTGCAGGATCTCCAAACAAGGCCGCATGGCAACGCAGTTTAGAGGGTACATTGGTGCAGGAGGCAGCCTTACCAATGCTTCCTTTGAGGCAGACATGCCCTCTTCCTCAGAGGTGGGGGTGTGGATATCTCTCAGAAGGTGGCTCAATTCACCAGAGCCACAGGGGGGGATCTCATTTGAAACCTGCAACACACGAAGCATAGGATGTCGCAATCTCCGGAACTTGATATGATTATGTGTCCATGCTGGCAAGGTTCAAGAGCCTCTGTCATATGAGAAACCGAAAGTTACTGCTCATTCCGGCCCCTTCAGATCTATTATGATTCATTCTGTCAGTGGAATGAGTAAATGAGGGTCTGTGCGAGCTGAAAGTGGGTGGCACAGTTCTTTGCGCTGGCATAGCTGGGGTGGGGGAAGTGGTGAGCTGTTCCAGTTGATTGAGTAGGCAGCACAGAGGCCAATCAGGGTTAGTTGTATGATGAAGTATATTGCAAGTCATGGAGTCATTATTGCTAATGCTCAAAGACCTTGAACTACTGACCGAGCACAGAGGCCATGCAGGGTTAGAGTGTAAGGAGGTTAGGAGGGAGTGTTCCTCCAAACAGCTCAGATGGCACTGAGCCAGTGGCAACCATGGCCCAGTCTGGCAGGGTCTGGGTCACGGCCTTTTCCAGTAGTCCTGCCCAAACAGAGTGACCCTCCTCTGTACCACTCTGCCCTCCAGGAGCTCAGGTCCTGGTCAGCCAAGCGGAATCCCAATTAACCCTTTCCTTGCCATGCTCTGGCAGCACGTTTGAACTGTGCTGGACAGGTGCTGGACATGACAGTTCCTGGTCTGAATGTTAGTGTTTAACCAAGTAAACCACAGCATTTTAAACATGGTGCCCACAGCAGGGCTGTTGCGATATTAGACTGGGGGAAATCTGGCTAGCATCAGGCAAAAGAGGGCACCAGAAATGTGTGATTGGCAGGAATTGAGGTGAGTTTGGGACGATCGTGAAAGAAAATTCTCTAGATCTCATGGAGAGAAACCATCTAGAACACCTGTCAAAAATTAGCCAAAATACTGTAAGAGTAAACCTACAGTGTGCAGGCTTTCTGTAAAGCACTTTATATTTTGCTGGTGTGAAAGGTGATATAATCATTGTATGTTCTTCCTGTTGTTGATGCCTCTGGAAAAATGTTCAGTGTTTTCTCAGAAGGATACAGTTCCCAATATTGGGTTCCAGCCCATGTAGGCAGCCATAGAGTAGTCATAGAGCCATACAGCACAGAAACCGAACCTTTGGTCCAACCAGTCCATGCTGATCATGATTCCAACTAGTCCCATCTGCCTGCACTTGGCCTCCAAACCGTTCTTATTCGTGTACTTATCCAAATATCTTTTAAATGTTGTAACTGTAACCACATCCGCCACTTTCTCTGGATGTTCATTCCACATGAACCGCTCTCAGTGTTTAAAAAAAAGACTCCCACATGTCTTTTTTTTAAACCTTTCTCCTCTCAACTTGGCCTCTAATCTTGAAATACCCCACTCTAGGGAAAAGGCACCTGACTTTCATCTTATCTATACTCCTCATAATTTTATAAATCTCTATAGGGTTACCCCTCAACCTCCTACATTCCAGCGTAAAAGTCCCAGCCTATCTAGCCTCTCTTTATAACACAAACCTTCCATTCCTGGCAACCCCTGGTAAGTCTTTTCTGAACCATTTCCAGCTTATTAATAACATTCCTATAACAGGGCAACCAGAACTGGATGCAATACTCCAGAGGAGGCCTCACTAACATCCTGCACAATCTCAACATTATGTTCCAACTCCTAGACTCAAGGGACTGAGCAATGATGCCACAGGACTAGGGTGTTAATCTCCCCAGAGTTTTATTGCTCACCTTTTGGCACACCATCCAATTAAAGATGGCGAGCTGTATCTCCACCCTCTTGGTGCAGGATGTCTTGAGCAACAGAATATGTGGATCACAAGGGATATATAATCAATGAACTAGAATCTATTGTATGGCTTTAATCAAAAACCTGTAGGACAATTATTCCCTGTTGCATTCTTCATAGCAACATCCTGACTAGTTAGCATCCACTTGCCAACCAATAAGCACTCTTTTCTCATGCAATATAAATTGCCACTGAGATTTGGTATGCTTGCAATCCTGATAGATACAAGATGGAAAGCTTCATCACTATATTTTTCAGCTATATTCATGACATCTGTGAAGTCAAAATCAGTGGTACATGGGAAGTCAAAAAGAGTTATTAATCCTACAAGTACATAATGTGGCTGAAAAGAGCTTGTTAGAATTCAACTTTGATTTTGATCAGAAGTCTTTTAGGGAGAAAAAGAAGATACAAAGATAAAAAAATGAATCATCAACGGATGAGGATGGAATGCAGAAACATACTTATATGTTTGCTGACTCTGAAAACTTCACAGTGTGCACGAATGTGGTTGACAATTTCAACTGTTCTATTGAAAAATAAATCCAATTAAAGAGAAATGTTGACAGACAGAGGGCTTTATGAGAGCTTTAATTAAGGAAATTAATTATAGGAGTTGGGATGTCATGTTGAGGTTGTACAGGACATTAGTGAGGCCCCTTTCGAGTACTGTGTCCAGTTCTGCTCACCCTGCTATATGGATATTATTAAGCTGGACAAAGTTCAGAAGAGATTTACCAGTATGGTGCAGGGAATGGAAGGTTTGTGTTATAAGGAGAGACTGGGATTTTTTCATTGGCACATTGGTGGTTGAGGGGTGACCTTATAGAGGTTTATAAAATCATGACAGGTGTAGATAAGGTGAAGGGCGGGTGTCTTTTCCCTAGGGTGGGGGATTTCAAGACTAGGGGGCATATATTTTAAGGTGAGAGGACAAAAAATTTTAAAAAGACACAAGGGGCTTTTTTTTTACATAGAGAATGGTCTGGAATGAACTTGCAGAGAAAGTGGTGGAAGCAGGTACAGTTACAACATTTAAAAGACTTTTGGATAAGTACGTAAACAGAAAATGTTTGGAGGGATATGGGCCAAGTGCAGACATGTGGGATTAGTTTTGCTGGGGTAATGGTTGGCATAGACTAGTTGGCTCGAAGGGTCTGTTTTCTGAGCTGTATGGCTTTATGATTTTACCTGAAATATATGGAAATCAATGAGGAAATATAACCATGTTATTGTGATATTTGCTTTTAACTTTGTTTAAAATCTTATACAATCAATGTTTTTACTTGCTGTCAGATCATGAAACTGATGTGGTGGATCAGTCAGATTATTTCATTTTTAATATCATTTGTACACAGTGCAGAAAGTTAAAAATTTGCCTCACCAGTTACAAGAAAAATACAATTTACACTTTTCTTTGGGTGTTTCAATTGATGCATTTTTGGACAGGTTTTTATGGTTGGTATAAGGATGAAAGGTTTTGCAAGGGTTTTAAGAATTTGCCATTGTTGTTCCCAGCTGCTTGTCTAACTGAGCCAGCAATATCACATCGCATGAATAATTGCAAGATGAATAAGTACATGTGAGGGTACTTCATCATGAAGATGCCCTCTCACTAACATCTTTAATAATTCAAGTAAAAGTCAATCAAATAGTCATGCAATGTGTATGTGGAGTAGAGTGAGGGAACATAGTATTATCTCTTGTGCAAGGCTTTTGGCAGCACCTGCATCCAGACAAGGAGGGACAGCCTAAAGGCAAACTTGGAGCATTGGGCCGCTAGCCAGTCGCTGAGATTCTGCCTTCAGGCAGATAAATTGTCCTGCCTGACACATCAGGAGATTGGATACCAACTGGAACTTCCAGTTGAATGCCTTTAAGTGTCCTGGAATTAGTTGAATTAATATCTATCTCACACAGGTAGCAACACTTAGCCCAGTCTACCCTTCAGAAAAATGGATGGCACTTGGAATAGTGTCAAGAAATGAACACTCTGGCAATGATGACATTTTCAGGCCACATCCACCTTCTTTACATGCCTCCATGGAGCCCAAATGGGTACATGAATAGGAAGGGTTTGGAGGGATATGGGCCGGGTGCTGGTAGGTGGGACCAAATTGGGTGGGATATCTGGTTGGCATGGCTGAGTTGGACCCAAGGGTCTGTTTCTGTGCTGTACATCTCTATGACTCTAGGACTTTCCTATTTATGACAGATTTTCATTGTATTACAGCTTAGTTGCAAATATTTTATGATCAGCTCATGAAAATGCAGCAGCGAATTAGAACTAAAGAATGAGGGAGCTTTCTATTAAGATGGCCTTTCGTGGTTTGGCCTGGCAAATGGTGCTAAATATTGCACAACCATCAGCAAACATCCCTGTTTCTGACACATTGATGGAGGGAAGGTCACAGATGTGGCAGCTGAAGATGATTGGGCTTAGGATACTTCCTTAGGGAACTCTTGTAAAGATGTCCAGGAGCTGAGATAACCTGGCTCCAACAACCACATACCTTTGTCTAGGTATGACTCTAACCAGTTAAGTGTTTTCCCCTTAATTTCCATTGAATCCAGTTTTGCTCGGGCTCCTTAATTCTGCAATCAATCTAATGCGACCTTGATGAATCTGTTAGTCTCTTTCTCTCCTCTGATTAGCCTTTTAGTTTTGAGATCCAGCTTGTTGCCTTTACTTGTACACAAAAGTGTATCCATTTAGTTGAAATTTCTCTGAGTGAGTGCTTCGGTTGACTCCAAAATAAGAAAAATATCTAACTCCTAGTTCCTACCCCTGAGGTAAAAATTCAGTTCAAGTGTGCGCTTCGATGTATAATTAGTAATGGAAATAAAGATAGACATATATTGTCTAATGTATAAGAAACTCACCTCGAACGTCACTTTTCACCTTTGAATTTAGCTGAAAGAAAAGAGGTCTGGTGCGAAATGAGTTTGTCAAGTGTCAACATTAGAAGTGGCTATTCAGCCCCTTGGGCCTGATCTTCCATTCAATTAGATCATGGGATACCCTCTACAACAACTATATTTTTCCGTCTAAGCTCAAAAATTCTTGGCGTCCTAAATTTCAGTTTTACTGTCTGCATTTGCAGTGTTTTGGGAAAGAATTCAAGATATTTATTAACTTTTACAAGCAAAAATGCTTCCTGATTTCCTCTTGACAAGCTCTAAATTTTGGATTATAATCCCCTTGTGCTATACCAAAAGAAAACCAACAGAAAAAGAATTGAAGTCAGGTGGCAAGGGTCTTCCCCATCAGTGAAACAGCTAGAGAGAGCCGTGTCTCATTCCTGCTGGGGAAGGCTCACAACATTAGTGTCCATTGGGCAATTGATTGGCCTTCCCTAAGATGTAGTCTTAGACTGGCTGGCCACTCTCCATAGCCCATTAACAACAGTGCGGCTGCCAATGTAGCTACCAGTGACATGGAATTAATGGGGGAGATGTATAAGGGAGGGATGGGGATTGTGGAGAGGGAGCTGATGGCTGGTGGCAGATAAAGACAGGGTGTTTCTCTCTCATTGTTCTACTGATGAGAGGACTGTCAATCATGAGTGCCTTTGAATAAAGATCCCCTACCCCCATCCATTCCTGGAAGCCCACCTGATTTAATAGAGGTTGAACAGAGAGCCTGAGTGACTTTCCTTACTCAACGATAGTTGGGAAGCTGTGAGATATTATTAATACCTTCAGATCCAGCCTGAAAGGAGTTAGATATTGAGACATCCATCAGCATGGCACCTTTACAGCCTGGTTGGGGGGGGGAAGAGGGTGTGGGAGGGTGCAGTTCAGTCCTTGTCCCTGTATCAGATTACAGTTGTGACTCCAGTAGATGACTGATTTCAATAAATACCTCATTAATGAAAGGTAAGTATCTCACTGATCCTCATTGATCTTCAGGCAGGAGATTTCCTGCCTGAACAAACTGTAGTCTTTTGCTGAGAGACCTTTCCTTTCATAGCCTCCTCCTCCTCCATCTTCGAGCAACTTGTCCTGCTCCATGTATCTGCTATTCAGTTTCCATCCCCAGCCATGTTTCATTCCAAGATCAATGCCTCCCTATGCATTCAGGCCTGTCACAAAGTGGTTGATGCAGAAGATTTGAAGGCAGCTAAAAGTCCTTCAGCAGCTGCCACCTGCAAGTTTTTTGAAACTTGAAACAGCTATGAAAAGCACCAAGTACTTAAAGAATTATAGTAACAGCTCAGTACAGTAACTAAGAATTATAGATACAAAACAACCACAAATTAGCATGCTGGTAATTGATGATCTCTTTCAATAGTATTGGAAGAGAATATTTTCAGAGGCCCAGCATATGTTCAACTGTCTGGGTTTAAGAGAAGACATTGTCCAGATTATTCAGCTACAAAACAACACATTCTGGTGTTAAACTTATGTTTCATACTAAAGCAAAATAAAGAACTGCAGATTATGGAAAACTGAAACAAAATCACTAATCACTGAAGAATTTAACGGGTTTGGTAGCATCCGTAGAGAGAAAGCAGTGTTAATGTTTCAAATCCAATGACCCATCTTCAGAACTAGTGTTCAGAACTAGTGATTGACATCATGACATGCCTGCTCTGAAAAATGTCTGATAGGAAATTACTTCACACACCAAAATGTGTTTCACATCACCAATGTGTTCATCTGAAAGTCCCAATGACTAAGTGCCTAAGAAATCCCTGGTTTCTCATCTGCAGTGTTTGAAAAATGGACAAATTTCACATCAGTATGATGTTGCAGTCAAAAGGTTATTGTTTGGAAGTGTAAAGGGAAGTTTGGTTCTGCAGTTGATCACAATTCAACCACTCAGCTGAGAACATTTCCATTGTTCAAATGTATCTATCTGATCTGATAGAAGATTCAGTATCTTCTGTAGATTATAAAAAGAAGTGAAGTTATCTGTTTTTAAAGGTACACAGCTTCTATTATTGCACTACTAAGATCCCAGGTTAACTGACCCTCCATAATCTGCATTGTTACCATTCTCATTAGCCATAAACAATTAGTCATAAATCCCACTTCATGTGAATCACATCTTGTTCAGTAAGTAACCACAAAGTTTAACCATCATCCTGTGTTAAGGGTCAGCTGTAAAATTCTAATAAAAACCCTGTTCCAACTTAATGGTTGAAGCAAATAGTATCGATGCTTTTTAAAGAAGTTAGCCAAACATACAAAGGGAAAATAGAATTGACTGATATGCTTACAGATTTAGATGAGGATTAGCTTGAGGAGGCTGGAGTGTAACATAATTTTGAAATGGACTGGTCAGGCCAAATGGCTTGTTTCTATGCCATATATCTGATATAAGCCGAAGTAAAAAAGATACTAGGGGCTTATGTTTCTCAGCACTCCAAATTCTAGCATTGTGCACACCAACAAAAGGTCATCGAAGTAGGCGATTCAGTCTTTCAGGCCTCGTCCACGGTTCGGTAATTAGGGGTTCGTGAGCTCACTTGGTTGGTTTGTGAGGTACAGTAATGTTAACAGCATGGGCTGAGGTTCCCACAGAGGCTCGATCTTCACAACTTCACTTGAGGCATTGTGACCCTCAGGGTAAACCACCATCTGTCATCTCTCTCTGCTGAGAGAGCAGCCCTATGCTGGGACTACAATAACTTGACTTTTTTATCAGTCAACAACAATATGACTCTATGACTTAATCTGTCTGCATTCCCAATTCCACATCCCCATCTACCATTGATAATCTTCTACTCCCTTACTTAATACAAATCTCTCTATCTCTATTTTGTTACATCACTGGTGCATTACCAAAGATGCTCAAGGATTGAAGTGAATTTATTCTCACGCGCCCTTGGAGTAAATCAGTAGAGTTTTGGATGTTGGAAAGGTTAGGTTGTGAAGGGTGGCAGTGTAGGAACGAGGAGCTGATGGTGAAGGTGCAATACCACAAAAAACAACATTCGGGAAATTTTGGGATCTGCTTTTTGAACAGGCTGCAACACAACCACTTTATATAGCACAGGCTAAGCTTGGAGATATTACACATCACAAGTTTCTTTTGGGAAAAAAGAAATTAAAGATCCAGTCTGAAACTGAACAAAAGATCTTCATGACAGTACAGATTAGAAAGAGTGGTTCTGATATAACCTGGGTCAAACAGTCAGTGGCTTGTGGATATTTTAACAAGAACTTTTTGTATGAATTAAATTTTATTGACTCCACAAAGGTTACCTGTTTTCCTCAGTCATAGAGTAATGTAGATTATGCTGTGTTAATAGTTAGTCTTGAGACTGTTGGATCTTAGAATAAAGTAATTTTGAAGAACTATGAAAATTATGTAAGTTGAAATCATTCACCATTACTCTATTCTGTTTCTGCTCGAATACATTTTCCTTTCTTGGCTACATCCACTTTTTATTAGTTGTAGTTTCTTAAAAGGGAATATCTGGGAGAAAGGGATGAGCCTGAGACTGAAAATGAAATCAAATCCAATTGGAGCATAAACACTTGGAGTGACCAATGAAATAGGATTTAGATGTGGCTAAAGGCAAGGTTAGTCAACATGGCTTTGTACATAAGAAATTATGTCTCACTAACTTGATTGAGGTTTTGAAGAGGTGACAAAGAAAAGCAGTAGACGTTGTGTATATAGACTTCAGCAAAACATTTGACAAGGTACCACATGGCAAACATTTTAGCAAAGCGAGATCACATGGGATCCTATGGAGCTAGCTAATTGGATAAAAAAGTTTAGCTTGAAGGCAAGAGTCAGTGGGTGGTGATCGAGGGTTGCTTTTCAGACTGGAGGCCAGTGACAGCGATGTGCCACAAGGATCAGTGCTTTAGTCCATTGTTGCTGGTCATTTATATAAATGATTTGGCTGTGAGTATAGGAGGTATGGTCAGTTAGTTTGCAGAAGACACAAAAATAGATGGTGTCATGAAAAGCAAAGAAGATTACCTCAGAGTGAAATGTGACCTTGATCAGATGGGCTAATGGGCCAAGGAGTGGCAGATAGAGTTTAATTTAGATTTT
This sequence comes from Chiloscyllium plagiosum, assembly GCF_037043375.1. Taxonomy (NCBI): domain Eukaryota; kingdom Metazoa; phylum Chordata; class Chondrichthyes; order Orectolobiformes; family Hemiscylliidae; genus Chiloscyllium; species Chiloscyllium plagiosum. The sequence goes on along the minus strand of NW_028270170.1, from coordinate 37,541,116 downwards.
GGGGCAGCACAATGGCTCAGTGGTTAGAACTGCAGTCTCATAGCGCCAGGGATCCATCGATTGGGCTTCCTCCTTGTGCTCTGGTTTCCTCCCACAATCCAAAGATGTGCAGGCCGGGTGAATTGGCCATGCTGAATTGCCCATAGTGTTAGGTGCATTAGAGGGAAATGGGTCTTGGTGGGTTACTCTTCAGAGGATTGGTGTGCACTTGTTGGGCTGAAGGGCTTGTTTCCACATTCTAGGGAATCTAATCTAAAACTAATCTAGATAAATGTGGTGTTGCAATTTGGGAAGGCAAACCAGGGCAGGACTTATCCAGTTAATATAGGATCCAGGGGAGTGTTGCCAAACAAAGAGACCTAAGGGTGCAGGTACACAGTTCCTTGAAAGTGGTGTTGGAGGTAGACAAGGCGGTGAAGAAGGCATTTGGCACGCTTGCCTTCATTGGTCAGAACATTGAATATAGGAGTTGGGACATCATGTTGCACTTGTACAGAAGATTAGTTAGGCCACTTTTAGAGTACTGCATACAATTCTGGTTGCCCCTCTATAGAAAGGATGTTGTTAAACTTGAGAGGATGCAGAAAAGATTTACAAGGATGTTGATGGGACTAGAGGGTTTGAGATACAGGGAGAGGCTAAATAGGCTGGTGCTTTTTTTTTCTCTGTAGGGGGACTGAGGGCTGACCTTATAGGGATTTATAAAATCATGAGCAGCATAGATAGGGTGAATAGCCAAAGTCTTTTCCCTGGGTTGGGGGAGTTCAAGACTAGAGGGCATAGGTTTAAGGTGAGAGGGGCAAGATTTAAGAGGGGCCTCAGGGGCAACTTTTTCACGCAGATGGTGGTATGCGCATGGAATGAACTGCCAGAGGACATGATGGAGGCTGGTACAATTACAACATTTAAAAGGCATCTGGGTGGGTATATGAATAGGAAGGGTTTGGAGGGAACCGCACCAAATGCTGGCAAATGGGACTGGGTCAGATTGCAATGTTTGGTTGGTGCTGCAGAGTTGGACCAAAAAGTCTGTTTCCAAGTTAAATGACTCTATGACTCTATCTATGATTTTAAAATGGTATGTAAATTTTGTCGAGAGTGTGGTGCTGGAAAAGCACAGCAGGTCAGGCAGCATCCGAGGAGCAGGAGAATCGACATTTCGGGCATAAGCTCTTCATCAGGAAGGACGTATGCCCGATGAAGGGTATTCCTGATGAAGGGCTTCTACCTGAAATGTCGATTCTCCTGCTCCTTGGATGCTGCCTGACCTGCTGTGCTTTTCCAGCAACACATTTTTCAGCTCTGACCTCCAGCATCTGCAGTCCTCACTTTCTCCACGTAAATTTTGTGTAATTATTTAACTGAATAATCACAGAAAAAGAAAGCTTTTGTGGAACTTTAACACATTTTAATGCCCATTAAAAATGTTTCTCTTCCTCCCCTTAAGACAATGACAGAACACCAAAGCATAAATCTCAAAAAGCCTTCTTACGCGTTACCTTAGTTCATATGAGGTGGAGGATGTGAAGATCTTGTAAGATTTAGCAGTCTGTCTGAGGCAACTGTCTCTGAGGGCAAGTCCTACTTCAGGACATAGTTGAAGAAGACTTCCTAATGTGGCCTATCACGTTGTTAATTGACCTTCAAAATCCTTTCCATAGGCCTCACTGTCCTCCAAGGAAAGGAATGTGAAGATATGGAATAAAACACTTGACAGTGTTTGACAATAGTGAGTCAAAAACTGAGGCCTAGCCGAGCCCTGCTCAGCAACCCACACACACCACGCACACACACTTCTACTCAGTACTCATGGACCACTCCTACAGTAGAAACTCCGAATGGATCAATACCATGCTATGTGATTCTGTTATTTTAACACTTGCAGAAGAGAGAGATGTTAATACATGTAGAAAATAAAGTTTGACTGCAAGTTTGGGAACTCATCATTCCATATTTGAAGCTCTCAATTTTCTATCCCATTTATGACTTTTAAACCCCAAGCCCAACCCAAATTCATTGCAAGATTCATCATGTCTTTATGTTTTGCGTCCTATTTAACCTCGGCTTTGCCTGTATTACAGGCCACAGAAATTCACCCAGCTTTCCTTAATGATGAACCCATATGACAAGCTACTTTCTTTTAACAGAAATGGAGAGAACTGCAATGCCGTAAATCAGAAACAAAAACAGAAGTTGCTGGAAAAACTCCGTGGGCCTGACAGCATCTGTGAAGAAAATCAAAGTTAATGTTTCAGGCCCAGTGACCCTTTTTCAGAACTAATGGTAGCTAGGAACCTGTCTGTTTATATGCAGAAGAAAGAGTGGTGGGAGGGGGTAAAGAGTCAACGATAAGTAGTTATGGAACACAAGTAGTGAGAGGAACATTTGGACAGACAAAGGAGTCAATAATGATCTGGAGGATGAATAGCTATTAATGGAGACTGATAGTGGCTAACAATAGGTAGTATGTAATGACAGACCATGTGAAAACAAGGCCTGGTTTGTGGGATAGGGGGCTAGGACATGGGGGATTTCAGGCCCTAAAATTATTGAACTCGATGTTGAGTCTTGAGGGCAGCAGGATTCCCAAGCAGAGGATGAGGTATTGCTCTTTCAGCTTGCGCGGAGCTTTGCCAGAGAACTACACCAAGCCTGGGACACAGATGTTGGCCAGGGAACAGCTGGAACCTCAGGATTTTTTTGTAGACAGAATGTAGATGTTCTGTAAAGCGGTTTACCCTATGAGCAGAGAATGTCAGAGACTAGATTGCGAGAAGTAGGAGAAAGGGAGGACTGCAGATGCTGGAGATCAGAGTCAAGAGTGTGATGCTGGAAAGCACAGCAGGTCAAGCAGCATCTGAGAAACAGGAGAATTGACGGTTCGGGCATAAGCCCTTCATCACAGGGATACGGTGGGGGGAGGGGACACCTTGAAAATGTTCTCCTCCTCCCTCTACAAAGATCTCAGTGAGTCTCTCTCTCACTGCATTCCCCAGGTCATCTCCTCTGCCCTGAAGCTCTTCAACCATGCCCTGAAGCAGAGCCGCAACTACAGCCACATCTCCTTCCTCAGTGCCTGCCTATGGAACCGACTGATCCTACATGGACTCCGGACCACATTCACAATGTCACAATTTAGACTTGAATAGGACAACCAGTATCAACTACAGACCCAAAACCTCCAGAAAGGGTTCTCCTTCCAGATCCTCCCCTCGCAGCCACGCGCCGCCCCCCACTCTCCCTTCAATCAGCCCTGCCACAGCTCAGGGCCACACTCTCCCAGACCTGCAAAGGACCTCTGCTGTTTTATATCCTCAGAAGAATTCACACGTTCTACAAACACTTCTTCTCCATAATATTGGACATAAAAGAACATAAGTTAAACAAACTTTAATGTACTTACTTCAATTCTCGGGTTTCCTTGACCATTCCAGAACCTTCTCCTGGCCTCTGGAACTGCTTGGACGCCATTAGCCATGTGGCCACTCCAGCCACAATCACCGCAACTAATGATGATGTCACTTTTGCCCTCGTCACTCCACAGACTGCAGCCACTCCTGACCATGCCGCCTCCACGATTGCCGTCCAGAAGATTTCATCATTTCCCCTCCCCCCACCTTATCCCAGTCCCAAGCTCCAACTTGGCTTCACCCTCTTGACCTGTCCATCTTCCTGCCCACCTATTCACTCCACCCTCCTCTCCAACCAACACCTTCACCCCCCCCCCACCTTCATCTACCTATCACATTCTCAGCTATCTTCCCCCCAGCTCCACCCCCCCCCTACCATTTATCTCTCAGCATCCCTGGCCCTCAAGCTTCATTCCTGATAAAGGGCTTATGCCCAAAATGTTGATTCTCCTGCTGCTCGGCCTGAACTCCCTCATGTCCCTAGGCCCCTACCCCACACACACCCACATACACACACACACACACACTGCACACTACCTATTGTTAGCCACTATTGGTCTCCATTAACACCTATTCAATCTCCCAGGCAGATCATTATCGATTCATTTGTCTGTCCAGATGTACTTCTCTGTCTTGGGGGTCTATCTCTACCTATCGCTTACTCCTTAGCCCCTGTCCCCACGCTATCTTCTGCATATAAACATACATTTTTCTAGCTACCATCAGCTCTGAGGAAGAGCCACCGGACCTGAAATGTTAACTTTGATTTCTCTGCACAGATGCTGCCAGACCTGCTGAGCTTTTCCAGCAACTTCTGCCTTTTTAAAAATGTATTTACTGTCCAGGACATCATTTATTACCAATCCTTAATTGCCCAGAGGACAGTTAAAAGTCAACTACACAACTGTGGGTCTGGAGTCCATGTCCTAAACGACATTCGTGTTTTGCCCCAACAATCAGCAATGGCCATTATTAGTCTCTTAATTCCACATCTCTATTGAATTTAAATTCCACCTTCTGCCGGACTGGCAGTATTATGCTTCACTTATGTAGGGCATTGGTAAGACCACATCTCAAATGCTGTGTGAAATTTACATCTCCTTATTGAAGGAAAAATATAAATGATAAGAAGTCTGGGAGTTCAGAAGAGTAAGGGGTGAGTTGATAAGGTTCTGAATTGAGTTGACAAGGTGACTGTGCAAAGGATGCTTATTAGATTAGATTACATTACAGTGTGGAAACAGGCCCTTTGGCCCAACAAGTCCACACCGACCCACCAAAGCGCAACCCACCCATACATTTACCCCTTACCTAACACTATGGGCAATTTAGCATACTCCGGAGCACCCGGAGGAAACCCACGCAGACACGGGGAGAACATGCAAACTCCACACAGTCAGTCGCCTGAGGCGGGAATTGAACCCGGGTCTCCGGCGCTGTGAGGCAGCAGTGCTGACCACTGTGCTGCCGTGCCGCCCACAAAATTGTGAACGAATCGAGAACTAGGTTTTAAAAATCAGGGCTCACTCTTTCAGGACATGATGTGCAGGTGCCAGTGTTGGACTGGGGTGTACAAAGTTAAAAATCACACAACACCAAGTTATAAACCTGTTGGACTATAACCTGGTGTTGTGTGATTTTTGACTCTTTCTGCACAAAGATATGAGGAACCTTGCTCTGTCAGAGGATTGTGTGATTTTGGAATCCTCAGAAGGCAATGGAGAAATGGTCAGTGAATATTTCTAAGGTAGAGGTAGACAGATTCTTGTTGAGCATGGGAATCACAGTTTATCAGAGATAGACAGGAATGTGGAGTCCGGAACAATCAGTCATGATCTTATTAATTAATGAAATAGACTTATTGGACTAAATGGCCTTTAGTTCCTAACTTGTACATTTGTATGTATGTTCACATCTCCTTGGTTAGCAATAAGCAATAGGTTGTATAGGTATGATTCATTTATTAAACTCCTTCCACATTTGAATGGACTTGATATAATACAAAATCTGGAATGCTGCATGTGAGGAGCAACCGTGTCCTGAGAAACCAGCAGGTTTGATGTAGAGTTTTGTAAATAAAGGGGCTTGTGTCATTTAGCAGGTAAAATGTGCTCCAGTATTAAATAAGGCCTAGCAATTATTGCAAAAATAAGTGACCACGCAAATATTTAAAATGTATCTCTGATATTTTAACAGTGTTGTTAACCTTTTCAAGAAAACATTTCACCGTCACCTTCTCAAGGGCAATTAGGCATAGACAATAGTGCTGGCCTAACCAGTGATACCTACAGTCTGTGAATGAATGTAAAACAAACTGACCACATTGCTGACTTATTTAAGTTAGTAGACAGGAAATTCAATATTTGCATCGCGTGCAGTTTTGGTAACATTAATGCAAGTAATTTCCAAGTACTGTGTACAGGACAGCTATAATGAAATGATGATTACTGGAAGTTGTTGCATGACTCTCCATCAAAATATGGAAATTACGATCAGTATTGCACATTCACTTTGTTCTCCCCTCACTGAGTCAGTTAGCACCCCCATGTAGTAATAAGGGATTATTGCCTTGCCAGAGATGTCACGCTTCAGATGAAACATCATCATCTATAAATTGCATTTTGCTTTTGCAATGAGACTTCAGCCTTAGTATCTTATATTCCCAAAACATGGGTGATACCGAATTCCTCTCCCTACACTTTTTTAGGATAGCGTTATAAATAGTCACATGTAAAGAGAAAGAGCATGTCTGTAACAATATTTAACACTCAACCACCACTATGAGAAAAACTGGTCCTCCATCCCATTGATTTCTGTGTAATATTGCTGACACTGAATGATTATCTCTATGAACACACTTCAAAGTAATTAATTGTTCAGAGTGCTCTGTGATAGTTCAGTGATGACAATGGATGATGTAAATGCAGTGTGTAGTTTGGTTTCATTTAAAAAAATCAAAATGTTCTTCTCAGCAATTGGCTAATAAGTAGATTTTATTGAGGAGATTATAATAATTTCATCAAAGGCTCATGAAAATAAAATCAAAAGAACATTATGAATGAATGAAGCAAAAACCTCTGGGAAATAAGTGAGCCTTGGAGTCAATTATTTTTGACATGAGTTGTATTATGTTTATATGCGATAGGCGAATTTAGAACCATTGCTCCTTGGGAGTAACATAGTTTGATCAAATATGACAGTTTTAGGCTGATAAATGGAAAGTAACTTGCATGCCGCACTGTGCCAGTTAATGCTTGTTTCCAATAAGTGCAAATTTAACCATCACTCCTGAACATTCAATGGAATTCCCATTACTGAACCCCCATTATAAACATCGTGGAGTGTTACCATGGATTAGAAACTTAACTCTTGTGGGTTCTTCTGCGTACAAGAACAGGTCATGGGCTGGGAATCCTGTGACAAGCAATTTGCCACCTGATTTGAAGTCTGACTATCATCTTTTTTTAGATTAGATTAGATTAGATTACAGTGTGGAAACAGGCCCTTCGGCCCAACAAGTCCACACCGACCCGCCGAAGCGAAACCCACCCAGACCCCTACATTTACCCCTTACCTAACACTACGGGCAATTTAGTATGGCCAATTCACCTGACCTGCACATCTTTGGACTGTGGGAGGAAACCGGAGCACCCGGCGGAAACCCACGCAGACACGGGGAGAACGTGCAAACTCCACACAGTCAGTCGCCTGAGGCGGGAATTGAACCCGGGTCTCTGGCGCTGTGAGGCAGCAGTGCTAACCACTGTGCCACCGTGCCGCCCATGGTTTTTACCTCGTTGATTTTAACCCTACTGCGAATCCTCTTGCAAGGATGCCTGCCATGAAGAAGTTTTCCTCCTCTCTCTACAAGAATCTCAGGGAGTCTCTCTCCCACTGCAACTCCCAGGTCTATGCTACTTTCTCCCCACCCCCACCCTCCACTAGCTTATCTCTCCACCCTTCAGGCTCTCTGCCTTTATTCCTGATGAAGGGCTTTTGCCCGAAACGTCGATTTTGCTGCTCATCGGATGCTGCCTGAATTGCTGTGCTCTTCCAGCACCACTGATCCAGAATCTCCTATCATCTACAAGGACAAGTTAGGAGTATGATGGAATATACCCAACTTGCCTGGATGAGTGCAGCTTCAACCACAGGTAAGAAGTTTGGCACCATCCAGGACAAAGCAGTCTACTTGACTGGCACACTATCAAAAACCTTCGCATTTCAACATTCACTCCCTTCACCTCCAATGCACCAACTTACGAGCAGCCCATCGATAAGATGTATTGCGGCAACTCACCACAATTCCTTCACAGCATCTTTTGAACCCATGACTTTTATCATCTAGAAAAACAAGATCAACAGAGACATGGGAACACCACCAACTGCAAGTTCCTCTTCAAGTCACACACCATCCTGCATCACTGTTCCTTCACTGGGTCCAATTCCTGCATCTCCCTCCCTAAAAGCAGCTGAGTATACATGGACCATATGGACTACAGTAATTCAAGTGGGCAGTTCACCAAAAAGTCTCCAGAGCATTTAATGCTGAGCAATACAGCCTATGAATGAATATTTTACAAACACCTGGTGCGTATTTTGTTGCCCAAGACACTCATGGGGTGAAAGCTCATAGGACAGTATTCACATTTTAATCTATTCATGATTTTGGATGTTGTTATTTTGTGTTGTGTAGTGTTAACAATGAAGTTACACTGGTTATTTTCACCAGTTTCATAACTTGGTTAAAGTTATACCCAGTGGAACTTCTTGCTGCTATTACACTTTTCAATTCAACCCATCGCTGTCGCTGTAATGATTACCCATCATTGTATGCTTATCCATCATATGTTTGTAAATAGGAATTTGCTATGTTGACAATGAACCCATGAAGCCATCCTGTTGTGCCCCACCATCCTCCAGCGGTGAATTCATGCCACAAACTTCTGTGAAGAAAATAGGCTAAGCGGATGAGCGTGGCAAGGGTTTAGGAGCAATCAAATGTCACATACATAGGTATCAGGGACTAAGGCTAAATGGAACAACATGAACAATAAGATTATAAAAAGGAGCACAGATATGACAAATGGTTTTGGGACCATAGGAGAAACTTACACAGATAGGGAGGGATTTGAAAGCAAGTTTCATTGAGGTGCTGCCATAGCAGGAGCCCAAGTTAGTTTAATGAAGGTAAGAATTTTTGATGAATTCTGCATGGGGCAAGTTAAATTAGGGACAGTAAATACCAAGAAATAAGGCAGAGGCTGAAAGCTGATGACTGAAAAGAAGAGTGTGGATCTGGTTTCAATTAGCTGTGCCTGTATTGTGACTAAAGATGGAGAGAAAATAGCACTGAATAAGATTAGCACAAGGGAAAAAAGGTCTTCTCAAGGATAAGTAGCACAGACAGACCGATTTGATTCACCAGTGGAATGCTCCAGGGAGGACATTAGTTCCAACACAGGTAGGGTCTCCTCCACTGAAATTTGTGTGTAGTAATTGCCCCTTTTAATTAACAAATCGAAATAACAAATAATTTAACATAACTTTGTGTACTGATTAAATGGTTTGTACATTTAGGGAGTGAGTGGTGGCTGTAATTTTATTGAAAGATCCAGAGATAATTTCAAAAACCACAACAGTGGAGCTTTGAATGACCTCTGAACATCATCGGAAACCAGAGATTAAATTCTAGTCCTTTAAGGGTTCTACTGAGCAGTATAATGTTTTATAACATATTCTGTCTCGGGGGGGAAAAAAAAATGAAAGAGTGCTAATGACAGTCAAAAGTAGAGCCAATGCGACACTGATTTGAGACTGAGAGGCAATGCCATTACTGCAGTCTAACATGATCAAACAACTCCCAGAATGGTCTAATACAGAATTATTTTGGAGATGAGAAGCAGATGATAGGACTACAGGGACGATAGTCTGTATAATTATATCAGGAAGAGAAATTACCAGGCTTTTGAGACCACACTGTACATAATTACAATACATTGAATGCTGGAGATTTGTTACTATCCTTGTTCCTGTTGATTTAATTAAAAGGATTTACAGAATTTTGGAGGCTACTGCATTGAAAGAGGCAATTCGGCCCATTATTTATGCAGGCATGTTTTCACAAGTAGACTATTCCAATTTCTTCACTTTCCATTTATACATCTATGATTCTTCTACAAGTTGATGTCCATTATCTTCTTAAATGATTTCTGAAACACAACTCCATTTGTGAGGAGTTCTCACATGTCCTACTATATTCTGCATGATATAAAACTTCTAAAAGTCTTTTTTACTTTTTCTGTACCAACCCACAATTTATGCCCCTTGTGAGCAATTGACATGATGGCTCCCTGCTCTTTCTGATGCCTTTTGTAACTTTGAATAAGAAGAGTAGATCCATTATTTATTTTCTCTTTTCTGGGGAATGTAGGTTTAGTCTATTGAGTGATGACATGTTTGATAATCATAGAATCTCTGGAAACAGAGCATTTGGCCAATCGAATTCACACCAATCCTCCAACGAGCATCCTACCAAGACCCAGCCCCAGCCCCCTAGCCTTTCCCTGTAATCCCACATTTCCCATGGCCAATCTTCCGAACCTGCACATCCTTGGACACAATGGGTAATTTAGTATGGCCAATCCATCTAACCTGCACACCCGGAGGAAATCAACACAGAAACGGGAAGAATGTACAAACCCCATACACACGGTCACCCAAGGATGGAATCGAACCTAGGCCCCAGGTGCTGTGAGGCAGCAGCGCTAACCACTGAGTCACCATGCTGTCCACTCATAAAACGTAGTTAATTATTTTTCAGTCACGCAGTGTATTATTTCAGACCTGTTGGAAGGTACTACTGTTCACTTCTTTTTTACAAGGCATTATTATGAGACAAGTAATCCAGAATCGCAGCTACTTTTCTGGAGCTCCAGGTTTGAATCCCACCATGGCAGATGATAGAATTTAAATACAATGAGAAAATAATCTGGAATTGAAAGTCTAATGATAACTATGAAATCACCACCATAAAATCCCAGCTGACTCACTAATGACCTTTCGGGAAGGAAACTGCTGTCCTTGCCTGGTCTGCTCAATATGTGACTTCAGATCCACAGCAATGTGGTTAAATCCTAACTGCCCTCTGGCCAATTTTGGATTGACAATAAAGCTGGCCAAGCCAGTGATGCCCATATCCCATGACTGAATTAAAAAGAATTTCCTTTCCTATAAACCAGATGTGTTTTTTATAGCAAAGGTTTCATGATCATCATTTGAATTTCAATTCTAGATTTTCTGGGGTAGGGAACGTTCACATTCTATCATCTGTGGGATTCAAACATGGTTTTCCAGCATAATGGCTTTGTAGTATTGTTGCCGGACTGGACGTTCGGCGAGACGACGAGACCCAAATAATATTATTGTCACCAATACTTGTTGCTTTTTTGTTTTTCACACCACCTTTGCTTTGGTTGCATATCACTTTAAATCTATGCCCTCTCAATCTTGTTCCTTTTATGAGTGGGAACAGCTTCTCCCTGCTTACTCTATTCAGGACATTCCAGATTTTGAGAAACTCCACAAATCTCCTCACAGCTTTCTTCTCTGCATGGAGAACAATCTCAACTTCCACAATCTATCCTCATCACTGAAAGTTTCCCATTCTTAGCATTATAAACTTGGGCATGTATCACTACAACTTCATTGATGCTGGCTTTAATAGAACATAGAACAATACAGCACAGAACAGGCCCTTCGGCCCATGATATTGTGCCGAACATTTGTCCTAGCTTAAGCACCTATCCATGTATCTATCCAATTGCCGCTTAAAGTTCACCAATGATTCTGACTCTGCCACTCCCACAGGCAGCGCATTCCATGCCACCACCACTCTCTGGGTAAAGAACCTACCCCTGACATCTCCTCTACACCTTCCACCCTTCACCTTAAATTTATGTCCCCTTGTAACACTGTTGTACCCGGGGAAAAAGTCTCTGACTGTCTATTCTATCTATTCCCCTGATCATCTTATAAACCTCTATCAAGTCACCCCTCATCCTTCGCCGTTCCAATGAGAAAAGGCCTAGCACTCTCAACCTATCCTCGTACAACCTATTCTCCATTCCAGGCAACATCCTGGTAAATCTCCTCTGCATCCTCTCCAAAGCTTCCACATCTTTCCTAAAATGAGGCAACCAGAACTGCACACAGTACTCCAAATGTGGCCTACCAAGGTCCTGTACAGCTGCAACATCACCTCACGACTCTTGAATTCAATCCCTCTGCTAATGAACGCTGATACACCATAGGCCTTCTTACAAGCTCTATCCACCTGAGTGGCAACTTTCAAAGATCTATGAACATAGACCCCAAGATCCCTCTGCTCCTCCACCTTACTAAGAACCCTACCGTTAACCCTGTATTCCGCATTCTTATTTGTCCTTCCAAAATGGACAACCTCACACTTGGCAGGGTTGAACTCCATCTGCTACTCCTCAGCCCAGCTCTGCATCATAGCTAAGTCCCTTTGCAGCCGACAACAGCCCTCCTCATTATCCACAACTCCACCAATCTTCGTATCGTTTGCAAATTTACTGACCCACTCTTCGACTCTCTCTCCCAAGTCATTAATAAATAATAAAAATTACAAACAGATTCTTGGAACTCACTGCTTAACAGCATTTTGGAAATATTTTGATAATAACAACAGTAAAGATGCAAGAAAAACCACTGTCACTACCTTCTCAAAGGCAACTGGGAATGGACAATGACTTCAAGAATGAATTTGAAGAAAAGAAGACTATTGGATCTCTGAGGGTTGTTGTTCAGCATCAAGAGTGTGGTGCTGGAAAAGCACGACAGGTCAGGCAGCATCCGAGGAGCAGGAGAATCAATGTTTCAGGCATAAGCCCTTCATCAGGAATATGACCTTGAACATTTCTTCTGCTACCTCTGCTTCCAGGCCCACGTTTTCAATCAAGACTCTTGCCCACCCACCAAGGACTCCTTCTCCCACCTCCAACACACCCCATCCCCCTGGACATCCTGTGAATGCCTGTAACCCAGCCTTGACCTCTTCATTTCTAACTGCTGCCGTGACATCGATCACCTCAACCTGTCCGCCCCTCTCACCCACTCCAACCTCCTGCCCTCACAATGCACAGCCGTCCACTCCCTCCACTCCAACCCCAACCTCACCTTCAAACCTGCAGACAAGGGGGGACGCTGTGGTAGTTTGGCGCACCAACCTCTACACCGCTGAAGCAAGGTGCCAACTCGCAGACACCTCCTCCTATTGCCCTCTCAACCACGACCTCACCTCCCATCACCAAACCATCATTGCCCAGACCATTCACAACTTTATCACCTCTGGGGATCTCCCACCCACAGCCTCCAACCTCATTGTCCGTGAACCCCGTATTGCCCAATTCTACCTCCTACCAAAGATTCACAAACCTGACTGCCGCGGTCGACCCATTGTCTCAGCCTGCTCCTGTCCCACTGAACTCATCTCTGCCTACCTTGGCACTGTCCTGTGCCCCTTAGTCCAGGGACATTCCTGATGAAGGGCTTGTGCCCGAAACGTTGATTGTCTTGCTCTTTGGATGCTGCCTGTCCTGCTGTCCTTTTCCAGCACTACAGTCTCGACTCTGATCTCCAGCATCTGCAGTCCTCATTTTCTCCTAGTTGTTCAACGTGTGTGATGTTATCTTTTTCAGCTACAGTGTACGGGCCAAATGTCAGACACACTCGTTGTTCATTATGGACCTTGCAAATTATCAGCATGAGACCCGACATTAATTGCCATTAAATTAGTTTGAAGCAGTTCTGTATCTCTCAGGCACTCCTGATTTCACTGTGGGGTTTAGCGTAAATTAAGAAGCTGACATTGACTGGATGAATGCTGATGGAGATGGTTCATTTTATCTCTGAGGCTGGTGACACAATGAGTGTTAATTTACTGACAGTAACTTGAGTCTCCCTGGAGACCACAAGCCTGGACCAAGTCAGATGAATTATTCACATTATAGTTCAGGTGCTGCTACAAACTTTCCTGCTGTTGGTTTTGGACCATTTCAAACACTCAAGCTTCTGTCAAGCCTTCACTTGTGTTGGATTATGAGGAGAATGAAAAAGGAGACTGCTGAAAAGCGAGGAACTCTCGAGAAAGCCACACCAAAACCCAACAACTGCAGTCATCCTTTGCAACCTGTAATTCAACTCAGTGCAAAATCTGAGGTTAGAAGATTCAAAGAGATGGTCATTAAAAATGCAAGCAAAATAAATAAAAATAGACTTTGACATAAGTTAGTAGTAACAATTAACTCAAAAGAGAGCTGTCACAATGAGTAGAGTGTCTTATATATGCCATTTTGCTATTGCAAGATTAAGATCTGTAGTAAAGAAAATCTTGCATTTCAGAAAAAAACATTGTCAAATCTCAGCAGCATCTTAAAACGTGTGACACACTGTGGAAGATTAATCAGTGCTGTCATTGCTATGTAACAATGGAAAATTGTAATTACATCGCATTTTTAAACAGGGAAAACTTCCAAAACACTTCACAGGAGGGTGGTCAAACACAATTTGATCACATCAGGAGATATTAAGACAGATGACCAAGAGTTTGGAACATAGAACCTAGAACAATACAGTGCAGAACAGGCCCTTCAGCTCTCGATGATGAACTATTCTAATATCATCTCCTACACTATCCCATCATCATCCATGTGCTTATCCAAAGATTGTTTAAATCTCCCTAATGTGGCTGAGTTGACTACATTGGCAGGTAGGGCATTCCACGCCCTTACCAGTCTCTGAATAAAGAACTTGCCCCTGACATCTGTCTTAAATCTATCACCCCTCAATTTGTAGTTATGCCCTCTCGTACAAGCTGACGTCATTATCCTAAGAAAAAGACTTTCACTGTCTACCCTATCTAATCCTCTGATTATCTTGGATGTCTCTATCAAATCCCCTCTTAGCCTTCTTCTTTTCAATGAGAACAGACCCAAGTCTCTCAGCCTTTCCACATAAGACCTTCCCTCCAGACCAGGCAACATCCTGGTAAATCTCCTCTGTACCTTTTCCAATCCTTCCTGTAATGGGGCGACCAGAACTGTACACAATATTCCAAGTGCGGTCGCACTAGCGTTTTGTATAGTTGCAGCATGACATTGCAGCTCCGGAACGCAATCCCTATACCAATGAAACCTAACACACCGTATGCCTTCTTAACAGCACTATCCACCTGGGTGGCAACTTTCAGGGATCTATGTCCATGGACTCCAAGATCCCTCCGCACATCCACACTACCAAGAATCTTTCCATTGACCCAGTACTCTGCCTTCCTGTTATTCTTCCCAAAGTGCATCACCTCACATTTAGCTGCATTGAACTCCACTTGCCACCTCTCAGCCCAATTCTGCAGTTTATCCAAGTCCCCCTGCAACCTGTAACACTCTTCCATTCTGTCCACTAGTCCACCGACTTTAGTGTCATCTGCAAACTTACTAATCCATCCACCTATGCCTGCGTCTAAGTCATTTATAAAATGACAAACAGCAGTGGTCCCAAAATAGGTCCTTGCGGCACACCACTATTAACTGGACTCCAGGCTGAATATTTTCCATCAACCACCACTTGCTGCCTTCTTTCAGAAAGCCAGTTTCTAATCCAAACTGCTAAATCACCCTCAATTCCATGCCTCTGCATTTTCTCCAACAGCCTACCATGTGGAACATTATCAAAGGCTTTACTGAAGCCCATATATACCACGTCAACTGTCCTACTCTCATCCACATGCTTGGTCACCTTCTCAAAAAACTCAATGAGATTTCTGAGACACAACCTGCCCTTGATGACACCATGTTGACTATCTGAAATCAAAATGTTGCTTTCTAGATGATTATAAATCCTAACTCTTATAAACCTTTCCAAAAACTTTCCCACAACAGAAGTAAGGCTCACTGGTCTATAATTACCTGGGTCACCTCTACTGCCCTTCTTGAACAAGGGCACAGCATTTGCAATCCTCCAGTCCTCTGTTACTAAACCTGTAGACAATGACGACTCAGATATCAAAGCCAAAGATTCCACTATCTCTTCACTAGCTTCCCAGAGAATTCTCGGATAAATCTCATCTGGTCCAGGGGATATGTCTACTTTCACTCCTTCTAGAATCTATAACACCTCTTTGGAACTAATTTTGATCCTTTCTAATCTAATATCTCATATCTCATTGTTCTCCTCTGCAATATTCTCCTTTTCCTGAGTGAAAACCAATGAGAAATGTTTGTTTATCACCTCTCCAATCTCCACAGGGTTCACACTCAACTTCCCACTTCTGTCTTTGACTGGCCCTATTCCTACCCAGATATCCTTTTATTCCTCACATATCTATAGAAAGCATTAGGGCTCTCCTTTATTCTACCTGCTAAAGACTGCTCATATCCTCTCTTGGCGCTTCTTAACTCTCTCTTTAAATCCTTCCTATCTGATCTGTAACTCTCCATCGCCTTATCTGAACTATTTTGTCTCATCAACAATAGGTATCCTTTTTCTGCTTCACAAGAGATGCAATATCTGTAGTAAACCATGGTTCCCTTCCCTTTTCACTTCCTCCCTTCCTGACAGGGACATACCTATCAAGAACACGCAACATTTGTTCCTTAAACCAGTTCCACATTTTCACTGTCTGCATCCCCAGCATTTTTCTACACAATTCTATGCATCCTACTTCTTGCCTAATCACATTATAATTGCCTTTACCCCATCGATAACTGTTGACCTGTGACATGTACCTATCCCTTTCCATCACTAAACTAAATGTAACTGAATTATGGTCACTCTGTCCGAAATGCTCACCTACAACTAAATCAAACACCTGGCCTGGTTCATTACAAAGCACCAGATCCAGTGTGGCCTCCCCTCTTGTCAGCCCTTTGACATACTGTGTCAGGAAACCCTCCTGCACACATTGGACAAAAACTGACAGATTGAGTTATAGCATTTCCAGTCAATGTTGGGGAAGTTAAAGTCCCCCATAAATGAACACCTTGTTCCTTTCACTCCTACCCAGAATCGTTTTGCCAATCCTCTCTTCCACTTCCCTGGAACTCTGTGGAGGCCTATAAAAATCTCCCACCAGTGTGACCTCTCCTCTCCTGTTTCTAACCTCAGCCCATACTACCTCAGTAGACTAGTCCTCGTCAAATGTTCTTTCAGCCACCGTTATACTATCCTTGACTAACAAGGCTACACCTTCCCCTCTTTTACCGCCTTGCCTGTTATTAATGAAAGATCTAAGCCCTGGAACCTGCAACATCCATTCCTCACCCTGCTCAATCAATGTCTCCGAAATGGCCAGAACATCAAAGTCCCAGGTACCTATCCTGCAAGCTCGCCTGCCTTATTTCTGATACTTCTGGCATTGAAGTAGACACACTTCAAACCACTTCGCTGACTGCCAGCACATTCCTGTGACCGTGAAATCCTGTCCATGCCCTCCCTACTCTCATCCTCCTGTGCACTGCAACTACACCTCAGGTTCCCATCCCCCGTTGAGCTAGTTTAAACCCACCCGAATAGCACCAGCAAATTTCCCACCCAGGATATTCGTACCCCTCTGGTTCAAGTGAAGGCCATCCTATTTGTAGAGGTCCCACCTTCCCCACAATGAGCCCAATTATCCAAGTACCTGAAACTCTCCCTTCTGCACCATCCTTGCAGCCACGTGTTTAGCTGATGTCTCTCCCTATTCCTTGCCTCGCTATCACGTGGCACGGGTAAACAAACCAGAGATAACAACTCTGTTTGTTCTAGCTCTCAGCTTCCACCCTAGCTCCCTGAAATCCTGCCTTACATCGCTAGCCCTCTTTCTACCCGTTGGTACCTACATGGACCACAACTTGAGGCTGGTCACCCACTCCCTTCAGGACCCCAAGTTTGATGAAGGAGCTGGGTTTTAGGCAGCGTCTTAAAGGAAGAAAGAAGGTTTATGACACAGACAGGTCTAGGATGACATTACAAAACCGAGAGCTTAGGTAGTTAAAGGCATGGCCATCAGTTGTGGAGTGTGTAAAAAGGTCAGAGTTGAAGGAGTGCAGTTGCCTGATAGAGTTTGAGGAGTTTATAGAGACATAGAGGAATGAGACCATGCATGCAAGGATTTGAAAACCAGGTAAGATTTTTAACATTTAGATTTTACTTAATCAGAAATAATGTAGATCAGAAAGCCATAATGGTTTACCTGGACTTGGAGCAATTTAGAATGAATAAGACTGTGTTGGCTGAGTTCAGGTATATGGAACATTGTGGGAGGTTGGCTGGAGAAGCATTGAAATTGTCAAGTGCAGAGGTAATAAAGGTGAGATGAGCTGAGACAGGGGCGGAGACAGTCATTGGGAGAGTCTTGGTGATGAACAGGGATCAGGAGCTCAGCTTTTATGTTAAACAAGCATCAAGTTTGCAAACCATCTGGATCAATCTCAGTTGATGGCTGGTGAGAAAAATCAAAGTTGTGTTTGCTGGGGATAGGGAAGAAGATGGCTTCATTGTACCCTGTAGGACATTGGAGAAGATGTTTGTTCAATAAAAGATAGATATTGAGCCAGCTACATGACAGATCAGAGGCAGTGGAGCTGTCACAAGAGATGGTGATGTACGTGGGAAATGTAATACAGTACTGTGTTTGTTGTGTTTTTGTCAAGAATGAGAAGTAAGATGGAACATGGGTGGTTAGCACTGCTGTCTCACAGTGCCAGGGACCCGGGTTTGATTCCAGACTCAGGCAAGTGTCTGTGTGAAGTTTGCACCTTCTCCCCGTGCCTGCGTGGATTTCCTTCAGATGCTCTGGTTTCAGCTGTCAGTCTAATGTGTACAGGTTAGGTGGCATGGCCATGCTAAATTACCATAGTCTTCAGAGACGAGCAGACTAGGTGGGTTAGCTGTGGGAAGTTAGGGTGGGATGCTCTTCAGAGGGTTGGTGTGGACTTGATGGGCTGAATGGCCTGCTTTCGCACTGTAGGGATTCTATGATAATGGTGAAGCAGCAGAAAGAATGGAAATGCCAGTGTTCCTCTGGCTACACCTGAGAAGATGGACTAAACGCAGCTTTGAGCAGAAAGCTTGGAGTTGGGTGAATAGGGTGACGTTAGGGGAAGGAGGTACTCATCTGCTTCACCGAACCTTATCATCCAGTAGGATTTGTTTCTTACAATGCTACAGGGGAAGAAGCTCGACATCTGGTTAAGGTCTGTTATGTGGTTAAGGTCAGTTCTATTCCTAGGATTTAAAATGGTGGAGGAACTAGTGATAAGTTTAGTCAAAATTTGTAAATGAACAATAGAAAAAATGAAAATAGAAAATAAATTATTGCATTAAATTAATTAATAGCATAATGAAATAAATTAAAGACAGCCGGACAGATACTGTGTCACAGCTACGACATGTGGGAGCATCTGGACATAATGTAATCCAGGATTAACACATCTGCAGTTAGTGAAGCACAGCTACTGCATCACATCAAAGAGGGGAATAGTTACTTGTACATTTTGTACCGGGGGCCATAATACCACTGAGAGTAGAGTTTTCATTGGAATTGTGAGAACTCAACATCAAGTGAGAGTGGCTACACACGAGTCCGATATCGAAGTGTAAGAGTCTTTGCAATTGTTCAACAGGTTTGAGGTTAGATTTTTGGAACAACATGTTTTGGAGCCAATCAAGAAGCAGACTTGTGCAGCCACTCTCACTTGATGTTGAGTTCTCAATTGTGGTCTTTGTGGTCTTTAGAGAAGGAGGGGAAATTGTGGTCTTTAGAGAAGGAGGTCATCTGGCGTGTCCTGTGGTGGAACTGATCCTCCTGGGAGGAGATGCAGCGGAGGCGGAGGAATTGGGAATAAGTGATAGCATTTTTACAGGAGGCAGGGTGGGAGGAGGTGTAACAGCGATTTCTTCCCCCACAGTTGCTGTTGTTGCAACCACTTCTGCCCCCAGTGACAGCATTCACCTGCACACCACCAACAAACCCCCCCCCTGCGGATCCCATTTTTTCCACCTCCACACCCCCCCCTCACCCCCAGGGTGAAGGTCACTTCCATAAATGATGTCACCCCCGGTCCCTCCATTACCACACTCACTCCAGTTACAGTCTCCACCCCCACTCCCAGCTCCAGCCCAAACCAGGTCCTAGCTCCCAGCCTTGCCGAGTTTTCACCATCCCCCCAGACCTCCCCCTCACTGAGGAATAAACGATCAGTCCTCAGCAAAGCCTGATCTTCATCCCCTTCCATTCCCGGATCAACAAATTCAACACGCATTTCAACATCAAACACTTCTTCTGCCGCCTCCACCTCTGACCTTACAGTTTCCATCAAGGCTCCAGCCCACCTTCCGAGGGTCCCTTCTCCCGCCTCCAACATACTCTATCCACTTGGGCACCCTGTGCTGATCTGTTACCTGCTCTCGATCTGTTTATTTCCAGCTGCTGCTAGGACATTGACCATCTCAACCTGTCCACCCCCCTCCCCCACTCCAACCTCTCACCCTCACAACGTGCAGCCCTCCAATCCCTCTGCTCCAATCTCAACCTCACCATCAAACCAGCGGACAAAGGGGGTGCAGTGGTAGTTTGGCGCACTGACCTCTACACCGCTGAAGCCAGGCACCAGCTTGAAGACACCTCCTCTTACCACCCCCTCGACCATGACCCCACCCCCCCATCACCAAACCATCATCTCCCAGACCATCCACAACCTCTTCACCTCAGGGGATCTCCCACCCACAGCCTCCAATCTCATAGTTCGGGAATCTTGCACCACCCGATTCTACCTCCTACCCAAGGCCAATAAGCCTGACTACCCTGGCTGACCAATCACCTCAGCCTGCTCCTGCCCCAGCAAATTCATCTCCACATACCTCCTATCCCTATCCCCCTGGTCCAGGAACTCCCCACATACGACCGGGGCACCACCCATGCCCTCCACCTCCCTGGTCTCCGATGCCTTCACCTGGACCATCTCAGACATCTCCTCCCCTTCCTGGACCTCTCCATCTCCATCAACAATCACCAACTCAACACTGAATCTTCTACAAACCCACCGACTCCCACAACTAACTGGATTACACTTCCTCCCACCCTGCCTCCTGTAAAAATGCTATCCCTTATTCCCAATTCTTCCACCTCTGCTGCATCTGCTCCCAGGAGGACCAGTTCCACCACAGAACACACCAGATGGCCTCCTTCTTAAAAGACCACAAATTCCCCTCCCACGTTGTTGATGATGCCCTCCAATGCATCTCATCCAATTTCCACACCTCCGCCCTCGAACCCCACCACACCAACCTCCGCATGCATTGCATCATCTTCTAATGTTTCTGCCACCTACAAACGGCCCACACCAGCAGAGATATATTTCCCTTCCCACTCCTATCTGCTTTCCGTAAAGACTGTTCCCTCTGTGACAGCCTCATCAGGTCCATGCACCCACCCCCCCCCACCCACCCCACCAACAACCCACCCTCCCTTCCTGGTACCTTCCCCTGCCACTGCAGAAATTGTAAAACCTGTTGCCCAAACCACCCCCCTCACCTCCGTCCAAAGTCCCAACAAAGCCTTTCACATTGATCAGAGTTTTACCTGCACTTCCATACATGCCATTTACTGTATCCGTTGCTCCTGATGTGGTCTCCTGTACATTTGGGAGACAGGATGCCTCCTCACAGAGCGCTGTAGAGAACATCTCCAGGACCCCACCGCCACCGCCCCATGGCCGAACACTTCAATTCCCCCTCCCACTCTGCTGAGGACATGCAGGTCCTGGGCCTTCTCCATCGCCACTCTCTTACCACCCGAAGCCTGGATGAAGAATGCCTCATCTTTCACCTCAGGACCCTCCAGCCCCAGGGCATCAATGTGGATTTCGCCAGTTTCCTCATTTCCCCTCCCCCCACCTTATCTCAGGACCAAACTTCCGGCTCCACACTGCCCTAATGAACTGTCCCACCTGTCAGTCTTCCTCCGACCTATCACCATTACCCCCACCTCCATCGATCTATTGCCACTCCCAGCTACCTTCCCCCCGAGCCCCACCCCCTCCCGTTTATCTCTCCACTCTCAAGGCTCCAAGTCTCATTCCTGATGAAGGACTTTTGCCCGAAATGTCGAATTTCCAGCTCCTCGGATGCTGCCTGTGCTTTTCCAGCACCACACTCTCTCGACTCTACATAGAGCAGCCATTTTATGAGTGATTTTACATTCAATTAGAGGGAAAGAGAATTGGGCCTAAAACTAATATTTAAGGGAATAATTCAGAATGCACAGTATGGATACATTCCAATGAAGAAGAAAATTCCGACGGGAGGGTGAAGCATCCACAGTTAACTAAAGAAAAGTTAAAGATATTATCAAAGTCAAAGAAAAAGCATATTATTGCATAAAGATGAGTGAGAGTCAGAAGACTAGACAGAATGTCAAAACAAAATACAGCAAATCGTAAAGACATTCCTAAGGAGAGGAAAATGGTGTACAAGAGAAAACTGACTAGAAATATAAATATACATAGAAAGAGTTTGGAAAGATCATTTCATAAAGGAAGTGAGTTCACAAAGTTAAAATTATGGTGGTGAATAGATAATTTGCCTCAGTCTTCACTGGAGAGATTTAGAAAAATTCCAGAAATATCCGTAAATTAGGAAACAGAAGGGAGGGAGGAACTCAAGAAAATTACACTCACCAGGGAAGTGTTTCTGAGCAAATTGCTGAGGTTGCAAGCAAACAGGTTCCTGGGCCCTAATGGATTCCCTTCCCCTAAAACCACAGAAGGTGTAACACCTGCTCATTTACCCTCCTCCTCTCCTCAGTATCCAAGGGCTCAAACACACATTCCGGATGAAGCTGCACTTTACCTGCACTTCATTCAATCTAGTCTACTGCATTCACTGCTCACAATGTGATCTTCTCTACATTGAGGAAATGAAGGATAGACTTGATGACTACTTCGCAGAAAACCTATGTTCTGTCCACAAAAAAGACTCCAAGTTTCCAGTTGCCTGCCACTTCAACACCCCACCCTGTTCCTGGACCAACATCGCTGTCTCAGGCTTGCTGTAGAGTTCTAGTGAAGCTCAGCACAAGCTGGAAGAACAGCATCTCGTTTTCTGCTTGGGCACTTCAAAGCCTTCTGGACTCAAAATCAAGTTCAATAATTTTATGGCTTCTCCCATGTCCTTACACCAAACCCTCCACACCAGGCCTTGTTATCACATAATCTACTATTACACACAGCCCATTGTTAGCAACTAATAATCCCCATTAGGAGCTATTCGTTCTCCTAGGCTGGCCGTTATCAGCCCCAAGATTCTGTTTCTAACATAAGGGAGCTGGTTAGCTCTGTTAGCTGGATGGCTAGTGTACATTGCAGAGAGACAGTGTGAGTTCAATTCCTGCACTTGGTGAGGTTACCACAAAGGGCTCTGCCTCTTGGCATCTCTTCTTGCCTAAGGTGTGGTGACCCTTAGGTTAAACCAAAACCAGTCTCTTTCTCTCTCTATTGAGAGAGTTATCCTATGATCTGGTAAGACTTTGGTGACTTTATCTCATTTCTAATTGGTTAAATTTAATATAAAGATTTCAATTCTTGTTTTGGTTGCTGGTTGTATGATCATGCACTGAGTGTTTGATGCTCTTCATACCCGAAGAGTAATCATGTTACATGTGAAGTGATTACCCTAATTCTTATTAACTTGACCACAAA
Source organism: Chiloscyllium plagiosum (assembly GCF_037043375.1). NCBI lineage: Eukaryota > Metazoa > Chordata > Chondrichthyes > Orectolobiformes > Hemiscylliidae > Chiloscyllium > Chiloscyllium plagiosum. Next base: position 37,517,946 of record NW_028270170.1, on the reverse strand, counting down.
TGTATTTATAGTCGACTGTCAATAAATTCAGTGTATGCAAATAACAATGGATGACTGTGAATGATTATCAGATATAAATATCATTAATGGGTTCAAATCACATTACTAACCTTTAAAGTAGTTTATAAATCAATACAAAGCCTCAAGCGGGAATTCAGGAGCTAAACACTGTTCATTATATTGTGGAGACATTCAGCAGACTATGTACTGCTGGTCTGTATGGATGACTGAACAACTAGTCTTCATCATAGTACTGAAACACAATATCAATTGCTGGTTTGTTCTAAGTTGACTGATTTTGACCAGGGTGTCAGTAAAGATACCTCGATTAGTGAAGCTGGTTGTGGAGTTTGTTGGGAGGAGGCATTGAACTTAACAAGATCTTTGCCCCAACTATTGTCCAGTGATCGCTAGGAGACATGCCAACATGGGTGCAGATATCGACAGGACCAGACAGATTGCAGCTAAAGTAACGTCCGTGTACTCCTAACCACCCAGGAATGGAAGAGCAGTGCTTGTTGCAATTGTACCCCTGCAACACACAGCACCTCAAGATAGAGGAGATGCAGCTAATTGACATTTAAATTAGTGTACATTAGCTTTACGTTGTTCTACTCATCGAGAACAGGATATTTGACACAATTTATCATTCATTAGTTTAGAAGGATTTAACATTTCTAATTAAGTATAGCAAGGATCAATTCTGCAGCTGTCTTTCTGATAACCTTTGTAAATCATTTCACTATTAGAAAATTCATTTGTCGGCTGCATCTTTAGTCTCTATAACTAAATTAAATTGAAGTAAGCACTTAATGGCTTTACAATTGATTTTTTTTTTGCTTTAAAACCATCAGATACCCTTTAAGAGATCTCCAGAGCTTCTCTTTGCCCATTTGGGTCTTCCATGTTATTGGGTCATTCCTGAAGAAGGGCTAATGCCCGAAACGTCGATTCTCCTGTTCCCTAGATGCTGCCTGACCTGCTGCGCTTTTCCAGCAACACATTTCCATCTCTTCCATGTTACTCAATCATATTGTTCCCTTTTTCTTTAGCTATCAGTAAGACCTCTTCCATCCCATCAACCCCAGACATATCTTAGCTATGTCTCATCAGTGTTGTTGCCACCTCTAGACTTGAATATTACAATGCATATCTGGCTGTTGTTTAACATTTATCTTCTGGAAACTTGATGTTTGTCAGAAACTCTGCTACTGTGTCCTAACTTGCACCATATCCCATTTACTCATCGCCCCTGAATTAGATTTTGTTCTGGACTAGCAAAGCTTCGACATTAAAGTTCTCTTCCTTCTTTTCAAACTCCCTTTTCCCTTACTATAACCTTCACCAACCCCGGAGATGTTTGTGCTTTTCCGAGAGAGTTTTATTTCAGAATTCCTGACTTTGATTGTAGTGCCACTGAGGGTCTTGCCTGAGCCCTAATGACTCAAATTCCTTCTTTCAGCCTCCCCACGGTTCTATGTCTCTTTCCCCAAATAAGAGATTCCTTAAAACCCAACCTGTTTGATCAAACTTCTTGTTCAACTTCTCCCATCTCTGTGTATGTGGCTTGGTCAAACTTTGATTCGTAACACACCTTTGAAAGACCATGAGATGTTTCACAATCGTGGGGCTGTGTCAATACAAGTTGGAAAAAGGGAAATCTTGTGATAAGCCAGCTGTCATTTCTCACGTCCATGAAGGATCACCAGGAAGGGCTCCTGCCCGAAACATTGATTCTCCTGCATCTCAGATGCTGCCTGACCGACTGTGCTTTTCCAGCACCATACTCTCATCTTTACTTCTATATTCAATTCTTCTCATAGTAAAAGACGGTATCCCATTAGCTTACTTGAATTACTTGCTGAACTTGCATACTTACTTTCAATGGCTCATGAGTCAGAGCATCTGAACATCTCTGTACCTAAGCATCTGCATCATTCTCTATTGAAGCAATAGTGGGCGGCACGGTGGCACAGTGGTTAGCACTGCTGCCTCCCAGCGCCAGAGACCCGGGTTCAATTCCTGCCTCAGGCGACTGACTGTGTGGAGTTTGCACGTTCTCCCCGTGTCTGCGTGGGTGTGCTCCGGTTTCCTCCCACAGTCCAAAGATGTGCAGGTTAGGTAAATTGGCCATGCTAAATTGCCCATAGTGTTGGGTAAGGGGTAAATGCAGGGGTATGGGTGGGTTGCACTTCAGCGGGGCGGTGTGGACTTGTTGGGCCGAAGGGCCTGTTTCCACACCGTAAGTAATCTAATCTAATCAATACTCTGCTTTTAAATCTTCCTGTCAAAGTGAGCAATTTCATACCTTTCCCATATTATACTCCATTTGTCAGATGTTTATCCAGTCACTCAACCTATCTATATCTGTCTGAAACTTTCTTAAGTCCTCTTCACTACATAGCTTGTTAAACTCATTGCTGCAATGTTTTCATGACCCTCATCTTTATCAGTGGTAAAGATTGTAAAAGATTTAGTGTCCAACACAGATCCCTGTGACACTCCACTCATCACATTTTTCCAATCAACCTTCTATCCATGCTACCTTGTTATCTCATGCACCATATGCTCCTACTTTGTACAATGTGGCATCTTGTCAAATACTTTCTAGAAACCCAAGTATTGTACATCTACAGACTCCACTTTATCCACAGTGTATGTTAGTTTCTCAAAGAACTTCAATAAATTGCATAAGCCTGACTTCCCTTTCATGAAACCATGCTCACTCTTTCTTACTACCTTGAGTTTTTTAAGTGCCCAGTTATAACTTGCTTAATGATTGACTCTAAACCTTTCCCACTTCAGGTGGCCTATGGTTTTCTTTTCTCTGCTTTCCATTCTCCCTTCGAGAGTATTTGCGACCTGCCAGTCTAATGGAACTTCCCAAAATCTAGTTAATTACAGGAAATTTACAGCAGCATATTTACTACCTCGTTAGCCACAGATTTTAAAGTCCTCGGATGAAATTCATCGGGACCTGGAGACTTGGCAGTCTGCAGCTCCACCGGTTCACTCAGTACCTTTTCCCTGGTGATTGTAATTTCACAAGACTCTTCCCTCCTTTTCACCTTCTGATTTGCTGGAATTATTTTCGCATTCTTTGTGGTAAATACAGAAGCAAAACATTTGTCAATTTCATCAACCATTTCCTTATTCTCCGCTATTTATCCCCCATTCTCACTCTCTCTCATTTTACCTATTGTTTTCCCTTACAACTACCCGAAGAGACTCTTACCATCTGTTTTTACATTTTTAGCTAACATCTTCTCATACTCAAACTTCTTTCTCGAGATTAATCGTTTAACCATTTTCTGCTGTTCTTTATATTCTCTCCAGCTATCTAACTTGCTACTTATCTTTACACAATCACATCCTTTCACCTTTAGAGAATTAAAAATCTCTAGAGTGTGGTGTTACAACATGGGATAAACCCTTCTGTTAATTTAAACCAGACACACGAAAAGCTCACACTAGCTCGTAATATGTTAAAGTGAGTGACAAAGAACTACCCAAATCCCACTAATTAAAGGATGGTGTGGCCCCTCACTGAGTCACCCTGCCGCCCCTGACTGAGTCACCCTGCCGCCCCTGACTGAGTCACCCTGCCGCCCCTCACTGAGTCACCCTGCCGCCCCTGACTGAGTAACGGTGTGGCCCATCACTGAGTCACCATGTGGCCCCTCACTGAGTAACCGAGTGGCCCCTCACTGAGTAATTGTGCCGCCCCTCATTGAGTCACCGTGTAGCCACTCACGAAGTACCCAGGTGGCCCCTCACTGAGTCACCGTGCCACCCCTCACTGAGTCACCATGCGGCCCCTCACTGAGTCACCGTGCCGCCCCTCACTGAGTCACCGTGCGGCCCCTCACTGAGTCACCGTGCCGCCCCTTACGGAGCACCGTGCCACCTCTATCTGAGTCACCGTGCCACCCCTCACTGAGTAACCGTGCCGCCTCTCACTGTGTGGCCCCTCACTGAGTCACCGTGTGGCCCCTTACTATATCACCGTGCCACGCCTCACTGAGTCACCGTGTAGCCACTCACGAAGTAACCAGGTGGCCCCTCACTGAGTCACCGTGCCGCCCCTCACTGAGTCACCAAGTGACCCCTCACTGAGTCATCACGTGGCCCCTCACTGAGTCACCAAGTGACCCCTCACTGAGTCACCAAGTGACCCCTCACTGAGTCATCGTGTGGTCCCTCACTGAGTCACCATGCCGCCCCTCACTGAGTCACCAAGTGACCCCTCACTGAGTCATCGCGTGGTCCCTCACTGGGTCACCATGCCGCACCTCACTGAGTAATTGTGTGGTCCCTCACTGAGTCACCGTGCCGCCCCTCACTGAGTCACCAAGTGACCCCTCACTGAGTCATCGCGTGGTCCTACACTGAGTCACCATGCCGCACCTCACTGAGTAACTGTGCGGCCCCTCACTGAGTCACCCTGCCACCCCTCACTGAGTCACCGTGCCGCCCCTCACTGAGTCACCGTGCCGCCCCTCACTGAGTAACGGTGTGGCCCCTCACTGAGTCACCGTGCCGCCCCTCACTGAGTAACGGTGTGGCCCCTCACTGAGTCACCGTGTGGCCCCTCACTGAGTCACCCTGCCGCCCCTCATTGAGTCACCAAGTTGGCCCCTCACTGAGTCACCGCGTGGCCCCTCACTGAGTCACCAAGTGGCCCCTCACTGAGTCACCGTGCAGCCCCTCACTGAGCCAACTTGCCGCCTATAACGGAGCCCGTGCCGCCCCTCACTGAGTCACCGTGCCGCCCCTCACTGAGTCACCGTACCGCCCCTCACTGAGTCACTGTGTAGCCACTCATTAAGTAACCAGGTGGCCCCTCACTGAGTCACCATGCGGCCCCTCACTATGTCACCGTGCCGCCCCTCACTAAGTCACCGTACTGCCCCTCACTGAGTCACCGTGCCGCCCCTCACTGAGTCACCAAGTGACCCCTCACTGAGTCACTGCATGGCCCCTCACTGAGTCACCTTGCCGCCCCTCACGGAGACCGTGCCGCCCCTCACTGAGTCACTGTGCCGCACCTCACTGAGTCACCATGTAGCCACTCACTAAGTAACCATGCCACCCCTCACTGAGTCACCGTACTGCCCCTCACTGAGTCACCACGCCGCCCCTCACTGAGTAACGGTGTGGCCCCTCACTGAGTAACCATGTCGGCCCTCACTGAGTCACCCTGCCGCCCCTCACTGAGTCACCGTGTGGCCCCTCACTGAGTCACCGTGTGGCCCCTCACTGAGTCACCGTGTGGCCCCTCACTGAGTCACCATGCCGCCCCTCACTGAGTAACAGTGTGACCACTCACTGAGTCACCAAGTGGCCCCTCACTGAGTCACTGTGTGGCCCATCACTGAGTAACCGAGTGGCCCATCACTGAATAACTGGGCCGCCCCTTTGAGTCACGGTGTAGCCACTCACGAAGTAACCAGGTGGCCCCTCACTGAGTCACCGTGCCACCCCTCACTGAGTCACCAAGTGGCCCTCACTGAGTCACCGTGCTGCCCCTCACTGAGTCACCTTGCCGCCCCTTACGGAGCACCGTGCCGCCTCTATCCGAGTCACCGTGCCGCCCCTCACTGAGTAACCGTGCCGCCTCTCACTGTGTGGCCCCTCACTGAGTCACCGTGTGGCCCCTTACTATATCACCGTGCCACCCCTCACTGAGTCACCATGTAGCCACTCACTAAGTAACCAGGTGGCCCCTCACTGAGTCACCGTGCCGCCCCTCACTGAGTCACCGTACTGCCCCTCACTGAGTCACCGTGCAGCCCCTCACAGAGTCACCGTGCCGCCACTCACTGAGTCACCAAGTGACCCCTCACTGAGCCATCGCGTGGCCCATCACTGAGTCACCATGCCGCAGCTCACTGAGTCACCGTGCCGCCCCTCACTGAGTAAATGTGCCGCCACTCACTGAGTAACTGTGTGGTCCCTCATTGAGTCACCGTGCCGACCCTCACTGAGTAAATGTGCCGCCACTCACTGAGTAACGGTGTGGCCCCTCACTGAGTCACCAAGTGGCCCCACACTGAGTCACCGCGTGGCCCCTCACTGAGTCACCGTGTAGCCACTCACTGAGTCACCAAGTGACCCCTCACTGAGTCACCGTGTGGCCCCTCACTGAGTCACTGTGCCGACCCTCACTGCGTCACCATGCGGCCCCTCACTGAGTCACCGTGCGGCGCCTCACTGAGTCACCGTGCCGCCCCTCACTGAGTCACCAAGTGACCCCTCACTGAGTCCCTCACTGAGTCACCGTGTGGCCCCTCACAGAGTCACCGTGTGGCCCCTCACTGAGTAACAGTGTAACCCCTCACTGAGTCACCGTGTGGCCCCTCACTGAGTCACCCTGCCGCCTCTCACTGAGTAACCGTGCTGCTCCTCACTGAGTCACCGTGTGGCCCCTCACTGAGTCACCATGTAGCCACTCACTAAGTAACCAGGTGGCCCCTCACTGAGTCACCGTGCCGCCCCTCACTGAGACACCGTACTGCACATCACTGAGTCACCGTGCCGCCCCTCACTGAGTCACCAAGGGACCCCTCACTGAGTCACCGCGTGGCCCCTCACTGAGTCACTGTGCCGCCCCTCACTGAGTCACCGTGCCACACCTCACTGACTAAACGTGTCGCCCCTCACTGAGTCACCGTGCCACCCCTCACTAAGTCACTGTGCCGCCTCTCACGGATTCACCGTGTAGCCCCTCACTGAGTCACTAAGTGACCCCTCACTGAGTCACCGCGTGGCCCCTCACTGAGTCACTGTGCCGCTCCTCACTGAGTAACCGTGTGGCCCCTCACTGAGTCACCGTGCCACCCCTCAATGGGTCACCGTGTCGCCCCTCACTGAGTCACTGTGCCGCCTCTCACTGATTCACCGTGTGGACCCTCACTGAGTCACCAAGTGGCCCCTCACTGAGTCACCGAGTGGCCCCTCACTGAGTCACCAAGTGGCCCCTCACTGAGGCACCGTGCCACCCCTCACTGAGTCACCGTGCCGCCCCTCACTGAGTCACCAAGTGACCCCTCACTGAGTCACTGCGTGGCCCCTCACTGAGTCTCCGTACCACCCCTCACTGAGTAACCGTGTGGCCACTCACTGATTAACCGTGCCACCCCTCACCGGGTCACCGTGCGGCCCCTCACTGAGTCACTGTGCCGCCCCTCACTGAGTCACCGTGCCACTCCTCACTGACTAAATGTGTTGCCCCTCACTGAGTCACCGTGCCACCCCTCACTAAGTCACTGTGCCGCCTCTCACGGATTCACCGTGCCGCCCCTCACTGAGTCACCAAGTGACCCCTCACTGAGTCACCACGTGGCCCCTCACTGAGTCACCTTGTTGCCCCTCACGGAGACCGTGCCGCCCCTCACTGAGTAACCGTGCCGCCCCTCACTGAGTCACCGTGTAGCCACTCACTGAGTAACCAGGTGGCCCCTCACTGAGTCACCGTGCGGCCCCTCACTGAGACACCGTACTGCACATCACTGAGTCACCGTGCCGCCCCTCACTGAGTCACCGTGCCGCCCCTCACTGTGTAACGGTGTGGCCCCTCACTGAGTCACTGTGCCGCCCCTCACTGAGTCACCGTGCCACACCTCACTGACTAAACGTGTCGCCCCTCACTGAGTCACCGTGCCACCCCTCACTAAGTCACTGTGCCGCCTCTCACGGATTCACCGTGTAGCCCCTCACTGAGTCATTAAGTGACCCCTCACTGAGTCACCGCGTGGCCCCTCACTGAGTCACTGTGCCACTCCTCACTGAGTAACCGTGTGGCCCCTCACTGAGTCACCGTGCCACCCCTCAATGAGTCACTGTGTCGCCCCTCACTGAGTCACTGTGCCGCCTCTCACTGATTCACTGTGTGGACCCTCACTGAGTCACCAAGTGGCCCCTCACTGAGGCACCGTGCCACCCCTCACTGAGTCACCGTGCCGCCCCTCACTGAGTCACCAAGTGACCCCTCACTGAGTCATGCGTGGCCCCTCACTGAGTCACTGTGCCGCCCCTCACTGAGTCACCGTGCCACTCCTCACTGACTAAATGTGTTGCCCCTCACTGAGTCACCGTGCCACCCCTCACTAAGTCACTGTGCCGCCTCTCACGGATTCACCGTGTAGCCCCTCACTGAGTCACCAAGTGACCCCTCACTGAGTCACCACGTGGCCCCTCACTGAGTCACCGTGCCACCCCTCACTGAGTCACTGTGCCACCCCTCACTGAGTCACCGTGCCACCCTTCACTGACTGAACGTGTCACCCCTCACTGAGTCACCGTGCCACCCCTCACTGAGTCACCGTGCCGACCCTCACTGAGTCACCGTGCCGCCTCTCACTGATTCACCGTGTGGACCCTCACTGAGTCAACAAGTGGCCCCTCACTGAGTCACCGAGTGGCCCCTCACTGAGTCACTAAGTGGCCCCTCACTGAGTCACTGTGCCACCCCTCACTGAGTCACTGTGCCGCCCCTCACTGAGTCACCGTGCCACCCTTCACTGACTGAATGTGTCGCTCCTCACTGAGTCACCGTGCCACCCCTCACTGAGTCACCGTGCCGCCCCTCACTGAGTCACCGTGCCGCCTCTCACAGATTCACCGTGTGGCACCTCACTGTGTCACGGTGTGGCCCCTCACTGAGTCACCGTGCCGCCCCTCACTGAGTAAAGTAGTGGCCCCTCACTGAGTCACAGTGTGGCCCCTCACTGAGTCACTGTGCCGCCCCTCACTGAGTCACCGTGCCACACCTCACTGACTAAACGTGTCGCCCCTCACTGAGTCACCGTGCCACCCCTCACTAAGTCACTGTGCCGCCTCTCACGGATTCACCGTGTAGCCCCTCACTGAGTCATTAAGTGACCCCTCACTGAGTCACCGCGTGGCCCCTCACTGAGTCACTGTGCCGCTCCTCACTGAGTAACCGTGTGGCCCCTCACTGAGTCACCGTGCCACCCCTCAATGAGTCACCGTGCCACCCCTCACTGAGTCACTGTGCCGCCTCTCACGGATTCACCGTGTGGACCCTCACTGAGTCACCAAGTGGCCCCTCACTGAGTCACCGAGTGGCCCCTCACTGAGTCACCAAGTGGCCCCTCACTGAGTCACCGTGCCACCCCTCACTGAGTCACCGTGCCGCCCCTCACTGAGTCACCAAGTGACCCCTCACTGAGTCACTGCGTGGCCCCTCACTGAGTCTCCGTACCACCCCTCACTGAGTAACCGTGTGGCCACTCACTGATTAACCGTGCCACCCCTCACCGGGTCACCGTGCGGCCCCTCACTGAGTCACTGTGCCGCCCCTCACTGAGTCACCGTGCCACTCCTCACTGACTAAATGTGTTGCCCCTCACTGAGTCACCGTGCCACCCCTCACTAAGTCACTGTGCCGCCTCTCACGGATTCACCGTGTAGCCCCTCACTGAGTCACCAAGTGACCCCTCACTGAGTCACCACGTGGCCCCTCACTGAGTCACCGTGCCACCCCTCACTGAGTCACTGTGCCGCCCCTCACTGAGTCACCGTGCCACCCTTCACTGACTGAACGTGTCGCCCCTCACTGAGTCACCGTGCCACCCCTCACTGAGTCACCGTGCCGCCCCTCACTGAGTCACCGTGCCGCCTCTCACTGATTCACCGTGTGGACCCTCACTGAGTCAACAAGTGGCCCCTCACTGAGTCACCGAGTGGCCCCTCACTGAGTCACTAAGTGGCCCCTCACTGAGTCACTGTGCCACCCCTCACTGAGTCACTGTGCCGCCCCTCACTGAGTCACCGTGCCAACCTTCACTGACTAAACGTGTCACCCCTCACTGAGTCAGCGTGCCACCCCTCACTGAGTCACCGTGCCGCCCCTCACTGAGTCACCGTGCCGCCTCTCACAGATTCACCGTGTGGCGCCTCACTGAGTCACGGTGTGGCCCCTCACTGAGTCACCGTGCCGCCCCTCACTGAGTAAAGGTGTGGCCCCTCACTGAGTCACAGTGTGGCCCCTCACTGAGTCACTGTGCCGCCCCTCACTATATCACCGTGCCGCCCCTCACTGAGTCACCAAGTGACCCCTCACTGAGTCACCACGTGGCCCCTCACTGAGTCACCGTGCCACCCCTCATTGAGTCACCGTGTAGCCACTCACTAAGTAACCAGGTGGCCCCTCACTGAGTCACCGTGTGGCCCCTCACTATGTCACCGTGCCGCCCCTCACTGAGTCACCGTACTGCCCCTCACTGAGTCACCGTGCCGCCCCTCACTGTGTAACGGTGTGGCCCCTCACTGAGTCACCGTGTGGCCATATCGCCCCTCACTGAGTCACCCTGCCGCCCCTCACTGAGAAACCGTGTGGCCCCTCACTGAGTCACCATGCCGCCCCTCACTGAGTTACGGTGTGGCCCCTCACTGAGTCGCCAAGTAGCCCCTCACTGAGTCACTGTGTGGCCCCTCACTGAGTCACCAAGTAGCCCCTCACTGAGTCACTGTGTGGCCCCTCACTGAGTCACCAAGTGGCCCCTCACTGAGTCACCGTGCGGCCCATCACTGAGTAACTGTGCCGCCCCTCACTGAGTCACCGTGACGCCCCTCACTGACTAAACGTGTGGCCCCTCACTGAGTCACCCTGCCGCCCCTCACTGAGTCACCGTGTGGCCCCTCACTGAGTCACCCTGCCGCACCTGACTGAGTAATGGTGTGGCCCCTCACTGAGTCACCGTGTGGCCCATCACTGAGTAACCGAGTGGCTCGTCACTGAATAACTGTGCCGCCCCTCATTGAGTCACCGTGTAGCCACTCACGAAGTAACCAGGTGGCCCCTCACTGAGTCACCGTGCCACCCCGCGCTGGGTCACCAAGTGACCCCTCACTGAGTCACCGTGCCGCCCCTCACCGAGTCACCGTACAGCCCCTTACGGAGCACCTTGCCACCTCTATCCGAGTCACCGTGCCGCCCCTCACTGAGTAACCGTGCCGCCTCTCACTGTGTGGATCCTCACTGAGTCACCGTGTGGCCCCTTACTATGTCACCGTGCCACCCCTCACTGAGTCACCGTGTAGCCACTCACTAAGTAACCAGGTGGCCATTCACTGAGTCACTGTGCCGCCCCTCACTGAGTCACCGTACTGCCCCTCACTGAATCATCGTGCCGCCCCTCACTGAGTCACCGTACTGTCCCTCACTGAGTCACCGTGCCGCCCCTCACTGAGTCACCAAGTGATCCCTCACTGAGACATCGCGTGGCCCCTCCCTGAGTCACCGTGCCGCAGCTCACTGAGTAACTGTGTGGTCCCTCACAGAGTCACCGTGCCGCCCCTCACTGAGTTACCGTGCCGCCCCTCACTGAGTAACCGTGCCGCCCCTCACTGAGTCACCATGCCGCACCTCACTGAGTCACCGTGTAGCCACTCACTGAGTCACCGTGTAGCCACTCACTAAGTAACTAGATGGCCCCTCAATGAGTCACCGTGCGGCCCCTCACTATGTCACCGTGCCTCCCCTCACTGAGTCACCGTACTGCCCCTCACTGAGTTACCGTGCCGCCCCTCACTGAGTAACGGTGTGGCCCTTCACTGAGTAACTGTGCCGCCTCTCACTGATTCACCGTGTGGACCCTCACTGAGTCACCAAGTGGCCCCTCACTGAGTCACCGAGTGGCCCCTCACTGAGTCACTAAGTGGCCCCTCACTGAGTCACCGTGCCACCCCTCAATGAGTCACCGTGCCGCCCCTCACTGAGTCACTGTGCCGCCCCTCACTGAGTCACCGTGCCACCCTTCACTGACTAAACATGTCGCCCCTCACTGAGTCACCGTGCCACCCCTCACTGAGTCACCATGCCGCTCCTCACTGAGTCACCGTGCCGCCTCTCACAGATTCACCGTGTGGCGCCTCACTGAGTCACGGTGTGGCCCCTCACTGAGTCACCGTGCCGCCCCTCACTGAGTAAAGGTGTGGCCCCTCACTGAGTCACAGTGTGGCCCCTCACTGAGTTACCGTGCCGCCCCTCACTATATCACCGTGCCGCCCCTCACTAAGTCACCGTACTGCCCCACACTGAGTCACCCTGCCGCCCCTCACTGAGTCACCAAGTGACCCCTCACTGAGTCACCATGTGGCCCCTCACTGAGTCACCTTGTTGCCCCTCACGGAGACCGTGCCGCCTCTCACTGAGGCACCGTACTGCCCATCACTGAGTCACCGTGCCGCCCCTCACTGAGTCACCGTGCCACCCCTCACTGAATAACCATGCCGCCCCTCACTGAGTAACCGTGCCGCCCCTCACTGAGTCACCGTGCCGCCTCTCACTATGTCACCGTGCCGCCCCTCACTGAGTCACTGTGTAGCCACTCACTAAGTAACCAGGTGGCCCCTCACTGAGTCACCGTGCGGCCCCTCACTATGTCACCGTGCCGCCCCTCACTGAGTCACCGTACTGCCCCTCACTGAGTCACGGTGCCGCCCTTCACTGAGTAACGGTGTGGCCCCTCACTGAGTAACCATATCGCCCCTCACTGAGTCACCCTGCCACCCCTCACTGAGTCACCGTGTGGCCCCTCACTGAGTCACCGTGTGGCCCCTCACTGAGTCACCATGCCGCCCCTCACTGAGTAACGGTGTGGCCCCTCACTGAGTCACCAAGTAGCCCCTCACTGAGTAACTGTGTGGCCCCTCATTGAGTCACCAAGTGGCCCATCACTGAGTAACTGTGCCGCCCCTCACTGAGTAACCGTGCCGCCTCTCACTATGTCACCGTGTCGCCCCTCACTGAGTCACCGTGTAGCCACTCACTAAGTAACCAGATGGCCCCTCACTGAGTCACCGTGCGGCCCCTCACTATGTCACCGTGCCTCCCCTCACTGAGTCACCTTACTGCCCCTCACTGAGTCACTGTGCCGCCCCTCACTGAGTAACGGTGTGGCCCCTCACTGAGTAACGGTGTCGCCACTCACTGAGTCACCCTGCCGCCCCTCACTGAGTCACCATGTGGCCCCTCACTGAATCACCGTACTGCCCCTCACTGAGTCACCAAGTGACCCCTCACTGAGTCACCGCGTGGCCCCTCACTGTGTCTCCGTGCCGCACCTCACTGAGTAACTGTGCCGCCCCTCACTGAGTCACCGTGCGGCTCCTCACAGATTCACCGTGTGGCCCTTCACTGAGTCACCAAGTGGTCCCACACTGAGTCACCGCGGGGCCCCTCACTGAGTCACCAAGTGGCCCCTCACTGAGTCACCGTGTGGCCCCTCACTGAGTCACTGTGCCGCCCCTCACTGAGTCACCGTGGCGCCCCTCACTGACTAAACGTGTGGCCACTCACTGAGTCACCGTGCGGACCCTCACTGAGTCACCGTGCGGCGCCTCACTGAGTCACCGTGACGCCCCTCACTGAGTCACCAAGTGACCCCTCACTGAGTCCCTCACTGAGTAATGGTGTGGCCCCTCACTGAGTCACCGTGTGGCCCCTCACTGAGAAACAGTGTAACCTCTCACTGAGTCACCGTGTGGCCCCTCACTGAGTCACCCTGCCGCCCCTGACTGAGTAACCGTGTGGCCGCTCACTGAGTCACCCTGCCGCCCCTCACTGAGTAACGGTGTGGCCCCTCACTGAGTCACTGTGTGGCCCCTCACTGAGTCACAGTGTAGCCACTCAAGAAGTAACCAGGTGGCCGCTCACTGAGTCACCAAGAGGACCCTCATTGAGTCACCATGCCGCCCCTCACTGAGTCACCAAGTGGCCCCTCACTGAGTCATCGTGCCGCCCCTCACTGAGTCACCTTGCCACCCCTCACTGATTCACAGTGACGCCCCTCACTATGTCACCGTGCCGCCCCTCACTGAGACACCGTGTAGCCACTCACTAAGTAACCAGGTGGCCCCTCACTGAGTCACCGTGCCGCCTCTCACTGAGGCACCGTACTGCCCATCACTGAGTCACCGTGCCGCCCCTCACTGAGTCACCAAGTGACCTCTCACTGAGTCACCGCGTGGCCCCTCACTGTGTCTTTGTGCTGCACCTCACTGAGTAATTGTGCCGCCCCTCACTGAGTCACCATTCCGCTCCTCACTGAGTAACTGTGTGGCCCCTCACTGAGTCTCCGTGCCGCCCCTCATTGAGTCTCCGTGCCACCCCTCACTGAGTCACCGTGCCGGCCCTCACTGAGTCACTGTGCTGCCTCTCACAGATTCACCATGTGGCCCCTCACTGAGTCACCGAGTGGCCCTTGACTGAGTCACCAAGTGGCCCCTCACTGAGTCACCGTGCCACCCCTCACTGAGTCACCGTGCCGCACCTCACTGAGTCACTGTGCCGCCTCTCACGGATTCACCGTGCCACCCCTCATTGAGTCACCAAGTGACCCCTCACTGAGTCACTGCGTGGCCCCTCACTGTGTCTCCATGCCACACCTCACTGTGTAACTGTGTGACCCCTCACTGAGTCACCGTGCCGCCCCTCACTGAGTCTCCGTGCCACCCCTCACTGAGTCTCTGTGCCATCCCTCACTGAGTCTCCGTGCCGCCCCTCACTGAGTAACCGTGCGGCCCCTCACTGAATCACTGTGCCGCCCCTCACTGAGTCACCGTGCCAACCTTCACTGACTAAACGTGTCACCCCTCACTGGGTCACCGTGCCACCCCTCAATGAGTCACCGTGCCGCCCCTCACTGAGTCACCGTGCTGCCTCACACAGATTCACCGTGTGGCCCCTCAGTGAGTCACCAAGTGGCTCCTCACTGAGTCACCAAGTGGCCCCTCACTGAGTGACCGCGTGGCCCCTCACCGAGACACCGTGCCACCCCTCACTGAGTAATTGTGCCGCCCCTCACTGAGTCACCGTGCCGCTCCTCACTGAGTAACTGTATGGCCCCTCACTGAGTCACCAAGTGGCCCCTCACTGAGACACCGTGCCATCCCTCACTGAGTCTCCGTGCCGCCCCTCACTGAGTAACCATGCGGCCCCTCACTGAATCACTGTGCCGCCCCTCACTGAGTCACCGTGCCAACCTTCACTGACTAAACGTGTCACCCCTCACTGAGTCACTGTGCCGCCTCTCACGGATTCACCATGTGGACCCTCACTGAGTCACCAAGTGGCCCCTCACTGAGTCACCGAGTGGCCCCTCACTGAGTCACCAAGTGGCCCCTCACTGAGTCACCGTGCCACGCCTCACTGAGTCACTGTGCCGCCCCTCACTGATTCACCGTGCTGCCCCTCACTTAGTCACCGTGCCGCCTATCACAGATTCACTGTGTGGCCCCTCACTGAGTCACTAAGTGGCCCCTCACTGAGTCACCAAGTGGCCCCTCACTGAGTCACCACGTGGCCCCTCACTGAGTCACCGTGCCGCCCCTCACTGAGTAAAGGTGTGGCCCCTCACTGAGTCACAGTGTGGCCCCTCACTGAGTAATGGTGTGGCCCCTCACTGAGTCACCGTGTGGCCCCTCACTGAGTCACCGCGTGGCCCCTCACTGAGTCACCGTGTGGCCCCTCACTGAGTCACCGCGTGGCCCCTCACTCAGTCACCAAGTGGCCCCTCACTGAGTCACCGTGCAGCCCCTCACTGAGCCAACCTGCCGCCTATCACGGAGACCGTGCTGCCCCTCACTGAGTAACCATGCCGCCTCTCACTATGTCGCCGTTTCGCCCCTCACTGAGTCACCGTGTAGCCACACACTAAGAAACCAGGTGGCCCCTCACTGAGTCACGGTGCGGCCCCTCACTATGTCACCGTGTCGCCCCTCACTAAGTCACCGTACTGCCCCTCACTGAGTCACCAAGTGACCCCTCACTGAGTCATCTTGTCACCCCTCACGGAGACCATGCCGCCCCTCACTGAGTCACCGTGCCGCCCCTCACTGAGTAACCATGCCGCCTCTCACCATGTCGCCGTGCCGCCCCTCACTGAGTCACCGTATAGCCACTCACTAAGTAACCAGGTGGCCCCTCACTGAGTCACCGTGTGGCCCCTCACTATGTCACCGTGCCGCCCCTCACTGAGTCACCGTACCGCCCCTCACTGAGTCACCGTGCCGCCCCTCACTGAGTAACGGTGTGGCCCGTCACTGAATAACTGTGCCGCCCCTCATTGAGTCACCGTGTAGCCACTCACGAAGTAACCAGGTGGCCCCTCACTGAGTCACCGTGCCACCCCGCACTGATTCACCAAGTGGCCCCTCACTGCGTCACCGCGTGCCCCCTCACTGTGTCTCCGTGCCGCACCTCACTGAGTAATTGTGCCGCACCTCACTGAGTAACTGTATGGCCCCTCACTGAGTCACTGTGCCGCTCCTCACTGAGTAACTGTATGGCCCCTCACTGAGTCACCATGCCACCCCTCAATGAGTCACCGTGTCGCCCCTCACTGAGTCACTGTGCCGCCTCTCACTGATTCGCCGTGTGGACCCTCACTGAGTCACCAAGTGGCCCCTCACTGAGTCACCGAGTGGCCCCTCACTGAGTCACCAAGTGGCCCCTCACTGAGTCACCGTGCCGCCCCTCACTGAGTCACCGGGCCGCCCCTCACTGAGTCACCGTGCCGCCCCTCACTAAGTCACCGTACTGCCCCTAACTGAGTCACCAAGTGACCCCTCACTGAGTCACCGCGTGGCCCCTCACTGAGTCACCGTGCCGCCCCTCACTGAGTAACCGTGCCGCCTCTCACTATGTCGCCGTGCCGCCCCTCATTGAGTCACCATACTGCCCCTCACTGAGTCACCGTGGCTCCCCTCACTGAGTCTCCAAGTGGCCCCTCACTGAGTCACCGTGCCGCCCCTCACTGAGTCACCATGCCGCCCCTTACGGAGCACCGTGCTGCCTCTATCTGAGTCACCGTGCCGCCCCTCACTGAGTCACTGTGCCGCCCCTCACTGAGTAACCGTGCCGCCTCTCACTATGTCACCGTGCCGCCCCTCACTGAGTCACCGTGTAGCCACTCACTAAGTAACCAGGTGGCCCCTCACTGAGTCACCGTGCGGCCCCTCACTATGTCACCGTGCCGCCCCTCACTAAGTCACCGTACTGCCCCTCACTGAGTCACTGTGCCGCATCTCACAGATTCACCGTGTGGACCCTCACAGAGTCACCAAGTGGCCCCTCACTGAGTCACCGATTCGCCCCTCACTGAGACACCAAGTGGCCCCTCACTGAGACACCGTGCCACCCCTCACTGAGTCACTGTGCCGCATCTCACAGATTCACCGTGTGGACCCTCACTGAGTCACCAAGTGGCCCCTCACTGAGTCACCGATTCACCCCTCACTGAGACACCAAGTGGCCCCTCACTGAGACACCGTGCCACCCCTCACTGAGTCACCAAGTGGCCCCTCACTGAGACACCGTGCCACCCCTCACTGAGTCACCGTGGCGCCCCTCACTGAGTCACCGTGCGGCCCCTCACTGAGTCACTGTGCCGCCCCTCACTGAGTCACTGTGCCAACCTTCACTGACTAAACGTGTCACCCCTCACTGAGTCACCGTGCCACCCCTCACAGATTCTCCGTGTGGCCGCTCACTGAGTCACCAAGTGGCTCCGACTGAGTCACCAAGTGGCCCCTCACTGAGTCACCGCGTGGCCCCTCACCGAGACACTGTGCCGCCCCTCACTGAGTCACCGTGCCGCCTTTCACGGATTCACCATGTGCACCCTCACTGAGTCACCAAGTGGTGCCTCACTGAATCACCACATGGCCCCTCCCTGAGTCACCGTGCAGCTCTCACTGAGTAAAGGTGTGGCCCCTCACTGAGTCACCGTGTGGCCCCTCACTGAGTAACGGTTTGGCCCCTCACTGAGTCACCGTGTGGCCCCTCACTGAGTCACCCTGCCGCCCCTCATTGAGTCACCAGGTTGGCCCCTCACTGATTCACCGTGCAGCCCCTCACTGAGCCAAATTGCCGCCTATCACGGAGACCGTGCCGCCCCTCACTGAGTCACCAAGTGACCCCTCACTGAGTCACTGCGTGGCCCCTCACTGAGTCACCTTGCCGCCCCTCACGGAGACCGTGCCGCCCCTCACTGAATCACTGTGCCGCCCCTCACTGAGTAACCGTGCTGCCTCTCACTATGTCACCGTGCCGCCCCTCACTGAGTCACCGTGTAGCCACTCACTAAGTAACCAGGTGGCCCCTCACTGAGTCACCTTGCGGCCCCTCACTGAGTCACCGTACTGCCCCTCACTGAGTCACCGTGTAGCCACTCACTAAGTAACCAGGTGGCCCCTCACTGAGTCACCTTGCGGCCCCTCACTGAGTCACCGTACTGCCCCTCACTGAGTCACCGTGCAGCCCCTCACTGAGCCAACTTGCCGCCTATCACGGAGACCGTGCCGCCCCTCAATGAGTCACCGTGCGGCCCCTCACTATGTCACCGTGCCACTCCTCACTAAGTCACCGTACTGCCCCTCACTGAGTCACCAAGTGACCCCTCACTAAGTCACCGTGTGGCCCCTTACTGAGTCACCGTGCCGCCCCTCACTGAGTCACTGTGCCGCATCTCACAGATTCACCGTGTGGACCCTCACTGAGTCACCAAGTGGCCCCTCACTGAGTCACCGATTCACCCCTCACTGAGACACCAAGTGGCCCTTCACTGAGACACCGTGCCACCCCTCACTGAGTCACCAAGTGGCCCCTCACTGAGACACCGTGCCACCCCTCACTGAGTCACCGTGGCGCCCCTCACTGAGTCACTGTGCCGTCTCTCACGGCTTCACCGTGTAGCCCCTCACTGAGTCACCAGGTGGCCCTTCACTGAGACACCACGTGACCCCTCACTGAGTCTCCGTGCCGCCCCTCACTGAGTAACCACGTGGCCACTCACTGAGTAACCGTGCCGCCCCTCACCGAGTCACCGTGCGGCCCCTCACTGAGTCACTGTGCCGCCCCTCACTGAGTCACTGTGCCAACCTTCACTGACTAAACGTGTCACCCCTCACTGAGTCACCGTGCCACCCCTCACAGATTCTCCGTGTGGCCGCTCACTGAGTCACCAAGTGGCCCCTCACTGAGTCACCGTGTGGCCCCTCACCGAGACACTGTGCCGCCCCTCACTGAGTCATCGTGCCGCCTTTCACGGATTCACCATGTGCACCCTCACTGAGTCACCAAGTGGTGCCTCACTGAATCACCACGTGGCCCCTCACTGAGTCACCGAGTGGCCCCTCACTGAGTCACCAAGTGGCCCCTCACTGAGTCACCGTGTGGCCCCTCACTGAGTAACGGTTTGTCCCTCACTGAGTCACCGTGTGGCCCCTCACTG
Organism: Chiloscyllium plagiosum; assembly: GCF_037043375.1. Lineage (NCBI taxonomy): Eukaryota > Metazoa > Chordata > Chondrichthyes > Orectolobiformes > Hemiscylliidae > Chiloscyllium > Chiloscyllium plagiosum. The sequence goes on along the minus strand of NW_028270170.1, from coordinate 37,498,684 downwards.
AGTCACCCTGCCGCCCCTCATTGAGTCACCAGGTTGGCCCCTCACTGATTCACCGTGCAGCCCCTCACTGAGCCAAATTGCCGCCTATCACGGAGACCGTGCCGCCCCTCACTGAGTCACCAAGTGACCCCTCACTGAGTCACTGCGTGGCCCCTCACTGAGTCACCTTGCCGCCCCTCACGGAGACCGTGCCGCCCCTCACTGAGTCACCATGCCGCCCCTCACTGAGTAACCGTGCCGCCTCTCACTATGTCACCGTGCCGCCCCTCACTGAGTCACCGTGTAGCCACTCACTAAGTAACCAGGTGGCCCCTCACTGAGTCACCGTGCGGCCCCTCACTATGTCACCGTGCCGCCCCTCACTGAGTCACCGTACTGCCCCTCACTGAGTCACTGTGCCGCATCTCACAGATTCACCGTGTGGACCCTCACAGAGTAACCAAGTGGCCCCTCACTGAGTCACCGATTCGCCCCTCACTGAGACACCAAGTGGCCCCTCACTGAGACACCGTGCCACCCCTCACAGAGTCACCAAGTGGCCCCTCACTGAGACACCGTGCCACCCCTCACTGAGTCACCGTACTGCCCCTCACTGAGTCACCAAGTGACCCCTCACTGAGTCACCGCGTGGCCCCTCACTGAGTCACCGTGCCGCCCCTCACTGAGTAACCGTGCTGCCTCTCACTATGTCGCCGTGCCGCCCCTCACTGAGTAACCGTGCTGCCTCTCACTATGTCACCGTGCCGCCCCTCACTGAGTCACCATACTGCCCCTCACTGAGTCACCGTGGCTCCCCTCACTGAGTCTCCAAGTGGCCCCTCACTGAGTCACCGTGCCACCCCTCACTGAGTCACCGTTCCGCCCCTCACTGAGTCACCGTGCTGCTCCACACTGAGTCACCGTGCCGCCTCTCACGAATTCACCGTGTGCAACCTCACTGAGTCACTAAGTGGCGCCTCACTGAGTCACCACGTGGCCCCTCACTGAGTCACCGTGCAGCCTCTCGCTGAGTAATGGTGTGGCCCCTCACTGAGTCACCGTGTGGCCCCTCACTGAGTAACGGTTTGGCCCCTCACTGAGTCACCGTGTGGCCCCTCACTGAGTCACCCTGCCGCCCCTCATTGAGTCACCAGGTTGGCCCCTCACTGATTCACCGTGCAGCCCCTCACTGAGCCAAATTGCCGCCTATCACGGAGACCGTGCCGCCCCTCACTGAGTCACCAAGTGACCCCTCACTGAGTCACTGCGTGGCCCCTCACTGAGTCACCTTGCCGCCCCTCACGGAGACCGTGCCACCCCTCACTGAGTCACTGTGCCGCCCCTCACTGAGTAACCGTGCTGCCTCTCACTGTCACCGTGCCGCCCCTCACTGAGTCACCGTGTAGCCACTCACTAAGTAACCAGGTGGCCCCTCACTGAGTCACCGTGCGGCCCCTCACGGAGTCACCGTACTGCCCCTCACTGAGTCACCGTGCAGCCCCTCACTGAGCCAACTTGCCGCCTATCACGGAGACCGTGCCGCCCCTCAATGAGTCACCGTGCGGCCCTTCACTATGTCACCGTGCCGCCCCTCACTAAGTCACCGTACTGCCCCTCACTGAGTCACCAAGTGACCCCTCACTGAGTCACCGCGTGGCCCCTCACTGAGTCACCGTGCCGCCCCTCACTGAGTAACCGTGCTGCCTCTCACTATGTCGCCGTGCCGCCACTCACTGAGTCACCGTGTGGACCCTCACTATGTCACCGTGCCGCCCCTCACTGAGTCACCATACTGCCCCTCACTGAGTCACCGTGGCTCCCCTCACTGAGTCTCCAAGTGGCCCCTCACTGAGTCACCGAGTGGCCCCTCACTGAGTCACCAAGTGGCCCCTCACTGAGTCACCGTGTGGCCCCTCACTGAGTAACGGTTTGTCCCTCACTGAGTCACCGTGTGGCCCCTCACTGAGTCACCCTGCCGCCCCTCATTGAGTCACCAGGTTGGCCCCTCACTGATTCACCGTGCAGCCCCTCACTGAGCCAAATTGCCGCCTATCACGGAGACCGTGCCGCCCCTCACTGAGTCACCAAGTGACCCCTCACTGAGTCACTGCGTGGCCCCTCACTGAGTCACCTTGCCGCCCCTCACGGAGACCGTGCCGCCCCTCACTGAGTCACCATGCCGCCCCTGACGGAGCACCGTGCTGCCTCTATCTGAGTCACAGTGCCGCCCCTCACTGAGTAACCGTGCCGCCCCTCACTGAGTAACCGTACTGCCCCTCACTGAGTCACTGTGCCGCATCTCACAGATTCACCGTGTGGACCCTCACAGAGTCACCAAGTGGCCCCTCACTGAGTCACCGATTCGCCCCTCACTGAGACACCAAGTGGCCCCTCACTGAGACACCGTGCCACCCCTCACAGAGTCACCAAGTGGCCCCTCACTGAGACACTGTGCCACCCCTCACTGAGTCACCGTACTGCCCCTCACTGAGTCACCAAGTGACCCCTCACTGAGTCACCGTGCAGCCCCTCACTGAGTCACCGAGTGGCCCCTCACTGAGTCACCAAGTGGCCCCTCACTGAGTCACCGTGTGGCCCCTCACTGAGTAACGGTTTGGCCCCTCACTGAGTCACCGTGTGGCCCCTCACTGAGTCACCCTGCCGCCCCTCATTGAGTCACCAGGTTGGCCCCTCACTGATTCCCCGTGCAGCCCCTCACTGAGCCAAATTGCCGCCTATCATGGAGACCGTGCCGCCCCTCACTAAGTCACCAAGTGACCCCTCACTGAGTCAGTGCGTGGCCCCTCACTGAGTCACCTTGCCGCCCCTCACGGAGACCGTGCCGCCCCTCACTGAGTCACCGTGCCGCCCCTCACTGAGTAAGCGTGCTGCCTCTCACTGTCACCGTGCCGCCCCTCACTGAGTCACCGTGTAGCCACTCACTAAGTAACCAGGTGGCCCCTCACTGAGTCACCGTGCGGCCCCTCACGGAGTCACCGTACTGCCCCTCACTGAGTCACCGTGCAGCCCCTCACTGAGTCACCGTGCGGCCCCTCAATGAGTCACCGTGCCGCCCCTCACTAAGTCACCGTACTGCCCCTCACTGAGTCACCCTATGCCCCTCACTGAGTCACCAAGTGGCCCCTCACTGAGTCACCAAGTGGCCCCTCACTGAGTCACCATGCCGCCCCTCACTGAGTAACGGTGTGGCCCCTCACTGAGTCACCAAGTGGCCCCTCACTGAGTCACCGTGCGGCCCCTCACTGAGTCACCAAGTGGCCCCTCAATGAGTCACCGTGCGGCCCATCACTGAGTCACTGTGCCGTCCCTCACTGAGTCACCGTGACGCCCCTCACTGACTAAACGTGTGGCCCCTCACTGAGTCACCCTGCCGCCCCTCACTGAGTCACCGTGTGGCCCCTCACTGACTAAACGTGTGGCCCCTCACTGAGTCACCTTGCCGCCCCTCACTGAGTCACCAAGTGGCCCCTCAATGAGTCACCGTGCGGCCCATCACTGAGTCACTGTGCCGTCCCTCACTGAGTCACCGTGACGCCCCTCACTGACTAAACGTGTGGCCCCTCACTGAGTCACCTTGCCGCCCCTCACTGAGTCACCGTGTGGCCCCTCACTGACTAAACGTGTGGCCCCTCACTGAGTCACCTTGCCGCCCCTTACGGAGCACCGTGCCGCCTCTATCTGAGTCACCGTGCCGCCCCTCACTGAGTAACTGTGCCGCCTCTCACTGTGTGGCCCCTCACTGAGTCACCGTGTGGCCCCTTACTATGTCACCGTGCCACCCCTCACTGAGTCACCGTGTAGCCACTCACTAAGTAACCAGGTAGCCCCTCACTGAGTCACCGTACCGCCCCTCACTGAGTCACCAAGTGACCCCTCACTGAGTCATCACGTGGTCCCTCACTGAGTCACCGTGCCGCCCCTCACTGAGTCACCGTGCCGCCCCTCACTGAGTAACGGTGTGGTCCCCCACTGAGTAACCGTGCCGCCCCACACTGAGTAAAGGTGTGGCCCCTCACTGAGTCACCGTGTGGCCCCCCACTGAGCCAACTTGTCGCCTATCACGGAGACCGTGCCGCCCCTCACTGAGTCACCGTGCCGCCCCTCACTGAGTAACCGTGCCGCCTCTCACTATGTCACCGTGCCGCCACTCACTGAGTCACCTTGTAGCCACTCACTAAGTAACCAGGTGGCCCCTCACTGAGTCACCGTGCGGCCCTTCACTATGTCACTGTGCCGCCTCTCACTGTGTGGCCCCTCACTGAGTCACCGCGTGGCCCCTTACTATGTCACCTTGCCGCCCCTCACTGAGTCACCGTGTGGCCCCTCACTGAGTCACCCTGCTGCCCCTCACTGAGTAACGGTGTGGTCCCTCACTGAGTCACCGTGCCACCCCTCACTGAGTAACAGTTTGGCCCCTCACTGAGTCACCATGTGGCCCCCCACTGAGTCACCCTGCCGCCCCACATTGAGTCACCAGGTTGGCCCCTCACTGAGTCACCGTGTAGCCCTTCACTGAGCCCACGTGCCGCCTATCACGGAGACCGTGCCGCCCCTCACTGAGTCACCGTGCCGCCCCTCACTGAGTAACCATGCCGCCTCTCACTATGTCACCGTGCCGCCCCTCCCTGAGTCACCGTGTAGCCACTCACTAAGTAACCAGGTGGCCCCTCACTGAGTCACGGTGCGGCCCCTCACTATGTCACCGTGTCGCCTCTCACTGTGTGGCCCCTCACTGAGTCCCGTGTGGCCCCTTACTATGTCACCCTGCCGCCCCTCACTGAGTAATGGTTGTGGCCCCTCACTGAGTCACCGTGTGGCCCCTCACTGAGTCACCGTGTAGCCACTCACGAAGTAACCAGGTGGCCCCTTACTGAGTCACCAAGGGGCCCCTCACTGAGTCACCATGCCGCCCCTCATTGAGTCGCCAAGTGGCCCCTCACTGAATCACCTTGCCACCCCTCACTGATTAACAGTGACGCCCCTCACTCAGTCACCGTGCCGCCCCTCACTGAGTAACCGTGCCACCTCTCACTGTGTGGCCCCTCACTGAGTCACCGTGCGGCCCCTCACTATGTCACCGTGCCGACCGTTACTGAGACACCGTGTAGCCACTCACTAAGTAACCAGGTGGCCCCTCACTGAGTCACCGTGCCACCCCTCAGTGAGACACCGTACTGCCCATCACTGAGTCACCGTGCCGACCATCACTGAGTCACCGTGCCGCCCCTCAGTGAGTCACCAAGTGACCCCTCACTGAGTCACCGCGTGGCCCCTCGCTGTGTCTCTGTGCCGCACCTCACTGATTAATTGTGCCGCCCCTCACTGAGTCACCATTCCGCTCCTCACTGAGTAACCGTGTGGCCCCTCACTGAGTCACTGTGCCGCCTCTCACAGATTCACCGTGTGGACCCTCACTGAGTCACCAAGTGGCCCCTCACTGAGTCACCGTACCACCCCTCACTGAGTCACCGTGCCGCCCCTCACTGAGTCACTGTGCCGCATCTCACAGATTCACCGTGTGGACCCTCACAGAGTCACCAAGTGGCCCCTCACTGAGACACCGTGCCACCCCTCACTGAGTCACCAAGTGGCCCCTCACTGAGACACCGTGCCACCCCTCACTGAGTCACTGTGCCGCATCTCACAGATTCACCGTGTGGACCCTCACTGAGTCACCACGTGGCCCCTCACTGAGTCTCCGTGCCGCCCCTCACTGAGTCACCGCGTGGCCACTCACTGAGTAACCGTGCGGCCCCTCACCGAGTCACCGTGCGGCCCCTCACCGAGTCACCGTGCGGCCCCTCACTGAGTCACTGTGCCGCGCCTCACTGAGTCACCGTGCCAACCTTCACTGACTAAACGTGTCACCCCTCACTGAGTCAGCGTGCCACCCCTCACTGAGTCACCGTGCCACCCCTCACTGAGTCACCGTGCCGCCTCTCACGGATTCACCGTGTGCACTCTCACTGAGTCACCAAGTGGCGCCTCACTGAGTCACCACGTGGCCCCTCACTGAGTCACCGTGCCGCCCCTCACGGAGACCGTGCCACCGCTCACTGAGTCACTGTGCAGCCCCTCACTGAGTAACGGTGTGGCCACTCACTGTGTCACCGTGCCGCCCCTCACTGAGTAACGGTGTGGCCTCTCACTGTGTCACCGTGCCGCCCCTCACTGAGTCACTGCGTGGCTCCTCACTGAGTCACCATGCCGCCCCTCACTGAGTCACCAAGTGACCCCTCACTGAGTCACCGCGTGGCCCCTCACAGAGTCTCCGCGCCGCTCCTCACTGAGTAACCGTGTGGCCACTTACTGAGTAACCGTGCCACCCCTCACCGCGTCACCGTGCCGCCCATCACTGAGTAACAGTGTGGCACCTCACTGAGTCACCGTGTGGCCCCTCTCTGAGTCACCGTGTAGCCACTCACAAAGTAACCAGATGGCCCCTCACTGAGTCACCCTGCCGCCTCTCACTGAGTCACCAAGGTGCCCCTTACTGAGTAACCGTGCCACCCCTCACCGGGTCACCGTGCGGCCCGTCACTGAGTCACCGTGCCGCCCCTCAGTGAGTCACCAAGTGACCCCTCACTGAGTCATCGCGTGGCCCCTCACTGTGTCTCTGTGCCGCACCTCACTGATTAATTGTGCCTCCCCTCACTGAGTCACCGTTCCTCTCCTCACTGAGTAACCGTGTGGCCCCTCACTGAGTCTCCGTGCCACCCCTCACTGAGTCACCGTGCCGGCCCTCACCGAGTCACTGTGCCGCCTTTCACAGATTCACCGTGTGGACCCTCACTGAGTCACCAAGTGGCCCCTCACTGAGTCACCGTGTGGTCCCTCACTGAGTCACCAAGTGGCCCCTCACTGAGTCACCGTGCCACCCCTGACTGAGTCACCGTGCCGCACCTCACTGAGTCACTGTGCCGCCTCTCACGGATTCACCGTGTAGCCCCTCACTGAGTCACCAAGTGACCCCTCACTGAGTCACTGCGTGGCCCCTCACTGAGTCACCGTGCCGCTCCTCACTGAGTAACTGTGTGGCCCCTCACTGAGTCACCGTGCCGCCCCTCACTGAGTCACTGTGCCGCATCTCACAGATTCACCGTGTGGACCCTCACTGAGTCACCAAGTGGCCCCTCACTGAGACACCGTGCTACCCCTCACTGAGTCACCAAGTGGCCCCTCACTGAGACACCGTGCCACCCCTCACTGAGTCACTGTGCCGCATCTCACAGATTCACCGTGTGGACCCTCACTGAGACACCAAGTGGCCCCTCACTGAGTCACCGATTCGCCCCTCACTGAGACACCAAGTGGCCCCTCACTGAGACACCGTGCCACCCCTCACTGAGTCACCAAGTGGCCCCTCACTGAGACACCGTGCCACCCCTCACTGAGTCACCGTGGCGCCCCTCACTGAGTCACTGTGCCGCCTCTCACGGCTTCACCGTGTAGCCCCTCACTGAGTCACCAGGTGGCCCTTCACTGAGTCACCACGTGGCCGCTCACTGAGTCTCCGTGCCACCCCTCACTGAGTAACCGCGTGGCCACTCACTGAGTAACGGTGCGGCCCCTCACCGAGTCACCGTGCGGCCCCTCACTTTGTCACTGTGCCGCCCCTCACTGAGTCACCGTGCCAACCTTCACTGACTAAACGTGTCACCCCTCACTGAGTCAGCGTGCCGCCCCTCACTGAGTCACTGTGCCGCCTCTCACGGATTCACCGTGTGCACCCTCACTGAGTCACCACGTGGCCCCTCACTGAGTCTCCGTGCCGCACCTCACTGAGTAACCACGTTGCCACTCACTGAGTAACCATGCTGCCCCTCACCGAATCACCGTGCGGCCCCTCACTGAGTCACCGTGTGGCCCCTCACTGAGCCACAGTGTAGTCACTCATGAAGTAACCAGGTGGCCCCTCACTGAGTCACCGTGCCAGCCCTCACTGAGTCACCAAGTGACCCCTCACTGAGTCACCGCGTCGCCCCTCACTGTGTCTCCGTGCCGCTCCTCACTGAGTAACTGTGCCGCCCCTCACCGAATCACCGTGCGGCCCCTCACTGAGTCACTGTGCCGCCCCTCACTGAGTCACCGTGCCAACCTTCACTGACTAAATGTGTCACCCCTCACTGAGTCAGCGTGCCACCCCTCACTGAGTCACCGTGCCGCCCCTCACTGAGTCACCGTGCCGCTTCTCACGGATTCACCGTGTGCACCCTCACTGAGTCACCACGTGGCCCCTCACTGAGTCACCGTGCCGCCCCTCACGGAGACCGTGCCACCCCTCACTGCGTCACCGTGCAGCCTCTCACTGAGTAATCGTGCCACCCCTCACTGAGTAACGGTGTGGCCCCTCACTGAGTTACCAAGTGACCCCTCACTGAGTCACCGCGTGGCCCCTCACTGAGTCACCGTGCCACCCCTCACCGCGTCACCGTGCCGCCCCTCACTGAGTCACCAAGTGACCCTTCACTGAGTCACCGTGCTGCCCCTCACTGAGTCACCGTGTGACCCTTCACTGAGTCACTGTGCAGCCCCTCACTGAGTAACGGTGTGGCCCCTCACTGAGTCATCGTGTGGCCCCTCTCTGAGTCACCGTGTAGCCGCTCACAAAGTAACCAGGTGGCCCCTCACTGAGTCACCCTGCCGCCTCTCACTGAGTCACCAAGGGGCCCCTTACTGAGTAACCGTGCCACCCCTCACCGGGTCACCGTGCGGCCCGTCACTGAGTCACCCTGCCGCCCCTCACTGAGTAACAGTGTGGCCCCTCACTGAGTCACCGTGTGGCCCCTCTCTGAGTCACCGTGTAGTCACTCACCAAGTAACCAGGTGGCCCCTCACTGAGTCACCAAGGGGCCCCTTACTGAGTAACCGTGCCGCCCCTCACCGAATCACCGTGCGGCCCCTCACTGAGTCACCATGTTGCCCCTCACTGAGTCACTGTGTAGCCACTCACTAAGTAACCAGGTGGCCCCTCACTGAGTAACCGTGCCGCCCCTCACTGAGTTACCAAGTGACCCCTCACTGAGTAACTACGTGGCCCCTCACTGAGTCACCGTGCCGCCCCTCACTGAGTCACTGTGTGACCCCTCACTGAGTCACCGTGCCGCCCCTCACTGAGTCACTGTGCCGCATCTCACAGATTCACCGTGTGGACCCTCACTGAGTCACCAAGTGGCCCCTCACTGAGTCTCCGTGCCGCCCCTCACTGAGTCACCGCGTGGCCACTCACTGAGTAACCGTGCGGCCCCTCACCGAGTCACCGTGCGGCCCCTCACCGAGTCACCGTGCGGCCCCTCACTGAGTCACTGTGCCGCGCCTCACTGAGTCACCGTGCCAACCTTCACTGACTAAACGTGTCACCCCTCACTGAGTCAGCGTGCCACCCCTCACTGAGTCACCGTGCCACCCCTCACTGAGTCACCGTGCCGCCTCTCACGGATTCACCGTGTGCACTCTCACTGAGTCACCACGTGGCCCCTCACTGAGTCACCGTGCCGCCCCTCACGGAGACCGTGCCACCCCTCACTGAGTCACTGTGCAGCCCCTCACTGAGTAACGGTGTGGCCACTCACTGTGTCACCGTGCCGCCCCTCACTGAGTAACGGTGTGGCCTCTCACTGTGTCACCGTGCCGCCCCTCACTGAGTAACGGTGTGGCCCCTCACGGAGTCACCATGTGGCCCCTCACTGAGTCACTGCGTGGCTCCTCACTGAGTCACCATGCCGCCCCTCACTGAGTCACCAAGTGACCCCTCACTGAGTCACCGCGTGGCCCCTCACAGAGTCTCCGCGCCGCTCCTCACTGAGTAACCGTGTGGCCACTTACTGAGTAACCGTGCCACCCCTCACCGCGTCACCGTGCCGCCCATCACTGAGTAACAGTGTGGCACCTCACTGAGTCACCGTGTGGCCCCTCTCTGAGTCACCGTGTAGCCACTCACAAAGTAACCAGATGGCCCCTCACTGAGTCACCCTGCCGCCTCTCACTGAGTCACCAAGGTGCCCCTTACTGAGTAACCGTGCCACCCCTCACCGGGTCACCGTGCGGCCCGTCACTGAGTCACCGTGCCGCCCCTCAGTGAGTCACCAAGTGACCCCTCACTGATTCACCGCGTGGCCCCTCACTGTGTCTCTGTGCCGCACCTCACTGATTAATTGTGCCTCCCCTCACTGAGTCACCGTTCCTCTCCTCACTGAGTAACCGTGTGGCCCCTCACTGAGTCTCCGTGCCACCCTCACTGCGTCACCGTGCCGGCCCTCACCGAGTCACTGTGCCGCCTTTCACAGATTCACCGTGTGGACCCTCACTGAGTCACCAAGTGGCCCCTCACTGAGTCACCGTGTGGTCCCTCACTGAGTCACCAAGTGGCCCCTCACTGAGTCACCGTGCCACCCCTGACTGAGTCACCGTGCCGCACCTCACTGAGTCACTGTGCCGCCTCTCACGGATTCACCGGGTAGCCCCTCACTGAGTCACCAAGTGACCCCTCACTGAGTCACTGCGTGGCCCCTCACTGAGTCACCGTGCCGCTCCTCACTGAGTAACTGTGTGGCCCCTCACTGAGTCACCGTGCCGCCCCTCACTGAGTCACCGTGCCGCCCCTCACTGAGTCACTGTGCCGCATCTCACAGATTCACCGTGTGGACCCTCACAGAGTCACCAAGTGGCCCCTCACTGAGACACCGTGCCACCCCTCACTGAGTCACCAAGTGGCCCCTCACTGAGACACCGTGCTACCCCTCACTGAGTCACCAAGTGGCCCCTCACTGAGACACCGTGCCACCCCTCACTGAGTCACTGTGCCGCATCTTGGGCGGCACTTGGGCGGCACGGTGGCACAGTGGTTAGCACTGCTGCCTCGCAGCGCCAGAGACCTGGGTTCAATTCCCGACTCAGGCGACTGACTGTGTGGAGTTTGCACGTTCTCCCCGTGTCTGCGTGGGTTTCCTCCGGGTGCTCCGGTTTCCTCCCACAGTCCAAAGATGTGCAGGTTAGGTGAATTGGCCATACTAAATTGCCCATAGTGTTAGGTAAGGGGTAAATGTAGGGGTATGGGGGGGTTTCGCTTCGGCGGGTCGGTGTGGACTTGTTGGGCCGAAGGGCCTGTTTCCACACTGTAATCTAATCTAATCTAATCTAATCTCACAGATTCACCGTGTGGACCCTCACTGAGACATCAAGTGGCCCCTCACTGAGTCACCGATTCTCCCGTCACTGAGACACCAAGTGGCCCCTCACTGAGACACCGTGCCACCCCTCACTGAGTCACCGTGGCGCCCCTCACTGAGTCACTGTGCCGCCTCTCACGGCTTCACCGTGTAGCCCCTCACTGAGTCACCAGGTGGCCCTTCACTGAGTCACCACGTGGCCGCTCACTGAGTCTCCGTGCCACCCCTCACTGAGTAACCGCGTGGCCACTCACTGAGTAACGGTGCGGCCCCTCACCGAGTCACCTTGCGGCCCCTCACTTTGTCACTGTGCCGCCCCTCACTGAGTCACCGTGCCAACCTTCACTGACTAAACGTGTCCCCCCTCACTGAGTCACCGTGCCACCCCTCACTGAGTCACTGTGCCGCCTCTCACGGATTCACCGTGTGCACCCTCACTGAGTCACCACGTGGCCCCTCACTGAGTCTCCGTGCCGCACCTCACTGAGTAACCACGTTGCCACTCACTGAGTAACCATGCTGCCCCTCACCGAATCACCGTGCGGCCCCTCACTGAGTCACCGTGTGGCCCCTCACTGAGCCACAGTGTAGTCACTCATGAAGTAACCAGGTGGCCCCTCACTGAGTCACCGTGCCAGCCCTCACTGAGTCACCAAGTGACCCCTCACTGAGTCACCGCGTCGCCCCTCACTGTGTCTCCGTGCCGCTCCTCACTGAGTAACTGTGCCGCCCCTCACCGAATCACCGTGCGGCCCCTCACTGAGTCACTGTGCCGCCCCTCACTGAGTCACCGTGCCAACCTTCACTGACTAAACGTGTCACCCCTCACTGAGTCAGCGTGCCACCCCTCACTGAGTCACCGTGCCGCCCCTCACTGAGTCACCGTGCCGCCTCTCACGGATTCACCGAGTGCACCCTCACTGAGTCACCACGTGGCCCCTCACTGAGTCACCGTGCCGCCCCTCACGGAGACCGTGCCACCCCTCACTGCGTCACCGTGCAGCCTCTCACTGTGTCACCGTGCCGCCCCTCACTGAGTAACAGTGTGGCCCCTCACTGAGTTACCATGTGGCCCCTCACTGAGTCACCAAGTGACCCCTCACTGAGTCACCGCGTGGCCCCTCACTGAGTCACCGTGCCACCCCTCACCGCGTCACCGTGCCGCCCCTCACTGAGTCACCAAGTGACCCTTCACTGAGTCACCGTGCTGCCCCTCACTGAGTCACCGTGTGACCCTTCACTGAGTCACTGTGCAGCCCCTCACTGAGTAACGGTGTGGCCCCTCACTGAGTCATCGTGTGGCCCCTCTCTGAGTCACCGTGTAGCCGCTCACAAAGTAACCAGGTGGCCCCTCACTGAGTCACCCTGCCGCCTCTCACTGAGTCACCAAGGGGCCCCTTACTGAGTAACCGTGCCACCCCTCACCGGGTCACCGTGCGGCCCGTCACTGAGTCACCCTGCCGCCCCTCACTGAGTAACAGTGTGGCCCCTCACTGAGTCACCGTGTGGCCCCTCTCTGAGTCACCGTGTAGTCACTCACCAAGTAACCAGGTGGCCCCTCACTGAGTCACCCTGCCGCCCCTCACTGAGTCACCAAGGGGCCCCTTACTGAGTAACCGTGCCGCCCCTCACCGAATCACCGTGCGGCCCCTCACTGAGTCACCGTGTTGCCCCTCACTGAGTCACTGTGTAGCCACTCACTAAGTAACCAGGTGGCCCCTCACTGAGTAACCGTGCCGCCCCTCACTGAGTTACCAAGTGACCCCTCACTGAGTAACTACGTGGCCCCTCACTGAGTCACCGTGCCGCCCCTCACTGAGTCACTGTGTGACCCCTCACTGAGTCACCGTGCCGCCCCTCACTGAGTCACTGTGCCGCATCTCACAGATTCACCGTGTGGACCCTCACTGAGTCACCAAGTGGCCCCTCACTGAGTCTCCGTGCCGCCCCTCACTGAGTCACCGCGTGGCCACTCACTGAGTAACCGTGCTGCCCCTCACCGAGTCACCGTGCGGCCCCTCACCGAGTCACCGTGCGGCCCCTCACTGAGTCACTGTGCCGCGCCTCACTGAGTCACCGTGCCAACCTTCACTGACTAAACGTGTCACCCCTCACTGAGTCAGCGTGCCACCCCTCACTGAGTCACCGTGCCACCCCTCACTGAGTCACCGTGCCGCCTCTCACGGATTCACCGTGTGCACTCTCACTGAGTCACCACGTGGCCCCTCACTGAGTCACCGTGCCGCCCCTCACGGAGACCGTGCCACCCCTCACTGAGTCACTGTGCAGCCCCTCACTGAGTAACGGTGTGGCCACTCACTGTGTCACCGTGCCGCCCCTCACTGAGTAACGGTGTGGCCTCTCACTGTGTCACCGTGCCGCCCCTCACTGAGTAACGGTGTGGCCCCTCACGGAGTCACCATGTGGCCCCTCACTGAGTCACTGCGTGGCTCCTCACTGAGTCACCATGCCGCCCCTCACTGAGTCACCAAGTGACCCCTCACTGAGTCACCGCGTGGCCCCTCACAGAGTCTCCGCGCCGCTCCTCACTGAGTAACCGTGTGGCCACTTACTGAGTAACCGTGCCACCCCTCACCGCGTCACCGTGCCGCCCATCACTGAGTAACAGTGTGGCACCTCACTGAGTCACCGTGTGGCCCCTCTCTGAGTCACCGTGTAGCCACTCACAAAGTAACCAGATGGCCCCTCACTGAGTCACCCTGCCGCCTCTCACTGAGTCACCAAGGTGCCCCTTACTGAGTAACCGTGCCACCCCTCACCGGGTCACCGTGCGGCCCGTCACTGAGTCACCGTGCCGCCCCTCAGTGAGTCACCAAGTGACGCCTCACTGAGTCACCGCGTGGCCCCTCACTGTGTCTCTGTGCCGCACCTCACTGATTAATTGTGCCTCCCCTCACTGAGTCACCGTTCCTCTCCTCACTGAGTAACCGTGTGGCCCCTCACTGAGTCTCCGTGCCACCCCTCACTGAGTCACCGTGCCGGCCCTCACCGAGTCACTGTGCCGCCTTTCACAGATTCACCGTGTGGACCCTCACTGAGTCACCAAGTGGCCCCTCACTGAGTCACCGTGTGGTCCCTCACTGAGTCACCAAGTGGCCCCTCACTGAGTCACCGTGCCCCCCCTGACTGAGTCACCGTGCCGCACCTCACTGAGTCACTGTGCCGCCTCTCACGGATTCACCGGGTAGCCCCTCACTGAGTCACCAAGTGACCCCTCACTGAGTCACTGCGTGGCCCCTCACTGAGTCACCGTGCCGCTCCTCACTGAGTAACTGTGTGGCCCCTCACTGAGTCACCGTGCCGCCCCTCACTGAGTCACTGTGCCGCATCTCACAGATTCACCGTGTGGACCCTCACAGAGTCACCAAGTGGCCCCTCACTGAGACACCGTGCCACCCCTCACTGAGTCACCAAGTGGCCCCTCACTGAGACACCGTGCTACCCCTCACTGAGTCACCAAGTGGCCCCTCACTGAGACACCGTGCCACCCCTCACTGAGTCACTGTGCCGCATCTCACAGATTCACCGTGTGGACCCTCACTGAGACATCAAGTGGCCCCTCACTGAGTCACCGATTCTCCCCTCACTGAGACACCAAGTGGCCCCTCACTGAGACACCGTGCCACCCCTCACTGAGTCACCGTGGCGCCCCTCACTGAGTCACTGTGCCGCCTCTCACGGCTTCACCGTGTAGCCCCTCACTGAGTCACCAGGTGGCCCTTCACTGAGTCACCACGTGGCCGCTCACTGAGTCTCCGTGCCACCCCTCACTGAGTAACCGCGTGGCCACTCACTGAGTAACGGTGCGGCCCCTCACCGAGTCACCGTGCGGCCCCTCACTTTGTCACTGTGCCGCCCCTCACTGAGTCACCGTGCCAACCTTCACTGACTAAACGTGTCACCCCTCACTGAGTCACCGTGCCACCCCTCACTGAGTCACTGTGCCGCCTCTCACGGATTCACCGTGTGCACCCTCACTGAGTCACCACGTGGCCCCTCACTGAGTCTCCGTGCCGCACCTCACTGAGTAACCACGTTGCCACACACTGAGTAACCATGCTGCCCCTCACCGAATCACCGTGCGGCCCCTCACTGAGTCACCATGTGGCCCCTCACTGAGCCACAGTGTAGTCACTCATGAAGTAACCAGGTGGCCCCTCACTGAGTCACCGTGCCAGCCCTCACTGAGTCACCAAGTGACCCCTCACTGAGTCACCGCGTCGCCCCTCACTGTGTCTCCGTGCCGCTCCTCACTGAGTAACTGTGCCGCCCCTCACCGAATCACCGTGCGGCCCCTCACTGAGTCACTGTGCCGCCCCTCACTGAGTCACCGTGCCAACCTTCACTGACTAAACGTGTCACCCCTCACTGAGTCAGCGTGCCACCCCTCACTGAGTCACCGTGCCGCCCCTCACTGAGTCACCGTGCCGCCTCTCACGGATTCACCGTGTGCACCCTCACTGAGTCACCACGTGGCCCCTCACTGAGTCACCGTGCCGCCCCTCACGGAGACCGTGCCACCCCTCACTGCGTCACCGTGCAGCCTCTCACTGAGTAATCGTGCCACCCCTCACTGAGTAACGGTGTGGCCTCTCACTGTGTCACCAAGTGACCCCTCACTGAGTCACCGCGTGGCCCCTCACTGTGTCACCGTGCCGCCCCTCACTGAGTAACAGTGTGGCCCCTCACTGAGTTACCATGTGGCCCCTCACTGAGTCACCAAGTGACCCCTCACTGAGTCACCGCGTGGCCCCTCACTGAGTCACCGTGCCACCCCTCACCGCGTCACCGTGCCGCCCCTCACTGAGTCACCAAGTGACCCTTCACTGAGTCACCGTGCTGCCCCTCACTGAGTCACCGTGTGACCCTTCACTGAGTCACTGTGCAGCCCCTCACTGAGTAACGGTGTGGCCCCTCACTGAGTCATCGTGTGGCCCCTCTCTGAGTCACCGTGTAGCCGCTCACAAAGTAACCAGGTGGCCCCTCACTGAGTCACCCTGCCGCCTCTCACTGAGTCACCAAGGGGCCCCTTACTGAGTAACCGTGCCACCCCTCACTGGGTCACCGTGCGGCCCGTCACTGAGTCACCCTGCCGCCCCTCACTGAGTAACAGTGTGGCCCCTCACTGAGTCACCGTGTGGCCCCTCTCTGAGTCACCGTGTAGTCACTCACCAAGTAACCAGGTGGCCCCTCACTGAGTCACCCTGCCGCCCCTCACTGAGTCACCAAGGGGCCCCTTACTGAGTAACCGTGCCGCCCCTCACCGAATCACCGTGCGGCCCCTCACTGAGTCACCGTGTTGCCCCTCACTGAGTCACTGTGTAGCCACTCACTAAGTAACCAGGTGGCCCCTCACTGAGTAACCGTGCCGCCCCTCACTGAGTTACCAAGTGACCCCTCACTGAGTCACCGCGAGACCCCTCACTGAGTCTCCGTGCCACCCCTCACTGAGTAACCGTGTGGCCACTCACTGAGTAACCGTGCCACCCCTCACCGCGTCACCGTGCCGCCCATCACTGAGTAACAGTGTGGCACCTCACTGAGTCACCGTGTGGCCCCTCTCTGAGTCACCGTGTAGCCACTCACAAAGTAACCAGATGGCCCCTCACTGAGTCACCCTGCCGCCTCTCACTGAGTCACCAAGGTGCCCCTTACTGAGTAACCGTGCCACCCCTCACCGGGTCACCGTGCGGCCCCTCACTGAGTCACTGTGCCGCCCCTCACTGAGTCACCGTGCCACCCCTCACTGACTCACCGTGCCACCCCTCACTGACTAAACATATCGCCCCTCACTGAGTCACCGTGCCACCCCTCACTGAGTCACCGCGTGGCCCCTCACTATGTCTCCGTGCCACACCTCACTGAGTAATTGTGCCTTTCCTCACTGAGTCACCAAGTGGCCCCTCACTGAGTCACCGCGTGGTTCCTCAATGAGTCACCGTGCCGCTACTCACTGAGTAATTGTGCCGCTCCTCACTGAGTAACTGTGTGGCCCCTCACTGAGTCACCGTGCCACACCTCACTGAGTCACCGTGCTGCCCCTCACAGATTCACCGTGTGGCTCCTCACTGAGTAACCAAGTGGCCCCTCACTGAGTCACCGCGTGGCCCCTCACTGAGTCACCGCGTAGCCCCTCACTGAGTCATTGTGCAGCCCCTCACTGAGTCACTGTGCCGCCCCTCACTGAGTCACCATGCCGCCTCTCACGGATTCACCGTGTGGCCCCTCACTGAGTCACCACGTGGCCCCTCACTGAGTCTCCGTGCCGCACCTCACTGAGTAACCATGTGGCCCCTGACTGTGTCTGCGTGCTGCACCTCACTGAGTAACTGTGCCGCCCCTCACCGAGTCACCATGTGGTCCCTCACTGAGTCACCCTGCCGCCCCTCACTGAGTAACGGTGTGGACCCTCACTGAGTCACCCTGCCGCCACTCACTGAGTCACCGTGTGGCCCCTCACTGAGTCACCGTGTAGCCACTCACAAATTAACCAGGTGGCCCCTCACTGAGTCACCCTGCCACCCCTCACTGAGTCACCGTGCCACCCCTCACTGAGTCACCAAGGGGCCCCTTACTGAGTCACCGTGCCGCCTCTCACTGAGTCACCTTGCTACCCCTCACTGAGTCACCGTGCCGCCCCTCACTGAGTAACCGTGCTGCCTCTCACTGAGACACTGTGTAGCCACTCACTAAGTAACCAGGTGGCCCCTCACTGAGTCACCATGTCGCCCCTCACTGAGACACCGTACTGCCCCTCACTGAGTCACCGTGCCGCCCCTCACTGAGTCATCATGTGGCCCCTCACTATGTCACCGTGCCGCCCCTCACTGAGACACTGTGTAGCCACTCACTAAGTAACCAGGTGGCCCCTCCCTGAGTCACCGTGTCGCCCCTCACTGAGACACCGTACTGCCCCTCACTGAGTCACCGTGCCGCCCATCACTGAGTCACCAAGTGACCCCTCACTGAGTCACCACGTGGCCCCTCACTGTGTCTCTGTGCCGCAACTCACTGAGTAATTGTGCCGCCCCTCAATGAGTCACCAAGTGGCCCCTCACTGAGTCACCGCGTGGTTCCTCAATGAGTCACCGTGCCGCTACTCACTGAGTAATTGTGCCGCTCCTCACTGAGTAACTGTGTGGCCCCTCACTGAGTCACCGTGCTGCCCCTCACAGATTCACCGTGTGGCCCCTCACTGAGTAACCAAGTGGCCCCTCACTGAGTCACCGCGTGGCCCCTCACTGAGTCACCGCGTAGCCCCTCACTGAGTCACTGTGCCGCCCCTCACTGAGTCACTGTGCCGCCCCTCACTGAGTCACCATGCCGCCTCTCACGGATTCACCGTGTGGCCCCTCACTGAGTCACCACGTGGCCACTCACTGAGTAACCATGCTGCCCCTCACCGAATCACCGTGCGGCCCCTCACTGAGTCACCTTGTGGCCCCTCACTGAGCCACAGTGTAGTCACTCATGAAGTAACCAGGTGGCCCCTCACTGAGTCACCATGCCAGCCCTCACTGAGTCACCAAGTGACCCCTCACTGAGTCACCGCGTCGCCCCTCACTGTGTCTCCGTGCCGCTCCTCACTGAGTAACTGTGCCGCCCCTCACCGAGTCACCATGCGGCCCCTCACTGAGTAACGGTGTGGCCCCTCACTGAGTCACCGTGTGGCCCCTCACTGAGTCACCCTGCCGCCCCTCACTGAGTAACGGTGTGGCCCCTCACTGAGTCACCGTGTGGCCCCTCACTGAGTCACCGTGTAGCCACTCACGAAGTAACCAGGTGGCCCCTCACTGAGTCACCCTGCCGCCCCTCACTGAGTCACCAAGGGGCCACTCACTGAGTCGCTGTGCCGCCCCTCACTGAGTCATCGTGCCGTCCCTCACTGAGTCACCGTGCCGCCTCTCATGGATTCACCGTGTGGCCCCTCACTGAGTCACCATATGGCCCCTTACTGAGTCCCTGTGCCACCACACACTGAGTCATCATGTGGCACCTCACTGAGTCACTGTGTGGCCCCTCGCTGAGTAACCGTGCGGCCCCACATTGAGTCACCGTGCGGCCCCTCGCTGAGTAACCGTGTGGCCCCTCACTGAGTCACCGTTGCACCCCCTCATTGAGTCAATGTGCCGCCCCTCATTGAGTCACTGTGCCGCCCCTCACTGAGTCACCGTGCCGCCACTCACGGATTCACCATGTGGCCCCTCACTGAGTCACTAATTGGCACCTCACTGAATCACCCATATGGCCCCTCACTGAGTCACCGTGCCAACCCTTACTGAGATCCGTGTGGCCCGTCACTGAGTCACCGTGCAGCCCTCACTGAGTCACCGTGCGGCCCCTCACTGAGTCATCGTGCTGCCCTTCACTGAGTCACCGTGCCGCCCCTCACTGAGTCACCGTGCTGCCTCTCACGGATTCACCGTGTGGCCCCTCACTGAGTCACCAAGTGACCCTCACTGAGTCACCGTGCCGCCCCTCACTTGAGACACCATGTGGCCCCTCACTGAGTCATCGTGCTGCCCCTCACTGAGTCACCAAGTGGCCCCTCACGGAGTTACCGTGCCGCTGCTCACTGAGTAACCGTGCGGCCCCTCTCTATGTCACCGTGCTGCCCCTCACTGAGTCACCGTGCCCCTCCCCACTGAGTCACCGTGTAGCCACTCACGAGGTAACCAGGTGGCCCTTCACTGAGTCACCGTGCCACCCCTCACTGAGTCACCATGCCGCCCCTCACTGAGTCACTGTGCCACCTCTCATGAATTCACCATGTGGCCCTTCACTGAGTCACCAATTGGCCTCTCACTGAGTCACTGTGCCGCTACTCACTGAGTCACCATATGGCCCCTCACTGAGTCACCGTGTAGCCACTCACGAAGTAACCAGGTGGCCCCTCACTGAGTCACCCTGCCGCCCCTCACTGAGTCACCAAGGGGCCACTCACTGAGTCGCTGTGCCGCCCCTCACTGAGTCATCGTGCCGTCCCTCACTGAGTCACCGTGCCGCCTCTCATGGATTCACCGTGTGGCCCCTCACTGAGTCACCATATGGCCCCTTACTGAGTCCCTGTGCCACCACACACTGAGTCATCATGTGGCACCTCACTGAGTCACTGTGTGGCCCCTCGCTGAGTAACCGTGCGGCCCCACATTGAGTCACTGTGCGGCCCCTCGCTGAGTAACCGTGTGGCCCCTCACTGAGTCACCGTTGCACCCCCTCATTGAGTCAATGTGCCGCCCCTCATTGAGTCACTGTGCCGCCCCTCACTGAGTCACCGTGCCGCCACTCACGGATTCACCATGTGGCCCCTCACTGAGTCACTAATTGGCACCTCACTGAATCACCGTGCCAAACCTTACTGAGATCCGTGTGGCCCGTCACTGAGTCACCGTGCAGCCCTCACTGAGTCACCGTGCGGCCCCTCACTGAGTCATCGTGCTGCCCCTCACTGAGTCACCAAGTGGCCCCTCACGGAGTTACCGTGCCGCTGCTCACTGAGTAACCGTGCGGCCCCTCTCTATGTCACCGTGCTGCCCCTCACTGAGTCACCGTGCCCCTCCCCACTGAGTCACCGTGTAGCCACTCACGAGGTAACCAGGTGGCCCTTCACTGAGTCACCGTGCCACCCCTCACTGAGTCACCATGCCGCCCCTCACTGAGTCACTGTGCCGCCTCTCATGAATTCACCATGTGGCCCTTCACTGAGTCACCAATTGGCCTCTCACTGAGTCACTGTGCCGCTACTCACTGAGTCACCATATGGCCCCTCACTGAGTCACCGTGCCACCCCTCACTGAGTCATCGTGTGGCCCCTCACTGAGTCACCGTGTGGCCCCTCACTGAGTAACCGTGCGGCCCCTGACTGAGTCACCGTGCGGCCCCTCACTGAGTAACCGTGGGGGCCCTCACTGAATCACCGTGCCTACCCTCACTGAGTAACCGTGTGGCCCCTCACTGAGTCACCGTGCACCCCCTCAATGAGTCACCGTACCGCCCCTCACTGAGTCACCGTGTGGCCCCTCACTGAGTCACTGTGCCGCTACTGACTGAGTCACCATATGGCCCCTCACTGAGTCACCATGCCAACCCTCACTGAGTCACCGTGTGGCCCCTCACTGAGTCACCGCGTGGCCCCTCACTGAGTAACTATGTGGCCCCTCACTGAGTAACCATGTGGCCCCTCACTGAGTGTCCATGTGGCCCCTCACTGAGTCACCGTGCCGCCCCTCACTGAGTAACCATGTAGCCCCTCACTGAGTCACTGTACCACCCCTCCCTGAGTCACCGTGTGGCCCCTCACTGAGTCACCGTGTGGCCCCTCACTGAGTAACCGTGCGGCCCCTCACTGAGTCACCGTGCGGCCCCTCACTGAGTAACCGTGGGGGCCCTCACTGAATCACCATGCCTACCCTCACTGAGTAACCGTGAGGCCCCTCACTGAGTCACCGTGTGGCCCCTCACTGAGTCACCGTGTGGCCCCTCACTAAGTAACCATGTGGCCCCTCACTGAGTCGCCATGACGCCCCTCACTGAGTCTCCGTGCCGTCCCTCACTGAGTCACCGTGCTGCCTCTCACTGAGTCACCGTGCTGCCCTCACTGAGTCACCCTGCCGCCCCTCACTGAGTCGCCATGTGGCCCCTCACTGTGTCACCGTGCAGCCCCTCACTGAGTCACCGTGCCGCCCCTCACTGATTCACCGTGCCGCCCTCACTGAGTCACCGTGTGACCCTTCACTGAGTCACCGTGCTGCCCCTCACTGAGTCACCGTGTGACCCTTCACTGAGTCACTATGCAGCCCCTCACTGAGTAATGGTGTGGCCCCTCACTGAGTCATCGTGTGGCCCCTCTCTGAGTCACCGTGTAGCCGCTCACAAAGTAACCAGGTGGCCCCTCACTGAGTCACCCTGCCGCCTCTCACTGAGTCACCAAGGGGCCCCTTACTGAGTAACCGTGCCACCCCTCACCGGGTCACCGTGCGGCCCGTCACTGAGTCACCCTGCCGCCCCTCACTGAGTAACAGTGTGGCCCCTCACTGAGTCACCGTGTGGCCCCTCTCTGAGTCACCGTGTAGTCACTCACCAAGTAACCAGGTGGCCCCTCACTGAGTCACCCTGCCGCCCCTCACTGAGTCACCAAGGGGCCCCTTACTGAGTAACCGTGCCGCCCCTCACCGAATCACCGTGCGGCCCCTCACTGAGTCACCGTGTTGCCCCTCACTGAGTCACTGTGTAGCCACTCACTAAATAACCAGGTGGCCCCTCACTGAGTAACCGTGCCGCCCCTCACTGAGTTACCAAGTGACCCCTCACTGAGTCACCGCGAGACCCCTCACTGAGTCTCCGTGCCACCCCTCACTGAGTAACCGTGTGGCCACTCACTGAGTAACCGTGCCAACCCTCACCGGGTCACCGTGCGGCCCCTCACTGAGTCACTGTGCCGCCCCTCACTGAGTCTCCGTGCCACCCCTCACTGACTAAACATGTCGCCCCTCACTGAGTCACCGTGCCACCCCTCACTAAGTCACTGTGCCGCCTCTCATGGATTCACCGTGTAGCCCCTCACTGAGTCACCAAGTAACCCCTCACTGAGTCACTGTGTGGCCCCTCACTATGTCTCCGTGCCACACCTCACTGAGTAATTGTGCCGCCCCTCACTGAGTCACCAAGTGGCCCCCCACTGAGTCACCACGTGGTTCCTCAATGAGTCACCATGCCGCTACTCACTGAGTAATTGTGCCGCTCCTCACTGAGTAACTGTGTGGCCCCTCACTGAGTCACCGTGCCACACCTCACTGAGTCACCGTGCTGCCCCTCACAGATTCACCGTGTGGCCCCTCACTGAGTAACCAAGTGGCCCCTCACTGAGTCACCGCGTGGCCCCTCACTGAGTCACCGCGTAGCCCCTCACTGAGTCATTGTGCTGCCCCTCACTGAGTCACTGTGCCGCCCCTCACTGAGTCACCATGCCGCCTCTCACGGATTCACCGTGTGGCCCCTCACTGAGTCACCACGTGGCCCCTCACTGAGTCTCCGTGCCGCACCTCACTGAGTAACCACGTGGCCCCTCACTGAGTCACTGTGCCGCCTCTCATGAATTCACCAATTGGCCTCTCACTGAGTCACTGTGCCGCTACTCACTGAGTCACCATATGGCCCATCACTGAGTCACCCTGCCACCCCTCACTGAGTCATTGTGTGGCCCCTCACTGAGTCACCGTGTGGCCCCTCACTGAGTAACCGTGCGGCCCCTCACTGAGTCACCGTGCGGCCCCTCACTGAGTAACCGTGGGGGCCCTCACTGAATCACCATGCCTACCCTCACTGAGTAACCGTGAGGCCCCTCACTGAGTCACCGTGCACCCCCTCAATGAGTCACCGTACCACCCCTCACTGAGTCACCGTGCCGCCCCTCACTGAGTAACCATGTAGCCCCTCACTGAGTCACTGTACCGCCCCTCCCTGAGTCACCGCGTGGCCCCTCACTGAGTCTCCGCGCCGCTCCTCACTGAGTAACCGTGTGGCCACTCACTGAGTAACCGTGCCACCCCTCACCCCGTCACCGTGCCGCCCCTCACTGAGTAACGGTGTGGCCCCTCACTGAGTCACCGTGTGGCCCCTCTCTGAGTCACCGTGTAGCCACTCACAAAGTAACCAGGTGACCCCTCACTGAATCACCCTGCCGCCTCTCACTGAGTCACCAAGGGGCCCCTTACTGAGTAACCGTGCCACCCCTCACCGGGTCACCGTGCGGCCCGTCACTGAGTCACCCTGCCGCCCCTCACTGAGTAACAGTGTGGCCCCTCACTGAGTCACCGTGTGGCCCCTCTCTGAGTCACCGTGTAGTCACTCACCAAGTAACCAGGTGGCCCCTCACTGAGTCACCCTGCCGCCCCTCACTGAGTCACCAAGGGGCCCCTTACTGAGTAACCGTGCCGCCCCTCACCGAATCACCGTGCGGCCCCTCACTGAGTCACCGTGTTGCCCCTCACTGAGTCACTGTGTAGCCACTCACTAAGTAACCAGGTGGCCCCTCACTGAGTAACCGTGCCGCCCCTCACTGAGTTACCAAGTGACCCCTCACTGAGTCACCGCGAGACCCCTCACTGAGTCTCCGTGCCACCCCTCACTGAGTAACCATGTGGCCACTCACTGAGTAAACGTGCCAACCCTCACCGGGTCACCGTGCGGCCCCTCACTGAGTCACTGTGCCGCCCCTCACTGAGTCTCCGTGCCACCCCTCACTGACTAAACATGTCGCCCCTCACTGAGTCACCGTGCCACCCCTCACTAAGTCACTGTGCCGCCTCTCATGGATTCACCGTGTAGCCCCTCACTGAGTCACCAAGTAACCCCTCACTGAGTCACCGCGTGGCCCCTCACTATGTCTCCGTGCCACACCTCACTGAGTAATTGTGCCGCCCCTCACTGAGTCACCAAGTGGCCCCCCACTGAGTCACCGCGTGGTTCCTCAATGAGTCACCGTGCCGCTACTCACTGAGTAATTGTGCCGCTCCTCACTGAGTAACTGTGTGGCCCCTCACTGAGTCACCGTGCCACACCTCACTGAGTCACCGTGCTGCCCCTCACAGATTCACCGTGTGGCCCCTCACTGAGTAACCAAGTGGCCCCTCACTCAGTCACCGCGTGGCCCCTCACTGAGTCACCGCCTAGCCCCTCACTGAGTCATTGTGCCGCCCCTCACTGAGTCACAATGCCGCCTCTCACGGATTCACCGTGTGGCCCCTCACTGAGTCACCACGTGGCCCCTCACTGAGTCACCACGTGGCCCCTCACTGAGTCTCCGTGCCGCACCTCACTGAGTAACCACGTGGCCCCCTCACTGAGTCACTGTGCCGCCTCTCATGAATTCACCAATTGGCCTCTCACTGAGTCACTGTGCCGCTACTCACTGAGTCACCATATGGCCCCTCACTGAGTCACCGTGTGGCCCCTCACTGAGTAACCGTGCGGCCCCTCACTGAGTCACCGTGCGGCCCCTCACTGAGTAACCGTGGGGGCCCTCACTGAATCACCATGCCTACCCTCACTGAGTAACCGTGAGGCCCCTCACTGAGTCACCGTGCACCCCGTCAATGAGTCACCGTACCACCCCTCACTGAGTCACCGTGTGGCCCCTCACTGAGTCACTGTGCCGCTACTGACTGAGTCACCATATGGCCCCTCACTGAGTCACCATGCCAACCCTCACTGAGTCACCGTGTGGCCCCTCACTGAGTCACCGTGTGGCCCCTCACTGAGTAACTATGTGGCCCCTCACTGAGTAACCATGTGGCCCCTCACTGAGTAACCATGTGGCCCCTCACTGAGTGTCCATGTGGCCCCTCACTGAGTCACCGTGCCGCCCCTCACTGAGTAACCATGTAGCCCCTCACTGAGTCACTGTACCGCCCCTCCCTGAGTCACCGCGTGGCCCCTCACTGAGTCTCCGCGCCGCTCCTCACTGAGTAACCGTGTGGCCACTCACTGAGTCACCGTGCCACCCCTCACCGCGTCACCGTGCCGCCCCTCACTGAGTAACGGTGTGGCCCCTCACTGAGTCACCGTGTGGCCCCTCTCTGAGTCACCGTGTAGCCACTCACAAAGTAACCAGGTGGCCCCTCACTGAGTCACCCTGCTGCCTCTCACTGAGTCACCAAGGGGCCCCTTACTGAGAAACCGTGCCACCCCTCACCAGGTCACCGTGCGGCCTGTCACTGAGTCACCCTGCCGCCCCTCACTGAGTAACAGTGTGGCCCCTCACTGAGTCACCGTGTGGCCCCTCTCTGAGTCACCGTGTAGTCACTCACCAAGTAACCAGGTGGCCCCTCACTGAGTCACCCTGCCGCCCCTCACTGAGTCACCAAGGGGCCCCTTACTGAGTAACCGTGCCGCCCCTTACCGAATCACCGTGCGGCCCCTCACTGAGTCACCGTGTTGCCCCTCACTGAGTCACTGTGTAGCCACTCACTAAGTAACCAGGTGGCCCCTCACTGAGTAACCGTGCTGCCCCTCACTGAGTTACCAAGTGACCGCTCACTGAGTCACCGCGAGACCCCTCACTGAGTCTCCGTGCCACCCCTCACTGAGTAACCGTGTGGCCACTCACTGAGTAACTGTGCCAACCCTCACCGGGTCACCGTGCGGCCCCTCACTGAGTCACTGTGCCGCCCCTCACTGAGTCACTGTGCCGCCCCTCACTGAGTCACCGTGCCACCCCTCACTGACTAAACATGTCGCCCCTCACTGAGTCACCGTGCCACACCTCACTAAGTCAATGTGCCGCCTCTCATGGATTCACCGTGTAGCCCCTCACTGAGTCACCAAGTAACCCCTCACTGAGTCACCGCGTGGCCCCTCACTATGTCTCCGTGCACACCTCACTGAGTAATTGTGCCGCCCCTCACTAAGTCACCAAGTGGCCCCTCACTGAGTCACCGCGTGGTTCCTCAATGTGTCACCGTGCCGCTACTCACTGAGTAATTGTGCCGCTCCTCACTGAGTAACTGTGTGGCCCCTCACTGAGTCACCGTGCCACACCTCACTGAGTCACCGTGCTGCCCCTCACAGATTCACCGTGTGGCCCCTCACTGAGTAACCAAGTGGCCCCTCACTGAGTCACCGCGTGGCCCCTCACTGAGTCACCGCGTAGCCCCTCACTGAGTCACTGTGCCGCCCCTCACTGAGTCACTGTGCCGCCCCTCACTGAGTCACCATGCCGCCTCTCACGGATTCACCGTGTGGCCCCTCACTGAGTCACCACGTGGCCCCTCACTGAGTCACCACGTGGCCCCTCACTGAGTCTCCGTGCCGCACCTCACTGAGTAACCACGTGGCCCCCTCACTGAGTCACTGTGCCGCCTCTCATGAATTCACCAATTGGCCTCTCACTGAGTCACTGTGCCGCTACTCACTGAGTCACTATATGGCCCCTCACTGAGTCACCGTGCCACCCCTCACTGAGTCATCGTGTGGCCCCTCACTGAGTCACCGTGTGGCCCCTCACTGAGTAACCGTGCGGCCCCTCACTGAGTCACCGTGTGGCCCCTCACTGAGTAACCGTGGGGGCCCTCACTGAATCACCATGCCTACCCTCACTGAGTAACCATGAGGCCCCTCACTGAGTCACCGTGCACCCCCTCAATGAGTCACCGTACCGCCCCTCACTGAGTCACCGTGTGGCCCCTCACTGAGTCACTGTGCCGCTACTGACTGAGTCATCATATGGCCCCTCACTGAGTCACCATGCCAACCCTCACTGAGTCACCGTGTGGCCCCTCACTGAGTCACCGTGTGGCCCCTCACTGAGTAACCATGTGGCCCCTCACTGAGTGTCCATGTGGCCCCTCACTGAGTCACCGTGCCGCCCCTCACTGAGTAACTATGTAGCCCCTCACTGAGTCACTGTACCGCCCCTCCCTGAGTCACCGTATGGCCCCTCACTGAGTCACCGTGTGGCCCCTCACTAAGTAACCATGTGGCCCCTCACTGAGTCGCCATGACGCCCCTCACTGAGTCACCATGTGGCCCTTCACTGAGTCACCGTGCTGCCCCTCACTGAGTCACCCTGCTGCCCTCACTGAGTCACCCTGCCGCCTCTCACTGAGTCACCAAGGGGCCCCTTACTGAGTAACCGTGCCACCCCTCACCGGGTCACCGTGCGGCCTGTCACTGAGTCACCCTGCCGCCCCTCACTGAGTAACAGTGTGGCCCCTCACTGAGTCACCGTGTGGCCCCTCTCTGAGTCACCGTGTAGTCACTCACCAAGTAACCAGGTGGCCCCTCAATGAGTCACCCTGCCGCCCCTCACTGAGTCACCAAGGGGCCCCTTACTGAGTAACCGTGCCGCCCCTCACTGAGTTACCAAGTGACCGCTCACTGAGTCACCGCGAGACCCCTCACTGAGTCTCCGTACCACCCCTCACTGAGTAACCGTGTGGCCACTCACTGAGTAACTGTGCCAACCCTCACCGGGTCACCGTGCGGCCCCTCACTGAGTCACTGTGCCGCCCCTCACTGAGTCACCGTGCCACCCCTCACTGACTAAACATGTCGCCCCTCACTGAGTCACCGTGCCACCCCTCACTAAGTCACTGTGCCGCCTCTCATGGATTCACCGTGTAGCCCCTCACTGAGTCACCAAGTAACCCCTCACTGAGTCACCGCGTGGCCCCTCACTATGTCTCCGTGCCACACCTCACTGAGTAATTGTGCCGCCCCTCACTGAGTCACCAAGTGGCCCCTCACTGAGTCACCGCGTGGTTCCTCAATGAGTCACCGTGCCGCTACTCACTGAGTAATTGTGCCGCTCCTCACTGAGTAACTGTGTGGCCCCTCACTGAGTCACCGTGCCACACCTCACTGAGTCACCGTGCTGCCCCTCACAGATTCACCGTGTGGCCCCTCACTGAGTAACCAAGTGGCCCCACACTCAGTCACCGCGTGGCCCCTCACTGAGTCACCGCGTAGCCCCTCACTGAGTCATTGTGCCGCCCCTCACTGAGTCATTGTGCCGCCCCTCACTGAGTCACCATGCCGCCTCTCACGGATTCACCGTGTGGCCCCTCACTGAGTCACCACGTGGCCCCTCACTGAGTAACCACGTGGCCCCTCACTGAGTCACTGTGCCGCTACTCACTGAGTCACCATATGGCCCCTCACTGAGTCACCGTGCCACCCCTCACTGAGTCATCGTGTGGCCCCTCACTGAGTCACCATGTGGCCCCTCACTGAGTAACCGTGCGGCCCCTCACTGAGTCACCGTGCGGCCCCTCACTGAGTAACCGTGGGGGCCCTCACTGAATCACCATGCCTACCCTCACTGAGTAACCGTGAGGCCCCTCACTGAGTCACCGTGCACCCCCTCAATGAGTCACCGTACCGCCCCTCACTGAGTCACCGTGTGGCCCCTCACTGAGTCACTGTGCCGCTACTGACTGAGTCACCATATGGCCCCTCACTGAGTCACCATGCCAACCCTCACTGAGTCACCGTGTGGCCCCTCACTGAGTCACCGTGTGGCCCCTCACTGAGTAACTATGTGGCCCCTCACTGAGTAACCATGTGGCCCCTCACTGAGTGTCCATGTGGCCCCTCACTGAGTCACCGTGCCGCCCCTCACTGAGTAACCATGTAGCCCCTCACTGAGTCACTGTACCGCCCCTCCCTGAGTCACCGTGTGGCCCCTCACTGAGTCACCGTGTGGCCCCTCACTAAGTAACCATGTGGCCCCTCACTGAGTCGCCATGACGCCCCTCACTGAGTCACCATGTGGCCCTTCACTGAGTCACCGTGCTGCCCCTCACTGAGTCACCCTGCTGCCCTCACTGAGTCACCCTGCCGCCCCTCACTGAGTCACCATGTGGCCCCTCACTGAGTCACCGTGTGACCCCTCACGGAGTAACTGTGCAGCCCCTCACTGAGTCACCGTGCCGCCCCTCACTGATTCACGGTGCCGCCCTTACTGAGTCACCGTGTGACCCTTCACTGAGTCACCGTGCTGCCCCTCACTGAGTCACCGTGTGACCCTTCACTGAGTCACTGTGCAGCCCCTCACTGAGTCTCCGTGCCGTCCCTCACTGAGTCACCATGTGGCCCCTCACTGATCACCGTGCTGCCCCTCACTGATCACTTGTGGCCCCTCACTGAGTCACCGTGTGACCCCTCACTGAGTAACCGTGCAGCCCCTCACTGAGTCACCGTGTGACCCCTCACTGAATCACTATGCCGTCCCTCACTTAGTCGCCATGACGCCCCTCACTGAGTCACCGTGCAGCCTCTCACTGAGTCACCGTGCTGCCCCTCACTGAGTCACCGTGCCGCCCCTAACTGAGTCACCGTGTGACCCCTCACTGAGTCACCATGCCGTCCCTCACTGAGTCGCCATGACGCCCCTCACTGAGTCACCGTGCTGCCCCTCACTGAGTCACCGTGCAGCCCCTCACTGAGTCACCGTGCTGCCCCTCACTGAGTCACCGTGCAGCCCCTCACTGAGTCACCGTGTGACCCCTCACTGAGTCACCATGCCGTCCTTCACTGAGTCGCCATGACGCCCCTCACTGAGTCACCGTGCAGCCCCTCACTGAGTCACCATGTGGCCCCTCACTGAGTCACCGTCCCACCCCTCACTGAGTTATTGTGTGGCCCCTCACTGAGTCACCGTGCTCCCCCTCACTGAGTCACGGTGCCACCTCTCACTGCGTCACCGTGTGGCCCCTCACTGAGTCACCGTGCTGCTGTTTACTTTGATGCTCCTTTGGTTGTATATTTGCCCCTTAGATTTTTTAATTATAGAATTTTTGCTAGTTCTGAGTATTCTGAAATATATCATTAAGCATCTGCCATTGTTTCTCAATAGATGTATTGATCAAAGTGAGGACTGCAGATGCTCTGGATCAGAGTCCGGATTAGAGTGGTGCCAGAAAAGCACAGCAGGTCAGGCAGCATCCGAGGATCAGGAGAATCGACATTTACGGCAAAAGCCCTTCTTCAGGAAAGGGCTCAATAGATCTGTACTCTAACCCAGTATCTAAGTTCACTTTAGTTAATTCAGCTTTCATGCTCACATTGTTGCCTTTATTTAAATTTAAAACATTGGTCTCAGACCTGCCTTCCTCCATTCTGAACAGGATGAAAAATTCTGGTTATTGTGATGTTAGTGTGACATGATTCATTAATACTGCAATATGATAAAATAGCAAATTTATACAAACCAGTTCTCTGCTCCCTCCAGAAAATTATCTCAAAAGGATTCCAGACACTGCTGTTCCAGACTATGACTGCTAATCTGATTTTTCTAGTGTGGATGCAGATTAAAATCACTTCCTTCCTATCGGAAAGATGTTGTGAAAGTTGAAAGGGTTCAGAAAAGATTAACAAGGATGTTGCCAGGGTTGGAGGATCTGAGCTACAGGGAAAGGCTGAATAGGCTGGGGCTGTTTTCCCTGGAGCGTCGGAGGCTGAGGGGTGACCTTATAGAGGTTTACAAAATCATGAGGGGCATGGATAGGATAAATAGGCAAAGTATTTTCCCTGGGGTCAGGAAGCCCAGAACTAGAGGGGCATAGGTTTAGGGTGAGAGGGGAAAGATATAAAAGAGACCTAAGGGCCAACTTTTTCACGCAGAGGGTGGTACGTGTATGGAATGAGCTGCCAGAGGAAGTGGTTGAGGCTGGTACAATTGCAACATTTAAAAGGTATTTGGATGGGTATATGAGTAGGAAGGGCTTAGAGGGATATGGGCCAGGTACTAACAGGTGGGACTAGATTGGGTTGGGATATCTGGTCAGCATGGATGGGTTGGACCGAAGGGTCTGTTTCCATGCTGTACATCTTTATGACTCCATAACTCTATGATTACTGCCATATCTTTATGGAAAGCACTTTTTTTTTTGCCTGACATTGTGGTTACTGTTAGATCATTCTCACTTATGAATCTTTTTTCATATTATTCCTCAACTCCACCCAAATGTATTCTACATTCATGTAGCAACTGTACAGGACATTGGTTAGACCACTTTTGGAATATCGAGTGCAATTCTGGTCTCCTTCCTATTGGAAAAATCTTGTGAAACTTGAAAGGGTTCAGAAAAGATTTACAAGGATGTTGCCAGGGTTGGAGGGTTTGAGCTACGGGGAGAGGCTGAACAGGCTGGGGGTTTTCCCTGGAGCATCAGAGGCTGAGGGGTCACCTTATAGAGGTTTATGAAATTATAAGGGGCTGGGATAAGGTGGATAGCCAAAGATGTTTCCCTAAATTTGGGGAATCCAAAACTCAAGGGCATAGGTTTAGGGTGAGAGGGAAAGGATTTAAAAGAGAGCTAAAGAGCAACTTTTTCATGCAAAGGGTGGTGCATGTATTGAATGAGCTGCCAGAGGAAGTGATGGAAACTGGAACAATTACAACATTTGAAAGGCATCAGGTTGGATATATGAACATGAATGGGTTTAGAGGGAAATGGGCCAAGTGTGGGACTAGATAAGGTTAGGGTATCCGGTCAGCAGGGATGAGATGGACCGAGGAGTCTATTTCTATGCTGTACACGTCTACGACTCTATGAATCAAAGACTCTATGATCCAATGACTCTATAACATCCTAAAAGAGTCACCGAGTTATACAGCATGGAAACAGACCCTTCAGTCCGACCAGTCCATGCCGGCCATAATCCCAAACGTGCTTCTAGTCCACCCTGCCAGTTTGGCCCATATCCCTTCAAACACTTCTTATTCACGTACTTATCCAAATGCTTTTTAAACTGTACTCCCATCTATCACTTCCTCCGGAAGTTCATTTTACACACAAACCACTCACTGAGTTAAAAGGTTGCCCTCATATCATTTTTAAAACTTTCTCCTCTCAGCTTAAACATATGACTCCTAGTCTTGAAATCCCCCACCCTAGGGAAAAGACACCTGCTATTCACTGTATCTATACCCTTCATTATTTTATAAACCTCTATAAGAGCACTTCTCAACCTTCTATGCTCCCGTGAATAAATCCCAGTCTATCCAGCTTCTCCTTATAAATCAAACCCTCCATTCCCAGCAATATCCTGGTAAACCTTTTCTGAACCCTCTCCAACTTGATACTTTCCTTCCTATAACAGGGCTACCAGAACTGCATAGTACTCCAGAAGAGGTCTCACCAACATCCTGTACAGCCTCAACATAACGTCCCAGCTCCTATACTAAAAGACCTGAGCAATGAACTCAAGCGTGCTAAACATCTTCTTAACTACCTTGTCTACATGTGATGCAAACTTCGAAGAACTATGTACCTGAACCTCTAGGTCTCTGTTCTTCAACTGATCTTCTGGATGAAGGTCGTCTCTAACTAATGCATCAGTCCTAGCTTTGATTCCACCATCTTTATCTAGCTTTCTATACCTCTTGAATATCATCTACCCATCAATATTCAGAAGCCAATCCTTGTCCTGTCTGTTTGCTTATAGCTTCAGCCTCTTTTCCCAGCGAACCAAAATTGGAAAACTAAGTAGCTAGTGAATCAGTTTTCAGCAGTTTTCCCACTTGAAGATCATTTTGCCAGTGTGTTCCCGATGTGCAACTCAGAGGACGTGGCTGCTTAATGGAAGGGTGAGATCATGTGTGATTTCAGTGCTTTTTAATGTTTATCGGCAAAAGTCCTGAAGCATTCCTATGCCAGGACTGCCTGATCATTACCTGGAGAATGATGCGTTTGATATGTTGGGGATGAAGCAAGTGTCACCCGATCTCTGACCCACTACATCCATTCTGCCCTTGCTGCTTGCCCCTCAGCAATGCTCTCACCATTGACACTGGGAAGCCTACCATCTGTTCTAGCAATGGGCCACGTTATATCCAATCTGACTGCCCGAAGCTGCCATGGCCCCCAGTAGGATGGCACCCCATGAGATAGCTCTTTAATTAGTGATGTTAGGTGAGTTCCCATGCTGCTGTGAATGTGAAACTGGAGAACTTCCAAAGTCCAGAAAATCCTGCCCATGTGGTCTCTTCACCAGATATTTCAATGGCTTGGATGAAGGAATAGTTTACAGATGAAGTAAATTAGGACGGGTAGTCAGGTCTGTGGACTGAAGCAGGGAATTGTGAAATGACCAGAGCAGATCCTACTCAATGAGGTCACTTACATTGACCTGAAGAAGGGCTTATGCCCGAAACGTCGATTCTCCTGTTCCCTGGATGCTGCCTGACCTGCTGCGCTTTTCCAGCAATACATTTTCAGCTCTGATCTCCAGCATCTGCAGATCTCACTTTCTCCTCACTTACATTGAATCAAGGAAAGCCAAATGGAGTTTTTTACTGAGTGGTGTTACTCACACTGTGTCCACTCGGTAAGGTACAAACACAGGTGCAAACTGCAACCAGAAATGCTAATGGAATGATTCCTTCATCTCAAGAGAGCTATCACTATCTCCCTATTGTTAGGGGTGAAAAAGTAAGAAAGCACTATTTTAGTTATACAGGGACCCAATCTAATCCTCTTGAGTGATCTCAGTTCAGTTTTAAGCACCAAGTCTCAGAAAGCGGTGGTATGGTGGCTGAGTGGTTAGCATTGCTGCTTTCTAATGCTAGGAATCCAGGTTCGATTCCAGCCTCAGGTGGCTGTCTGTGCGGGGTTTGCATCTCCGATTACTCTGGTTTCCTCCCACAATCCAAAGAATTGCAGGTTAAGTGGATTGGCCTTGTGAAATTGCCCACAGTGTTCAGGGATGTGTAGGTTAGGTGCTTTAGGCAGGGGTAAATATAGGGAATTGGTCTGAGTGGGTTACTTTTTGGAGGGTCAGTGTGGTCTTGTTGGGCTGAAGGGCCTATTTCCACACTTTAGGGATTCTATGATTCTTAATCTTGGAGTGGGTAGAGTGCTGATTCTCTAGAATTATATCGGGACATAAAGGGTTAAATCACAAGGACAGGTTGCACAAACGTAGTCTGTATTCTGTTAAGTTTAGCAATTCAACAAATTATCGAACTGAATTCATT
Source organism: Chiloscyllium plagiosum (assembly GCF_037043375.1). NCBI lineage: Eukaryota > Metazoa > Chordata > Chondrichthyes > Orectolobiformes > Hemiscylliidae > Chiloscyllium > Chiloscyllium plagiosum. The sequence goes on along the minus strand of NW_028270170.1, from coordinate 37,464,016 downwards.
CATTCATCAGTTCTGATGACGAGTTGCCAGACTTGAAATGTTAACTCTGCTTTCTTCCCACAGGTACTGCCAGATCTGCAGAGTATTGCCAGCAATTTCTGGTTTTGTTTCACCTGTGTGTGTGCAGGTGTGAGACACAGTGAAAGACACAAGGTGTACGAATCTTTATTCAAATTTCCACCACCAGGAAGAAAAGATACACCCGAGTGGCCAGTGACAAGCAGTGCCCTTCACATCAAAGGGCAATGCTGTGTGATCAAACAGTGAAGGGGAGGGCAGGGATTAAATCAAAATAGAGTTGGAGGGGGAAATAATGCACTCCATTCCCTGCTGCACCCACCTCTCCCTTAACAACTCCAGGGTGTTGGTGGACACCGCGTACTCCTTTTCCAGAGACACCCGGGCTCTAACGTAACCGCGGAAGAGGGGCAGGCAGTCGGCCCTAACGACCCCCTCCACGGCCCGCTGCCTGGACCTGTTTATGGCCAGTTTGGCCAGGCCCAGGGACAGAGCAATTTCTGTTATTGTTAATTATCTAATTAAAGTGTTTAAAATGACAAAAGGACTCAACATAATAGATGCGAAGAAACTATGTCATACAGACATCCAGCCTGTGTCCTCTTGTGAGGAAGTGCAGAGGTGGTAAAGCCCAATCTTAAATCAGAGCTGAGTGATTTAGGGTGAGATCAAGAAACACTCTCACACAGTCATTAGTAAAATTCTGCAATTCCCTTACTTTAAAAGCCAATTGGGAAAACCAGTTAAACTTCTCAATACTGGAAGAGGTAAAATCAATTAGGTATCAGTTTTTGGGACATAAGGAGTAAAGGTGGATAAACAAAATTGAGTTACAGATCAACAATTATATAACTCCAGAGGGATGCTCTCTCATTACAGAGAGCAATGGTTTCACCTGAGGGTCACCACATCTCAATTCAGGAGAGACGTCAAGAAAGCAGGACCTTCAGTCGGTGTGGGAATGGAACCCTTGTTTTTGGCTTCACTCTCCATTACAAGCCAGCTGTCCAACTAACTGACCCCCACAGAATTATACAGTTGAAAGACTGAATGGGATCGAGAGGCTGAATGGTCCATTACCATTCCTATGGTCGAATGACTGCACTTCAAAAATAATCCATTAGCTGTGAAATGTTCTGGGATGTCCTGAGGATATGATAAGGCGCTGTAGAAATGTAGTTTGTCATCTTCTCTCTCTGATCCAACAGCAAAGATTACACATGGTAAATGAATAAAATGGCAGAAATTCACTCAGCATTCTTGGACTGATGAATGATGCTCTCTATAGTCTCAGTAATGCTGCATTCATGCTCTTAAATAATTTAACAGTGATTATTTTTAAGTAATAAGGGGCTCCATTGCATCTATAATATACAAACTCTGACACTGCGTACATATCCATACAAATTTGAAGTTGTCAATTTATCAGGATTTAACAGCAATGAGGCAGTCATGAATCAGTATAATGACGATAGGAAACCTACACTGCGGGAGTTTCACAAAGTTAAAGTGAACAGAATGATCTTTTCAAGTTTGACTGCATAATTTTTAATTCACTTCAGGATGCAGCTATCGATTGTATAATACTTCGAAGTAAAATACAGCTCGACATTTTATTTGTTGGATATACTTCTCCACACTGAACATTGACGTTGATGCAATAACCTAATGAGGGAAAATTGTAAAGGCCAGGAATCTAAAATTAAAGACATGAAGGAAGCTGGTATGGCATCACCCATTTTACACAAAGTCAAAATCCAACCCTTTCCAGATGTTGCCTGATCTGTTGCCGTGGGCGGCACGGTGGCACAGTGGTTAGCACTGCTGCCTCACAGCGCCAGAGACCCGGGTTCAATTCCCGCCTCAGGCGACTGACTGTGTGCAGTTTGCACATTCTCCCCGTGTCTGCGTGGGTTTCCTCCGGGTGCTCCGGTTTCCTCCCACCATCCAAAGATGTGCAGGGTCAGGTGAATTGGCCATACTAAATTGCCTGTAGTGTTAGGTAAGGGGTATGGGTGGGTTTCGCTTCGGCGGGTCGGTGTGGACTTGTTGGGCCGAAGGGCCTGTTTCCACACTGTAATCTAATCTAAATCTACTACATATTCTGAGACTAATCTTTCCATTCAAATAATGTCACATGCAAAGGCATACAGTCGGAAACACGATAATTGATTTTTTTTGTTCACTTTAAAATATTGCGTGCAATTCTAGTCTCCTTCCTATCAGATGTTGTGAAACTTGAAAGGGTTCAGCAAAGATTTACAAGGACGTTGCCAGGGTTGGAGGATTTGAGCTATAGGGATAGACTGAATTGGCTGGGGTTGTTTTCCTTGGAATGTCGGAGGCTGAGGGGTGACCTTATAGAGGTTTATAAAATCATGAGGGGCATGGATAGGATAAATAGAGAAAGTCTTTTTCCCTGGTGTGTGGAGTCCAGAACTAGAGGGCGCAGGTTTAGGGTGAGAGGGGAAAGATTTAAAAGGGACCTAAGGGGCAACTTTTTCACGCAGAGGTGGTGCATGTATGGAATGAGCTTCCAGAGGAAGTGGTAGAGGCTGGTACAATTGCAACATTTAAAAGGCATTTGGATGGGTAACTGAATAGGAAAGATTTGGAGTGATATGGGCCAAGTGGTGGCAAATGGGACTAGATTAGGGTAGGATATCTGGTTGACATGGACGAGTTGGACCAAAGTGCTATATATCTCTATGACTCTATGATTAACATGTTAATTTCATTGTTTCCATTTGTATATTTTCCCTCACTGGGTTAAAGGGAGTTATCTTTGCCTTTACTGCCTGTGCTGACAATCTGGAGAAGCCAAAGAGTTGGAAACTAAGTAGGAGGGGTGGGTTGAGGGAGCTGGAGAGGAGGAGGGGGTTGGGGGGGCGGAGAAATTGTGCAGAGTGGGAAGGGGGAGCTTTGACTCCACCCAGCTGGGGAAGCTTTAAATGACTCTGAAAAGAGGATAGCAATTCAGGGATCAACAGGAAAGTTGCTCTTTAGGAAATCTTACAGAGAGGTTTACAGTGTGGAAACAGGCCCTTCGGCCCAGCCTGTCCATATCGCCTGTTTTTCAAAATTAATCCAGTTCCATTTGCCTGTGTTTAGAGCCAATCCCTCCAAACCTATCCCATCCATGTAGTTTACAAATGATGATTGGGGAAAACAATGGAAACTGTTAACCCTCGATATTGAAATTCCCACTCATTTTGAAGTAGCTTCTATGCAATTGTTCATAATGGAATGCAATTTAGTGGAAGCCCTGGTACACTGCTCAATCTGGCCCTGAACAGGGAGTTTGTAATATCCAGCACAGACTTGGATCTGTCAATAACCAGGAGGCACCACCTACTACAGAATCTCTTTAGACACAGATGATAACATTTTGATTTATCACGGTACGTTTATGTTATTGTAATGAGTCCTTTTGTTTAAATTACATAGTTGTGACTCGTCAGATGAGGGGGAGCTTGTAGACCTAAAAACAGCAATTGCTGGAAAAGCTCAGCAGGTCTGGCAGCATCTGTGGAGAGAAATCAGAATTAACGCTTCAGTTCTGAGAAAGGGTCACTGGATGTGAAACGTTAACTCTGATTTCTCTTTACAGATGCTGCCAGACCTGCTGAGCTTTTCCAGCATTTTTTGTTCTTGTTTCTGATTTCCAGCAATTCTTTTGGCTTTTACTTAACTTGTAGCCATATTGCATGACTGGTGACATTGAGGTAGCCCAATATCATCCTGATTGATTTTTTAAGAATAGGAGTTTTTGAAATGAATTTTTGATCTCACTGGGAAGGTCAACATTTATTGCAGTTCACTACTTGTCCTAAAGTAGCAGATTGCTACCACTGAGTCATTAGTTAGGCTGTAGCAGAATCATAGGGTTGAATTTTCATTGAAGACTTTGCCTTTCTAGACTATTTCTGTGTGTAACTTTCTGGAACGGAATCAATGATCAGGTCTGCTCCACGTTTCAGGTCCACGTTTGGAGACGGCAGAAGGATGGAAGATGAAGGAGGTCTGATGTGGGAGCTGCTAGCCTCCAGTGTGGCAGAGCTTAGCAGTACATCATTGAGGCAAAAGCTTGGAACAGAGAGCAAGGTGAAAAGGCTGAGGGAACCAGCAGCCATGTCTGCACAATGGACACGGCCAATGCCTGTGTAATGGTACATGTCAGCCTGCACATGTCCACTGGCTTGCTCATTGCAATCAGATCACATCTTCTTTTCATTCCTCTCCAACCTCCTCTTCCACAGGCACCTTCTTGGAGTAGCTGAGTCTCTGACACAGTATAGGCCCAGTGCAATGCTTTCAATATTGAATTGCGTATGCAACTTTGTTTCTAATTGCTCACTCAACAAACCTTCATTGGCTATCTGCCACTATTTGGGGTTGCAATCTCTGCACAGAGCTGTCCTTGGGAGGAGTTGGGAAGTTAGCAGGAAACCAGCACAAAGTTGTTCTTTCTGACTTTCAGTTCTGATCTACTTGTTACAGGAAAGATGTTGTGAAACTTGAAAAGGTGCAGAAAAGCTTTACAAGGCTGTTGCCAGGGTTGGAGCTATAGGGAGAGGCTGAATAGGTTGGGGCTATTTTCCTTTGGGTGTCAGAGGCTGAGGATTTTGCAGACATGGTGACAATCAAGTAGCTATTTTGTCCTGGATGGTTTCAAGATTCTCGAGTGTTATTAGAGTTGCACCCATCCCGGTAAGTAGGCAGTATTCCATCACAATCCTTACATGTATCTTGTAGACAGGCTTTTGTAGCATCAGGAGGTGAGTTACCCGTTGCATCTGACCATAGATTCCTAGAGCTGCTCTAGTAGCCACTATGTTTATGTGGCTAATCCAGTTGACTTTCCGGTTAATGGTAACCCCCTGATGTTGACAGTGTGGGATTGACTGGATTGCACTGTCATAGAATGTCAAAAGGGAAGTGGTTAGCTTCTCTTTTGTTGCACATGGTCATTGCCTGGCCTTTGCATGGCGCAAATGTTACTAATCGTTTGTCAGCCCAAGCCTAGATATTGTCCAGATCTTTGAACATGGCTGCTTCAGTATCTGAGGAGTCGCAAATGGTGCTTAACCATGTGCAATCTTTGGCGAACACCCCCACTTGTGAGCTTAGGACGGAGGAAGGGTCATTGATGAAGCAGCTGAAGATGGTGGGCCTAGTAGTCTATCCTGAGGAACTCCTGCAGAGATGTCCTGGAGCTGAGATGACTGACGTCCAACAATCAACATTCCACTGGGGAGCCACGGGCTACAACCACAATCATCTTCCCTTTGTGCCAGTACGACTTCATCCAACCCTCTGATTTCTAGCTTAGCTAGGGCTCCTTGGTGCCACACTCAGTCAAATACAGTCTTGATGTCAAGTAGAGTTCTTTCTTTAAACAAAAGGACAGTTATGGTTAGAGTGCAGAAACTATATCTGATCCTGCACTGATATAGCACCTTTCACGAATTAAGGGCATCTCAAAATAATTTTACAGCCAATCAAATATTTTTGAAGGGTAGACTGTTGTAATGTAGGAAACACAACAGCCAGTTGCCACACAGCAAGCTCTTATCAACAGCAACCTCTCAATGAGCGAGTAAAGCTCCACTGCTGTCAGTCTGGGTAATGTTCCAACAGCCTTTGTTCTCACAGGTGAGAGGGCTTCCAGTGGAAGTTAGAAGATAAGGAAGCTGTGTGCCCTCACTTGGTGCAGGAGTCTCGAGTCATAAGAACAAAGAACAAAGAAAATTACAGCACAGGAACAGGCCCTTCAGCCCTCCAAGCCGATCCAGATCCTCTATCTAAACCTGTCACCTATTTTCTAAGGTTCTGTAACCCTCTGCTCCCTGTCCATTCATATATCTGTCTAAATACACCTTAAGTGATGCTATCGTGCCCGCCTCTACCACCTCCACTGGTAACACATTCCAGACCCCCACCACCCTTTGCATAAAGAACTTTCCGCGCATATCTCCCCTAAACATTTCCCCTCTCACTTTGAACTCATGATACCTAGCAATTGAATTCCGCATTCTGGGAAAAAGCTTCCTGCTGTCCACCCTGTCTATACCTCTCATGATTTTGTAGACCTCAATCAGCTCCCATCTAAATCTCCGTCTAATGAAAATAATCCTAATCTACTCAACCTCTCTTCATCGCTAGTGCCCTCCATACCAGGCAACATCCTGGTGAACCTCCTCCGCACCCTCTTCAAAGCATCCACATCCTGTTGGTAATGTGGTGACCAGAACTGTATGCAGTATTCCAAACGTGATTGAACCAAAATCCTATACAACTGTAACATGACCTGCCTATTCTTGTACTCAGTACCCCGTCCGATAAAGGAAAGCATGTTGTTTGCCTTCTTGACCACTCTGTTGACCTGTGTTGCCACTTCCATGGAATAATAGGCCTGAACACCCAGATCTCTCTGTACATCAGTTTCCCCCGGGACTTTTCCATTTACTGTATAGCTCGCTCAGCCATTTCCAACGTGAGCAGGTTAATGTTAGTGGGGCGTTAGGACCATGCGGACGCTCCTGCCTCCAGCACCAATGTTGCTGAGACTGGCAGCTCCTGGGCAATGGGTAGAGCGGTACCGAGAGGTCCTAGTGCCCGGCCCGGCGCCGGCGTCCACCTGCAGCCCCGGGGACAAGCCGTGTAGCGAGAGGATGTCTGCAACCTGGGGCTGCGTGCCGTTGGGAGCAAGTGGGCGGGGGGGCAATAAAGAGGAGTCGTTCTACCCCTTAGCGGGACTACTGTTTTAAAACCAGTGGATGCAGCCTCTATAGCCGATCAGCTTGCACATTCTGGGACGGGGCGTTTGAAATGCAGCTGCTATAACATGATCCATCCGCATAGTGTCTTATATTGGGGGGGGGGGGGTGTATAATGTGCCATTTAGATTAGAGACATTCACCAGCCTGCCACCCCCCCCCCCCCCCCAAGCATCGCGCAGAGTGTCTGCAATCCAGGGCTGTACAGCAGCAGGACAGGAGCTGAGAGAGAGAGAGAGAGAGTCAGTGCAGAACAGGAAACCCCAATCTGTCGCTACTGCTGCTGCTATTAGTAACCGTGCTGCTTGCTGCTTCATCGTGAGCCTGACTTCCTCTCTCTCTCTCTCCTCCTTTCTCTGTCTGTCTGTGTGTAAGAGAGCACACACACTGCCATTTCTCCTTCCTGTGGATAAGGGGGATCACCCCAGAGATACCAAGCTGATGCTGCCGCTTGTGACTTCCCCGGCAGGTCTGCAGGCTGAGCAATGGATTTTACTGGCTGGGAAATAATTTCGGAACCACAGGGCTGGAGAGCAGAAAGTGGAGACTGCCTGTTTCTTAAAGGCTTTTCTTTTTGGTCTGTAGAGTGAGCGTGTGGCTTTTGTTTTTTTTTTCGTGTGATTTTTGATTTCTCTCTCTCTCGAGCACCTTCTCTCAGTTTTTTTTTTGAAAAAAAAATAACACGGACTGTCACCCGCTGCTCAATCCTGGATAGTGTGAAGTTCAACGTGTTGAAACATTTTGCCGGCTCCAGGATGGGGAATGCAGCCGGGGGGATGGATATGTCCCCGGGGAAAGAGATCAGGTGCCAGCAAGCGCCTGCCCCCAAGCAGCCCATGCCGGTTAACGAAGGGGAGCTGGAAGAGAGATTCTCCCATGTGCTGGTGAGTAAAACACACATTCACTCACACAGACACCAAGTAGAGTCGCAGGCTTGCCCGGGATTCTCTGCTTCCCGAGAGATACATTTGGGAGGATTTAAAGGTTTTCATTTTCTTTGGCCGTTTTGTTCCCTCAGGGATGTTAGCCACCGGGGGCTGTATTTGGGGAGGATTGGGGGGCAGCTGCTTGACAAGGTGAGACAGTGGAGATGGGTCAAGTGGAAATCTTCAGGACTGCATCTGACCATAGTTGGCGGTCTTTACACAGTGCACACCTGGGCCAGGGAAAGGGCTTGTAAATCTCTGAAAAACCAGATGGATTTGCATTCCGAATCTGAACTGCTTTATGGGGAGAGGTGAAGGAGACTTGAACCCACTGTTCGATAAATTTAAACACCATTCCTGTTGTACTTCCATGTATGCAGACTCCAATGAACTGCAAGGTGATCTATAATTTTGGATTTATTACTGTAAAGACTGGTGTATGTCGGACACATGGATGTGAACCCAAAGCCTAAGTCTGGGTGACACACCTGTTGAACTATGTTCAAATGTTGAGTATGTTAGAAGCATTTTTAAACTAGAAAATGCCACCATCCCCAACCCCAAATTTATACTGAAACCTAGTATGATTAAGTGACACCATTTAGTGTCTGCACAGTCAGTGCTCCTAACAGAGACCTGGCCAGTTCCAATTGCTCTTTTACAGTATTCACAGGAGACCTATAAATGTAAACACTGCTCACCAGTTTTAAAACAGCCTGTAATTTTTGTATTAATTCTTCAGTGGCTGTATGTGGGATCCACATGTGCTCCTGTTGAATCTGCCAGTCAAATCTTACCCCAACTACCTGGCCCACTTAACAGCTGTGGTAGCATTTAAGGTCAGTCAGATACAATCTAAAAAGTATTTGTCATTACAATAGTGGGAAAGGTGAGAAGACAAAAGCAAGTTAAGCAGCCACTTTTCTGGCGGATGTTTCTTGGGCAATAGTGCTTTTTCATTACATTGAATGATATATTTATCTATAGGACTGACACTCTTACATGTGTAGACGTAATCCAGGATAATGAGTTCCATGCTCTGTCTGACACAGTCCATTTACAGAGATCATAATTGAGACACAAACTCATTTTAGTAGATAAATCCCCTGCTCAAAGATCTTGTGGCTAAATTGTCTAAGTTCTGTCTTTAAGCTGTGGTCACTGTATAGACATGAGTTTGAATACCACTGTGGTGAAATAGCCCAAAGGAGAAGAATAATAATTGCGCTTTTGACTACTTGCTGACATGTAATCTGACCCTTTTAAGTTATTTAATTCAAGTTATCAATTTTTAAAGCATTGGATTTTCAATTAGCTGGCTTACTTACAATGTTTGATACAAATTATAAAGTGATTATAATTTAATAGTTCAAAATGTACTGAATTATCAAATTCAGACCGTATCACTGTTTAAAATCTATCAAACAAGTTTCTCATCAGCTAAAATGTGTCTTTCTCTTATATTATCCTGTCAGCAAAGTCCAAGTGTACTCTGTTCTAATGTGTTGAAGATTCTAGCTCTCAGTTTGCTAAACACTAGATACAGTATTAAGAGGTTTTAAGGTATCCATGTCAAGGCATGGTGGTTGTGAAGCAGGAAATGCTAATTCTGTCATAGGCAGAGGCATTTTTTTCATCGACTTTACTTGGCCATAGTATGTACCTGTACAGACTAAAAATGTCTGTATGTATGTTTGTCTAATACCTAAACCAATGACCTTGTCAGGGAACAAATCATTACCAATGGTGATTGTTGCGGCCTATCATGGTATTAAGATTAACTGTGGCATGATGGTTTTCTGTTGCATAATTCAAATAACATGATATTAAGATGTGGTCAAAGTAATTATAGCAAGCATGGGCATAAGACCACTTTGACCCTAATGATTGCTGTCAATATAAAAGAGGCTGGGAAATCTGGGTACCAAAGGCATGGACTTCCCACAGCTTATTGTAACTTCCAGTCAGCAGCCCTGGTTCAATAACTAATATCTACTCAGCATTATCCACCATCCACTGAGGAAGCCTTACATTTGTTTAGCACCTTTTTTTTGCCCCAGGATCATTGAACATGGGAGTTGGAGCAACAGAACCCCATTCAGCCCTTCAGACCTGTTTTGCGAGTCAATTAGATCACGACTGATATAACTGTGGTCTCAACTTCCTTTTCCTGTTCACCTCTCAACTTCCTTGTCCAACTTAATCTTGAACAAATTCAATAACATGCCCTCCAATACTCTCTGGAGAAGAGAATCTCACAGACTAATGATCCAGTGAGTGGTAAACTTTCTCCTCATCTCCATCTTAAAAGACCTCAAAATGTTTCACAGGCAATGACTCTTAAAGCTTGTTCACTTCCCTAGATAAGCACAGCAGTAACTTTCGCACCAGTTTCCACTCACAGCAAATACTAATTCCTGAGAGAATCCTGCAGTCTAACAATGATGCTTAGTCGCAGCAGTGGGAATGATTGATATTAAAGTTCAAACTGGTATTATCATAGTGTTACAGAATGATTTACTAGAAGTTGGGAACTACTGAAATTTTATGTTTCGTTCTGGCTTTGTAAGTGACTAAAGCATTTAACTTCCAGCTATTGTAACTCTCTCGTTCCAATAGAAACACTTTGACCAAAGTGGACAAGAAAGTACTAGTTTGTTTCCACTGCCATTCTTTGAGTAGCCTATCCCTTGCAGTATCTCACTGTTCCCTGACTCGGAATGTCGACAGGCCCTGCTTTTACATTTTAATCTGGTTCTGTGTTAAATCAGCTTCTAGGACATCTTGTCTTGAGTCAACTCACTCTTCATTGATTTCACTCGTGTTCTCTCTGTTCCTGCTCAGTCTCATTCATGGTATGGCCTACATTGAGAAACCAGTAATGAATAGGGCAGTGTCACCATCGTAGGGAGTTTCTGCAAAGATGGAAAATAAGGACTTCCTTCTCACTAAATGTTGTTGAAGCTGAGTTCTGAGGTATATTTGGTCTGCTTGCATTCACTGCAGCGTAAACCTCTGCTGTGCATTTCCTCCCTGCTATCATTTGTTTGCCCTTTAAAAACTTTGCTGTGACACAAGGATTTGGAGGAGCAGCAAAGGTCTTGTATTTTGATGGTGCACAGACTTGGTAAAGGGTCCATCATCTCGGGCTCTTTAATGAGCCTTTTTAAGAGGTTTGTACTGGAGCACAATTTTACCTACAACAGTGACTGTGCCTCAAAGTTGCCTCTTTGGCTGAGAATGTTTTTAAGCAAAGATAGATTTTTGATCAGTACAGGAATTAAGGATTATGGTGAGTGGGAGTGCAATTCGAGCTGAGTCCATAAAAAGACCAGCCACGATCTTATTGAATGGCAGCGCAAGCCAGATGGCTCCTATTTCATATGTTTTTACTATGTTCTTATGAATGCTCAATCATTTTAATATTTTCTGGCGGCCCTCGAGAGCACCTGTGCATTTTCTCAGGGTTTTAAAAAATTAATTCATGCAATATGTGTGTCACTGGCCGGGCCAGCATTAATTCTTCGTCCCTAATTGTCCAGTGGGCAGGTCCTAGTCAACCATATTGCTGTGAATCACCTATAGGCCATATCAGTTAAGGATAGCAGATTTCCTTCCTTATAGAAAATTAGGGAACTTCCTAATGGGCTTTTAATGACAATCAACAATAGTTACATGATTGCCAGTAGACGAACCTCTTAAAAAAACTTTAGATTCTTATTGAATTCACATTTTACAGTGAGATTCGAACCCATGTCACCAAAACATTTTGAAGAAGTAGTCTTCAACCTGAGGTTATAGGCTTCTTCACAAATACTTTGAAAGTTACTGTTTTAGGTGTACAACTACAACTACAAATATCTGCACCTATTGTTAAGATAGGCCTGCTCTGCTAATGCATGGCTTCATCCTGCGGCCTGTGTACAGCTGGCAATGTTATACATTTCATTCTGGCTTGGCACAGCCTGTAAAAAAAAGTAGCAACTAATTGTCACAGTTTTCAATTTCACACTTGGATGGGGAAAGGATAAAACCCAAATATGAACTCAGAAATGTCCTTATGGGGACAATTAATGGAGTAAGGATCATTTATACATGCAACTAAATGGATTCACTGGTCACTTTTCTGCTCTGAGGGAGCTGTGCTGTTTGCAAATGGTTCATGACATTTACCAATACCTAGACATTGTCGGACCTTTGAAAGCACCTTATTACTCGTATAGCTCCTTGTGATGTCCTAAGGTTATGAAAAGACATATGGATGCAAGCTCTTTCTTATTCGAGACTACTTAGCAATGGTGGCTATGTAAAAACCCAACTGGTTTATTATTGACCTTTCAAGAAGGAACCCTATTCTCGTTATTCAGTCTGTTCTATATTTGACTTCAGCCCCACACAGCCATAAAGTTAACTGGCCTTTTAAATGAGCAGGTCATTCTTTGAATGAATAAAAGTCTCTGAGTGCTTTTGGTGTACATTCTCAACATGGAATACAGTGGTTCCTCTGTAAGGGAAAACTTCTCACCAGTAACAACCACACCCAGTGAATATTTTTCAAAAGAATTGTATTGGATATTATTATAAGATAATAATTCAACCTAGGGATTGAAATAATAACAGAAATGAACTGCTTGAAATACGCAGCAAGTCTCATGGATGGAGACAAGACAAGGTTATGTTTTGAGGTCGGAATCTTAACCTAATTTATCCTTCTTCTGATTTGAGAGGCTTCCATTCATCTTGTGCTTTTTTTTCAGATCCAGACTGACTTCTTTATTAGGTTTGGTGTTGGGGTTATTCTGTGCAGAGGTTTCCCTTGAAACAAGGTTGTGTGATATTGTCTTTGGGAGATTTATTGGGAAGTTAACATAAACAGTGACCCTAAATTGCAAGTGGCACTTGGAAGATAGAAGCTGAACAGGTCACTAGGCCTTACGTAGGTCCAGGCACTTTTATGTTCTTGTAACTATCCTGGAGCTCAGAAATCTAACTGGTAATTTGCTTTCTGCCATTTAAGTGTGTCGACTGCTGTTAGTGCTTTTTTCAAAAGAATTAAAGACATCAAGGATTATTGAGTAATAATCTGTTGTCTTTGAGCAATTTGTAGAGCTGCATATGTAAATATATATATATATATATATATATACAAATAGCTCATCCTCTGCCTGTTTCCTCTAATTATCTCATTCTCTAATTGTTTCATCTCTTGATGTGTAGATCAGGCTAGATAGGTCGCAAAAACCTAGTGGATGCTGAATGTGTGACATTGAGCTGTAATTGAAGTGCAGATTGCACTGCAGAGTTCGGCAGCTTGGAACCACATAAGACTAATAATAAATGTGTCAATTTGTGCTGAAGTGGCCCTGTGGAGTTTAATGTGTTGAAGCCAGCCACCTCTCAGGAACGTATCATGGGACTGCGAAAATGTGCGTGGTTGTGTTACACAACTTAGTTTCACGAGAGTGCAGGTGCTCCCGGCAGACACCAGGCAGGGGGTGGCAATTGGCGTTTTCTTGTGTGCGTGAAATTGTTGGGATGTTCCCTGACTGCTAGGACTGCTGATCTGGACAATCGCAATCACCGAAATATATGTCAGAAGTGTAACTATTGCACGTTGAAGTAATGTGGAAGGAGATTTTAAGGATAGTGAAACTCCTAACCACACATCACTTACTAATTGTGAATAAAAAGTTTGAAAGCAATTAATAGATTCTGTAGACAAGCATATACTATAAGAGCAGATTCATGCTGTGTCATTTAATTTTCTTTTTACATGCGTCATTTCTTAGTATTCCGATTTTAACAAGCAGCAAAACAAAGCAACCTCCTCTGACTGAAGAGCATTGTTATATCTTTATGAGTTGGGCATTTCTCAGTATTAAAATCAAACACATGGCACTTTTTTTTCCCTTTGGCTTGGTCTCCGTGCCAACTTGCATCTGATTCCAAGGTTTCTTCCAGAGTTGCTGCAGCATTGAGTAAATGAGATGCAGACCCCACACCATGAGCTCCTGATTTAACCAAACCATTATGCAGGCACATTTTGACCTGCAGGAATAGGAAAAACAACTTGATTGAGTTGTAGGCCAATGGGCACAGCACTAAACCCTGCCTTTATCAACATTGGGTACACAGGTAGGTCTCGATTGGCAACTCAGCCACAAGGACAGCAAGTTTACAGAGAGTCAGAAGTGAAAGGGGAGGTAGGTTTTGGACCTTAGTCGAAGTAGCACTTGCTGAGTGTCCTAGGTTCCACTTCCATGGCTTAGGGTAGATATCTCACCTGCTAGATTGACTTAGTGTTAGAATTTGTAGCCATACTTGTAATTGTACGTGCAGAATTCTTTATGTTGAGTTGTCTGCCTGGAGGTAAGTCTGGACCATAACTCTGGCTTCTCTGCTATGGGCTGAACAAGGAAACAGGTCCTGAATTCACCCCTGTCTGAAGGTGAATAAAACCCTGTGATGTTGTCACCAATCTGATGATATACTGGCCATCCATCCAACTGAGTTAACCAGCCTCCTGTGGAATCTGAGATGGTCAAGCAGATACATTTTTATATTATGTTGCAGGTAGGAGCTGTAGGTAGCACAGTTGGTTCTGCTATAACGCATGCTTCTTCAACATGAATTGGCTATACGCGATTGGAGAATTTAGTCCGTTGTTTGTAGAATGTAAACTTTCCTTACCTGTATTGGCTATAATGCGATTCCGGCCCCATTAGTTTCAATGGGATGGCTATTGCACGATTTTCTTACACTGCAAGATCGCATGAGAACGGAACTATCGTGTTATATCAGAAACAAATGTAATAATAAATACTTCGATTTCTTTTCAATACCCCCTGCTTTTGACAATGGCATGTGTTTGCAGGATTTTCAAATTTTAAGCCATTTGGTCATGTGTTGAATACATCTTTGTCAGCTATTAAGACCTGAATTGACACTTCAACTTCAGCTCTGAGGTCTGAAACAGGGCGCTCCAATTGTCTCACAAGATCTCCCAGTATAAAGCTGAAAATGTGTTGCTGGAAAAGCGCAGCAGGTCAGGCAGCATCCAAGGAACAGGAGAATCGACGTTTCGGGCATAAGCCCTTCTTCAGGAATGAGGAAAGTGTGTCCAGCAGGCTAAGATAAAAGGTAGGGAGAAGGGACTGGGGGGGAGGGGCGTTAGAATTGCGATAGGTGGAGGGAGGTCAAGTTGAGGGTGATAGGCCGGAGTGGGGTGGGGGCGGAGAGGTCAGGAAGAAGATTGCAGGTCAGGAAGGCGGTGCTGAGTTCGAGGGATTTGACTGAGACAAGGTGGGGGGAGGGGAAATGAGGAAACTGGAGAAATCTGAGTTCGTCCCTTGTGGTTGGAGGGTTCCCAGGCAGAAGATGAGGCGCTCTTCCTCCAACCGTCGTGTTGCCATGGTCTGGCGATGGAGGAGTCCAAGGACCTGCATGCTCTTGGTGGAGTGGGAGGGGGAGTTAAAGTGTCTCAGTCAAATCCCTCGAACTCAGCACCACCTTCCTAACTTGCAATCTTCTTCCTGACCTCTCCGCCCCCACCCCACTCCGGCCTATCACCCTCACCTTGACCTCCCTCCACCTATCGCAATTCTAACGCCCCTCCCCCAAGTCCCTCCTCCCTACCTTTTATCTTAGCCTGCTGGACACACTTTCCTCATTCCTGAAGAAGGGCTTATGCCCGAAACGTCGATTCTCCTGTTCCTTGGATGCTGCCTGACCTGCTGCGCTTTTCCAGCAACACATTTTCAGCTCTGATCTCCAGCATCTGCAGTCTTCACATTCTCCTCCCAGTATAAAGACCCTGATACTGTAATCCTGATATTCAGGCAGGAGTACTGTCACATCTGAGTTAGAAGACTATGGATTCCATTTCTGCACTTTAGATGTTGGCTAAAATTTAGCTTGGCGCATCAGTGCCATGCTGAAGAGTGCTACACTATCAGAGGTGCTGTCTTTTCATTAAATTATTACACTAAGACGTTGTCTTCCCTCTCAGGTATTGCAAGATAACGAGAATGTATGGTTAAAATTTATCCTTCAATCCAGATCTAAAGCTAGACATTCTGGTCATTATCATCTGGCTTTAAGTGGGACTGAGCCCATTGCAAGTGACTACAGTCAGACATTTTGGGGCAGCATGGGGGCTCAGTGGTTCGCAATGCTACCTCACAGCACCAGGGACCCAGGTTTGATTCCGGCCTCAGGCAACTGTCTGTGTGGAGTTTGCACATTCTCCCTGTGTCTGCGTGGTTTTCCACTGGGTGCTCCAATTTTCTCCCAAAACTGTGCAGGTTATGTGGATTGGCCATGTTATATTGCCCCATAGTGTCCAGCGATGTGCAATGGGAAATGCAGGGTTACAGGGGTGGGATGAGTCTGGGTGGGATGTTTGTCAGAGGGTTGGTGTGCATCTGATGGGCCAAATGGCTTGCTTCCACACTGAAGTGATTCTATGACTTCGGGATACCTTGAGGACATGAAAAGCACTAGATAACATGGAGTCATTTTCTTTTTAGTGCCCTGTGAATACACATTGTCCATGCTGTGTCATGCCTTTCAGAAACCTTAGGGGCTTGAGGAACACTAGCCATTATTTCAACAATTGTTTAGTATAATATTTTTGTATTAGGTGTGGACTTAAATATGCGTTTATGTGTAGTGGAAGACTATGGAGGAGGCAGTATTAAGTTACACAGAGTAATTCTGATGTGACTGGTCTCGGTATAGAAGGATTGAACAAATACCGAAATTGCTTGAAAAACTCAGCAGGTCTAGCAGCATCTGTGGAGAATCAAACAGAGTTAATGTTCTGGATCTAATGACCGTTCTGTTGTTGTTTATTTCAGATCTCCAACATCTGCAGTTCGTTGTTTTCATTAATTTATAAGAAGGTTAATTTTGAAGATCAAAATGAATGACAGTCCAAAAGATACTGGAGTATTTCAAGTGAATGTCATTGATGTAGACTGTTTGTTTTGACAGAATGCTACGACAAGTGAAAAAATAAATCTTAGCACAAGATACTTCACTATATAATGACTTCTAAGTTGAGAGTGTGAATGGAATGACACATTAAACTGCTGGCAACATCGACAGTCCTCTGGTTTTTAGGTTGGTCTTGAAAATGACTGTGATATGTTTCTGGTACGTGTACACCGAGAGTGGATTAGTTTCAGGCTTTCAAGAAGGAATTGGAGAAGCTTCCTGTTAGCTGAACGTATTTCAAGTTGTAGTAGCTATTTGGGTTAATGAGGGCAAATTATATCAGCCATCAGAAACTTGCTCCATTGGGGGATCAGAGAGGAAATTCTCTTAGTTGTTCTTTCTTTCCTTTGAATTTCACGTCTTGTTTCTGCTTTTCCTGCAATCCATGTGAGACTAAGTTGGGGTGTTCATGGTATACAGGAAGTCAACTTCCCATTGGTGCTGAAGGTGGGAAGTTCTGTGGGAGAGATGAGGTGGAGTGGGAGAGAGAATATACTTTGGGAGGGTAGGTGGAATGGGACAGGGAAGATATTGTGGGAGAGGAAGTTAAAAATCACACAACACCAGGTTATAGTCCAACAGGTTTCATTGGAAGCACTAGCTTTCGGAGCGCCGCTCCTTCATCACCTGATGAAGGAGCGTCGCTCCGAAAGCTAGTGTGCTTCCAATTAAACCGGTTGGACTATAACCTGGTGTTGTGTGATTTTTAACTTTGTACACCCCAGTCCAACACCGGCATCTCCAAATCTTGGGAAAGGAAGGTGGAATGGGAGAGGGAAGATACTGTGGGAGAGGGGAGCTGGAATGGGTGAGGGAAGACACTGTGGCTGGGGGAGGGGAAATAGTGTGGGAGAAGGGAGGCGGAGTGAGAGAGGGGAAATAGTGTAGGAGAAGGGAGGCGGAGTGAAAGAGGGGAAATAGTGTGGGAGAAGGGAGGCGGAGTGAGAGTGGGGAAATAGTGGGGGAGAAGGGAGGTGGGATATGAGAGGGGAAATAGTGTAGGAGAAGGGAGGTGGGGTGAGAGAGGGGTAATAGTGTGGAAGAAGGGAGGTGGGGTGTGAGAGGGGAAATTAGTGTGGGAGAAGGGAGGTGAGGTTTGAGAGAAGAAATAGTGGGGGAGAAGGGAGGTGGGTTTGAGAGGGGAAATAGTGGGGGAGAAGGGAGGCGGGGTGAGAGAGGGGAAATAGTGTGAGAGAAGGGAGGTGGGGTTCGAGAGGGGAAATAGTGGGGGAGAAAGGAGGTGGGGTTTGAGAGGGGAAATGGTGGGGGAGAAAGGAGGTGGAGCGAGAGAGGGGAAATAGTGGGGGAGAAGGGAGGCAGGGTTTGAGAGGGGAAATAGTGGGGGAGAGGGGAGACGGGGTTTGAGAGGGGAAATAGTGGGGTAGAAGGGAGGTGGGGTGAGAGAGGGGAAATAGTGTGGGAGAAGAGAGGTGGGGTGTGAGAGGGGAAATAGTGTGGGAGAAGGGAGGTGGGGTTCGAGAGGGGAAATAGTGTGGGAGAAGGGAGGTGGGGTTCGAGAGGGGAAATAGTGTGGGAGAAGGGAGGTGGGGTGAGAGAGGGGAAATAGTGTGGGAGAAGGGAGGTGGGATTTGAGAGGGGAAATAGTGTGGGAGAAGGGAGGTGGGGTGTGAGAGGGGTAATAATGGGGGAGAAGGGAGGCGGGGTGAGAGGGGGAAATAGTGTGGGAGAAGGGAGGTGGGATTTGAGAGGGGAAATAGCGTGGGAGAAGGGAGGTGGAATGAGAGAGGGGAAAAGGGGAAATGGATTGGTAGGGGGAAAGCTGATGTGGGAGGGTACATTGGTTAATTTCTATAATCAGCTAATGGAGCAATGTTATGCAGAATTATGTTCAAAATCTTAGTATATTTTGGCATCAGTTAATTTCTCCACATATTGCAATTAAAGCAATAGTCTCTCTTGGGTCTAGTACAGTCAGGTTGCAAGCTGCTAAAGAGTCATAAAGTCCTGAAGCACTGAGACAGTCCCTTTGGCCCAAACTGGTACATGCCGACCAAAATGTCCATCCACATTAACCCCATTTCCCTGCACTTGGCCCATATCCTTTCAAACCTTTCTTATCCATATATTTGTCCACGTGCCTTTTAATTATTGTTACTGTACCCCCTTCAATCACTTCCACTGGCATCTCATTCCATATGCATTCTACCCTTTGTATAAAAGCATTGTCCCTCAGATTCCCTTTTGTTCTTTCCCGTCTAACCTTAAACAGATGCCCTCTAGTCCTTGATTCCCCAACCCTGGGAAAAGGACTGAGTGCATTCACCCTATCCATGCCTCTCATGGTCTTTTACATTTCTATAAGTTCCCCCCTCAGTCTCCTACGCTCTAAAGAAAATTTTCCGAGCTTGTCCAACCTTTTCCTCTAGCTCAGACTGTTGAGTCCTGGCAACATCCTTGTAAATTTCTTCTGCACTCTTTCCAGTTTAATCATACTGTTCTAGTATGCTACACCTTTCAGAAAATCTACATTTGCAGTCAGATTATATTTGGACAGTGAGGTTGAATAGGCCATTGTTAACAGGGGATAGTCAAATTTACTCATGATTTGGAGATGCCGGTGTTGGACTGGGGTGTACAAAGTTAAAAATCACACAACACCAGGTTGTAGACCAACAGGTTTAATTGGAAGCACACTAGCTTTCGGAACGACGCTCCTTCATCAGGTCATGAAGGAGAGTTGCTCCGAAAGCTAGTGCGCTTCCAATTAAACCTGTTGGACTATAACCTGGTGTTGTGTGATTTTCAAATTTACTCGTTATTGTTTATACGTTGCCATTGAAAGACTTGCTTGCAGTTACTGAATGATTCCTGGTTTGTAGAACACTAGTGCAAGACAGACTGTTGAAGTAATTTGAAAGTTCTGAATGTTTGAGAACAATGAAGCAGAAGTAACAAAACAAAATGTCACCAAGATGAAGCAGGGCCCTTACATGGCTGGATACAGTGTCCTCACCGATATAGTGCAAGCAAGAAGTGAGCACCATCTTCACGTGACACCAGGTTATAGTCCAACAGGTTTATTTGAAACCACAAGCTTTCAGAACATAATCCCTTTGTCACGTGAAGCTTGTGTTTCCAAGTAAACCTGTTGGATTATAACCTGGTGTTGTGTGATTTCTGACTTCATCTGACTCCAGGTCATGTACATGGTCTCCAGCTTTAACAGGGTTGCAGACAGCAGTACGTTCTATGTGTTGAGTTTTTTTGCTCTATATGTTATTGTTAAGTAAACTGCTGTCCCTTAAATCTGAAACTTGGAGTAGGTTATTTCCTGTGGTTTCCAAAACCTTCAGGAAGTAAATGGACTCTCAAACCTTCTTCTGGTAACCTAATTAGAGATTAAGTAAAAACAAGGGCTGCAGATACTGGAAACCAGAGTTTAGATTAGAATGGTGCTGGAAAAGCACAGCAGGTCAGGCACTCTGCAGGCACAATGCCTCTAATCCTGATGAAGGGCTTTTGCCTGAAACGTTGATTATCCTGCTCCTTGGATGCTGCCTGACCTGCTGTGCTTTTTCAGCACCACTCTAATCTAATTAGAGATTAACACTATCAAGGGGAATGGCAAAATTGGTCCAGGCTATATTTACTATGAGGTAACAGGTTTAACTCTTAAGGATATGAGCTAAATAAATCAGAAGTTGAGATCAAGAAGAGAATTTGATAACTGTTCATGTCCACAAAGATTAATGCACATGGTTAAATGTCAGTTTGATATCTGAGCCCCACGCTAGGCCTTGACTGACAACTCTCTGCTGATGTGGGGAGTGTTACAAATGGATGCCTTTTCCCAACTGAACTGTATTATTGCTTCAACTGTATTATTGCTTTCTTGAGATAGGAGGAGAAAGTGAGGACTGCAGATGCTGGAGACCAGAGCTGAAAATGTGTTGCTGGAAAAGCGCAGCAGGTCAGGCAGCATCCAAGGAACAGGAGAATCGACGTTTCGGGCATAAGCCCTTCTTCTTGAGATAGAGAAAGTTCCTTGAGAAAGTTTAAAAAAAACTATACATGACAATAGATTGTGACATGTTGGAGCCATCAAGATGAACTGATTCTGGTAATGCTGAATTTGGAGCAGTTCTACATGAGACACTAAACTTTGGAGATGTTTGTCTGTGTAGTTGAATGTGAAAAACACAAAGGCATATTTTGACCAAGGTTGTCTTAAATAATATTCCATTGGAAGAAATATCACAGACATGACCCCCAGATTTCTGTCGCTATAGATATTGCCAGATCTGCTGGATATTTGCTTATAGTTTCTATTGTTTGACTTGTAGTTGACCCAGTTTGACATCCTGCTGCGCAGCTCAGTAGAATGTACCTGCCTAATAATAGACATGGCGTTTTGGTAGTTATTTTGCTGTGAAGTGCTTTTGTGTTTTTCTCTTGTGGGAAAAGCTTTGAAGCAGATGCTGTTGTCTCATTTGGGAAATGGGCCTATTTTTTGAAATGACCTGTTCCTGGGCAAAGGTCCTAATTTTTTTATAATTCTGGATGGAATACCCCTAAGTGATTACACCCCTGAGTGAGAAGGGCTGAACTGGATAGCCTCCTTTAGTCAACCCCTTTCCAAATGAATGCCTTTTCCCAACCCAACTGTATTTATGCTTCAAAGGAGACAATTGAACTAGGCTTTCTTGTCATAGAGAAAGTTCTTTGAGAAAGTTTAAGGGAAAACTATACAAGACAATAAATGGTGACATGTTGTAGCCATCAGGATGGACTGATTCTGGTAATGCTGAATTAGGGCAGTTGAGTAGTTGTTGAGAGATTGTTGGCTCTGTAGTGAGCTGAAAGGAGTATGTCTGGTTTCCTTCAAAAATGTAATAAAAGCAAAATACTGCTGACGCTGGAAATCCGAAACGAAAACAGAGAATGCTGGAGAAACTTAGTAGATGTAGCAGCATCTGTGGAGAGAGAAATGGGGCTCATGTTTTGAGTGCAGTATGACTCTTCTTCACAACTCTTCTCCAATGGCTTTATTAATTTGACCAGTGAGAGAGAAAAAGAGAGAGAGGGAGAGAGAGAGTTTCTTTCTTTATACCTGCATGCCCGTGGTGCTTAATGGAAGTTCTTTGCTTCACAGCACACTTTAGTTAAGTGAATCTCAAACTCTAAGTAACACAATAGCCCAGCAACATGCAGAATATGGGATTATAATTTTGAACCCCTTTTCTTGTGTGTTCTTGGAAAGGTTGAAACTTTATTGCTGGAACAGCACAGCAGGTCAGGCAGCATCCAGGGAACAGGAGATTCGACGTTTCGGGCACAGGCCCTTCTTCAGGAAAGGGGTTTGATCCCTGTCTTTTCTTTCAGCTCAAAACACACCTGTTGTCTGGGAAAAAAAACCCCACAGCGTTTCTGTTGAGAGGGGGTTAATTGCTCCTTATTATCTCTGTAGCCACTGCAGATCACAGTTCAGCTTCATTTTAATGGTATCTTTCCCTTTGAAGTGTTGCTGTCTGAAGTAGCCTTCACAATTTTTAAGTGTAGCATTCCATGATTCATCATAGGACTTAGTGTATTCTGCATCGGGATTTCCCAGACAGCCCCTCAATGTATATCGTTTGCTATCTGTAAGCTGATATGTTCTTCAACATGCATGTTGTCCTTAAAAGTTCAATATATCCATTAGAGGTTTGGGGTTATGATGCATTGCCATAACATCTTAGACAAAGAAGATATTAAAGGATATAATAAGAACATAATGACCTAAGCAATAACAACAGAGGTACAGAATCTGACTCCTGGAGTCTGCTCCATCATACAATATTATAACCTCACTCACCTGCTTCTTTCTCTGATCTGTTTGTAATATCCCTCTTAAATAAGGTGAGCAGAATTATACAGAGTACATTAGATGTGATCTCATCTTGAAAGTAGGCCTCCTGGACAGCCTAAAATTTCCCCATAATTCTAAAGGGACCCAGGTTCAATTCCAGCCTTGTGACACTGTCTCTATGGAGTCTGCCCATTGTCCCTTGTCTGTCTGCGGATTTCTCACAATTATGACGTTTAACTCATTTGGATAAGTACATTGAATAGGAAAGGTTTGGAGGGATATGGGCCAGGAGCTGGCAGGTGGGACTAGTTTAGTTTGGGATTATGTTCAGCATAGATCGTTTGGACCAAAGGGTCTGTTTCTGTGCTGTATGACTACATCTGGCCGGAAGGGTTGAAAATCTATCAAAATAGAACTGTTTTATTAGGACTAATTAGTGACTATCTCAGCTAAATGTAATTGTCTTAATGTATCCTAAACTGCAGGGCCCCCCCTTGGGACCCTGTCCTCAGAGGCTGATCATATGTTGTATTGATGCTGTGAATGATTGGTATTTCCATTAAATATGTGACATCTAAGTGTCCAAGTAGAAGGGAAATCTGTTATTTTTAATTTCACTGCACTCGTAGTAACACACACAAATAAGATCTGACAATGACAAGGCTTTCCTTTAATTTGATATTTGTCTGTTGGCAGCTATTTCAGATTAGCCTTTAGCGAAGACATTAAGTTAGACTTTGATTTGATATTATTGCTTTCTGACTGAATTGAATTGTCCAGAAATGTCTAAACCAGTAAGCAGATGCATACCTTTGTAGTTTTGTTTATTATATTAAAAAATCTTTTTAAAAGAAAATTTTTTCCAATCATTCAAATTGACTATTGTCAGCTGTAGTCACGCTCAGCGCATTCCAGAGGTTTAGAGATGATGAGATGAAGAAATTCCAAGGTGAATCTACTTTGTCTTCTTTCATTCCATCGACCATTTAATACTCTGATTGTGGGGATCTCATGTGGCAATGTGGTCGTGTCCTAACCTCTGAGCCAGGAGGCCTTCGTTCAAGTCTACCTGCTCAAAAGATGTGTGTTATCATCTCTGAACAGGTTGCCTAGGCAAATATTTATAACACAGCAACAGTGGAAATGCTGACTAACCACATGAATCAATCTCTGTTGATTGGTCTGTAACTGACCCAGATATGAGGTGGTGGATAGCAGGAGAGACCATGGGTCTAGTATCATCTGTTCTTGCCAAACATGTCCCCCTTACCATATCATTTCTTCATTGGTCCTCACTGCCTTGTTAATTTTACATTGCTGTTTATGGCACTACACTTGTCAGCTGTACAAGTTCTTTGGATAATAAAGTACTCTGATCAGTTTATGTGCTCATTTCTTTTGGCATTTCTTTGGCTATGTACAATGTCATGTTGTTGTTAGTATTTTTCAGCTGCAACCCATAGGAAATATCTTCTTTGCAAGTCTCTCAACAGCAATAGATTGTTATTATGTTCATCTCGTCAAATATCACAGGGTGTAGAAGTTTTCTAATCACCCTGAATCCTTCCTGTTAATCAAATGCCACATTTCAGCTCTTGAAAGTTGTATGTTGTCAATGATACAAATTAACCTGAAGCCAGAAATCTACAGGCAGTTGCATTTGCCTTTAAAATGATCAACATTATTAAATGCCATGGCAGTAATTCGAGGAGATTGGTTAACATAGATGCCTCGAGTACAGTCCAGAATAAACCAGGCAGCATAGGTCAGTCCTCTACTGGTGTGGTGGTTCATGGAGATCCTGCCTCCTCACACTGCCCCTCAAGCTGGACATAACCAAATGTCTCCTGTCTAAAGGAGTGAGCAAGAGATGCCTACCATCCTTTGTGGATGTGGCTCCATACCATACAGTGATGAGAGTTAACCGGTTATTGCTATTCAAGGGGCAAGTGTTACAAGGAGTTACACTTACATAGAGAGGCAGAGACCCAGTTCATGTGTTTGATGACATCGCTGCATACTGTGCATGCTCAGAACATATAAATACATTACAACAGGCACGCTATCAGTTGAACGTTACAGACGTGTAGTACTGCAGGATAACCGCTTGCAAAAGTAGAGTGAATACTTCTGGAACAACTTCGCTATTCATTTTTCCCTTGTCACAATGTCAAGTTGAAATGGTAATAAAATTGGGACAACGGTCCTGGTATTTATTGGGAGGGGGAAGGACAATCTCCCTATGGATTTGAAGGTCCCGCTAAATCTAACCTCGGGAGGTCATTTGGATTTTCTCCTTGCCGTTTCCTGGATGTCAACTGGTCAAATCGACAGGCTGACTGACAGCTGACTGGGAAAGCATAGCAGCAGGAAATAGCCCCCTTGGGAAATCTTGGGAGAGTGTCCCTGTCAATCGAGAGGGAGAGAGACTGTGAGGAGCTCTGCTGGTTTCAGGGCTGGGATTGGAACAGAGTGTGGGTTCAGCAGGGCTTCCTTCTGAGGCTGGGGAATGAGCTCCTACTTTCCCATAAGGACACCAGGAGAAAGCACTTCTTCCTCCCGTACAGGCATCTACTGCTTGCTTTGCATTGCCAGGTTTCAGGAGGGTTGGCAAACATGTGTGGCAGGAGATAGATTTAAAAGAGACTCCCAATTCCACTGTGAGAATCTGGTTTACATATATTCATGAAATGTTTTACCATTCTATGATGTGACATTCACATGATGTAAAACGCACTACCATTGGGATGAAGTTGGAGGTGGACTGATAACTCACTGGCTAGTAACCCTCTGGGAATGCAAGCCCAAGCTGATGTTCCGGTGGGCATTTAAATTCATCCAATAATATTCGGGATTTAATGGTGACCAGGAAGTTATCACTGATTGATGTAAAGCCCAGCTCATTCATTACTGTCCTTTAAGGGAGGAAATCTGTTGACTTACCTGGTCTGGCCTACACGTGGCTCCAGATTCACAGACTCAATGTGGTTGCCTCAGTTCCAAATAAGTCATCCTGGAATTGAAACGTTAATTCTACTTCTCTCTACATAGCCACTGCCAGAGCTGCTGAGTTTCTCCAGCACTTCCTGTTTTTGTTCCTAGCATCTGCGAAATTGTACTTTTATCTGTGTGATTGACTCTTCAGCAAGCCGCTCAGTTCAAAGGCAATGAAGGATGGCAGGCCAATGCTAATGATGCCCTCATCCCACATTAAAATAATACATTAAAAAAAAATAATAATTGGGTGTGCCTGGGGCAGGGTCCCTAGCCATTTATATTTTGTACCTGCTACGGTCCTCCAGTGTAATTGCTTAGCGTCGAAGCCATGTAACCAATCTGCACAATGGGTGAGTTAGGCTGGATTTCTATGTTACTGCAGACATTCAGAAACATTGCTTTTACTTCTGGGAATGGAACTGAAGTCCAGCCCAGATTGGAGGGTGGGAAAGAATTTTTCTGACCATTATGAACCCCAAAGTGAACTGCCCATAATTTGACTCATAATGAATGTAGACAGGTTGACCTGTATTTTCTAAGCGTTTGCAGGTAACCCCCCTCTTCAGGGTTAAAAACGAAGGTCACTCTGGTTAAATAGGGGCTATCTCACTTGGCTTGGCGCTCGAGAAGCAATTACCACGCTGCTGCATTTGTGCCTCAACTTTGAAGCACAGATATATGTACACAAGCTGAAAAGCTATGTACTTGAAAGAAAAAAAATGCAGTTCCTGGGAGAGTGAGTTGCTCCAACACAGAATTGTTGCTCATTTGCATAGAAATTGCAACATTGATGACGTACAGCATCCAAAAAAGATTCATCAAGAGCAGAGGGGTTAATTATTGAGCCTTTTCCAGAATACAAGCCACAGTGTTGCAGAAATGTAATCACCGTAGCTCCATGTGACGTCTTCACAGTGAGTGTGACGCCTGGTGTGGCCCTTCTAAAAAGAAATGGCAGCAGTTTTCATTCAAATTCGCTCTGCCCATGTTAAAGAGCAATCCAAGGCCGTTGTTCCTCTTGGCAAGCGGATGTGTGTTTGTGTGTGTGGCCAATGTGGAAAGGAACAAGCGTATCGCAAAGTGGGGAAATGCAACAAGAACAATAACCAGTTGCGACAAGATCTGAAACTAAGAAGAGGAAGGAGCAGCAAGTTGAGAACTTGCTACATTGAAGGGCGGCAGCTTGTGATCTTATCTCAAACAACTTTACATGGTACCAAGGCAAACCTGAGCCCATCAGACTGGCAGGTGTTAAAAAAAATAAAAACAAAGCAAACTAAAGTGCTGTCTAATTTCCACCGAGGAGCAGTGTTCAGAAACAGGAACATGCCATTTAACCATTCCAGCCTTTTTTCATCAGATCATGGGCTCTGTCCTTCAATTCTATTTACCGATCCTACTGCTTTCTCCCTGATGTTCTTAGATTAGATTCCATACAGTGTGGAAACAGGCCCTTCAGCCCAACAAGTCTACATCGACCCTCCGAAGAGTAACCCACCCAGACCCATTTCCCTACATTTACCCCTGACTAGTGCACCTAACATTGCAGGCAGTTTAGCATGGCCAATCTATCCTAACCTCCACATCTTTGGACTGTGGGAGGAAACCGGAGCACACCTACGCAGACACTGGGAGAATGTGCAAACACCATACAGACCATCGCCCGAGGCTGGAATCAAACCCAGGTCCCTGGCGCTGTGAGGCAGCAGCGCTAACCACTGAGCCACCATCTAGGAATGTTAACTTTTCAGTGCTAACTTCTTTTTGAGGCAAGCTGCTTCTTAATTTCACTTTTAAATTGGCCTTGCTGTAATTTTGGTTCATGCTTCCTTGCTGTGATTCCCCGTCAGACGAAATTGTTTCTCCTTATCCAATCCCTGGAATCAATTTTATCAATCTAGGCATCTCAATTAGATCCTCCTAATATTAAAGGGACCCAAATAACCTTGCCTAATAAGTTAACCCTTTAAGTCCTGGGACCATTCTAGTGAATTTGCACTTAACCTCCAAAGCCAATATCTCCTACCTGAGCACTAGTAGTCCAGTTGGGGTCTAACTGGAATGCTGTACAATGGAACCATTACTTTCCAACTTCTATTGTTCCAGACCCAATTTGAGACAGAGAATGTCTCTCCACTGCACTGATAGAGTCATAGAGATATACCCTACAGAAACAGACCCTTCAATCCAACTCATCTATGCTGACCAGATATCCTAAACTGTTCTAGTCTCATTTGCCAGTATTTGGTCCATATTCCTCTAAATCTTTCCTATTCGTGTTCCCTTTCAGATGCCTTTTAAATTTTGGAATTGTACCAGCCTCCACACACTTCCTCTGGCAGCTCATTCCATACCCTCTACATGAAAAAGTTGCTCCTCAGGTCCTTTTTAAATTTTACCCCTCTCATCTTAAACCTATACCCTCTAGTTTTGGGCTCCCCACCCTAGGGAAAAGACCTTGGCTATTCACGCTATCCATGCCCCTCATGATTTTATAAACCTTTATAAGGACACCCCTCAGCCTCTGACGCTCCAGGGAAAATAGCCCCAGCCTATTCAGTCTCACCCTATAGCTCAAACCCTTCAACAGAAAGAAGATATGGATGTGAAGAGGGGGATTTAACGCTCGTGACTGCTCCAGCAACTCCACACGTTCCTCTGGCTGGTGAGAACAATACAGGATGGATAAGGCAGGTAACAAAGCTTTCCAAATTGCAGAGGGCGGTCAGTGTTGGTGTGGATTGTGGGTGGTGTCAATGAAGAGTTTGACATGCTATGAAACATCCCCCTTCAACATTAGACATCATTCTGAATTGACTCAGACTTCTATACTTTAGCAGATTAATGTAGGGATTTTTCTTTTACATCATTCTGGAGGTGGGCTGGTTGTTATCATTCAACCACACAACATTCAAATGGAAATGCTAGAATGATTCATTTTGGAACAGACTGAAACAGAGCAGGAACCTCCTCAGCATCAGCATTCAGAGCAAAAGCTGGACTCAGTCAACATTTTGCTTTGATCGATCTATTCACTATGCACAAATCATGAATCGTTTACTTGTGATTTAAACAGTGCATTTGCGTATTTTACCCTCCTCATCTTCTGGAGGCACTAACATGGGCCCGTATAGGCAAACATATGGCTGCTTCTTATGTGTGAGCCAAGGCAGTGACTGCCAGTGCGCCATTCAACTGTAAGAGCATCGTAGCTGAACTCAGTCTCACCCCTACCTTTCTGCCAAGTGTGCGAGCCTGCTAGCAGCTCTGACAGGATACTGGAATGGTATAGAAACTTATAAGACAGAAACAGGCTGTTTGGCCCATCAGCTCAAGTCTGCTGCTTGCAATTGGATGACTGACTCCACCTCCTTTTCCTTTATGTTCAGACTTAGTTCAGGCATCCTGCCCACATTTTGTTTCAAATTGGCTGCTTTGGCAGAGGTTGGGATTAGAAGTTGGGAATCTTTCAAGCCAGGTTATTGTTGTTTAACTGAACAAACATAATGAGAGAGTTTAAGAGGAACAGAACAGAAGGTGGTCTGGGTGGTACAGTATGAGACCATGCCAATCAGCAATACCACAGAGTTGCACTGTAAGGTGTTGCCAATGATTAACAATGTGACTCAGTCTCTTCACACACCTGGTGTCACCTTTGACCTAGGATGTACTTCAATTCTCGTATTTATGCGAGCAGTGATTGCCCAGCTCCACAAGGCCTGATCTTAACTCATTCACTGGTGAAACCTGCACCCACTCCTTCATTGCTGTTACTGTTCTGACATACTGCTGGCTGGTCTCCCACATTCTACCCACCATGAACTAGAGGAAGTCTAAAATTCTGCTGCCTGTGTCTTAGCTCCCTTCCATCTATCACCGTTGTGTTCATTGGCTTCCAATCAATCAAAATCTTGCTTTTAATACTGTCATCCTTTTCAAATCTCTCCATGGCCACAGCCCTCTCTATATCTGTAAGATCCTTTGACCTCTAAGTGAACTGTAGGAACTCTGTGAACCAGATGGGAGTGTAAGCTATACGTTGAACAGTCTCCATCATATATTAAGGACAAGGTTGGTTCTAATCAAATGAATTTTGTGTCATCTGTCTGTGATAAATCTTTCAAATTTCCATGGTAACTGCTGCTCAAACAGTGTTGTTTTGCATACAGGTCATATATGCAGTGTAAATGTTGAGTTATGAGTGATGACCAATTACTTGTCACAAGTCACTTTCCATCGTCATTGTGGTATTCATCCAATGATGCAATCAGTGGGAGTTTGTCAACCCTGAGTTTAGTTAGAATTAGGTTTTATTGCCACATGTACTCACATACAGAGGTACAGGAGTATAGTTAAAGTGTACAATGTCGCCACGCATGGTGCTATCTTAGATATGAACTAGGTATCTAGTCACAAATCTTGAGTCCTAAAATAGATTAGGTACAAAAGTAGAAAAATAAAGAAAAAAGCTAAACATTCTATATTCCAGTTCTTCATCGAATAAATTCGGAAAATAAAGAAATTAAGCTAAAAGATAAACATTTTAGTCCTTTCATAGTCCGCAGTCACTTTATACTGTGGACTTTCCACAGCACTGGACTGACCCCAACTAGGCTGGCTTAGTAAAAACAACCTCACGTACACCAGCAATCTCCAACCCAACCGTCTTCAAGGAGCAGATATTTTCCATGGCCTCTTTTACGTCCTGCTTGACATTCAGTTCCACTGACTACGTCAGCATCTGCAACAGCAGAAACATCCCCAAAATGAGTGAGAGAGAAAGAACAATCTATTTCTGTTTACTGTTAATTTGAAAACAGTGCAAACAGGTGAATTTAAGTTCAGCATTGAATTTCAGAGAAAGAGAGATTGAAGCCTCATTTCTAAAACACCACGCAATGTTTGATGATCTGAACCAAGAAATTGTATGTCAATTTTCTCATTCTTGGAATGTCCCATAGTGATTCAGAACCAATGAATGATTTTTGAAGTAAAGGCACTTTTTTTTCAGGCAGACAAGGTACTATTAACAGTAATTTAAATAATGCTCAATTTCATTATGTTGCTTGAGGGGTAAATATTGGCATGGACTTCAGGAAAAGACAAAAAAACTGTAGATGCTTAAATCCAAGGTAGACAAGCAGGAGGCTGGAAAAACACAGCAAGCCAGGCAGCATCAGGAGGTGGAGAAGTCAGGTGTAACCCTTCTTCAGGACTGGAGGTGGGAATGGGGGAGCTACAGATAAGGGGGAGGGGGAAGAGTGTTTTGGATTTTGTGTGGGGAGAGGAGTAGATTGGTGAGGCAGTGATAGGTGAACACAGGTAGGAGGTACGGCCTGGTTGGTCAATGGGAGGAATGAATCCGATTGGTAGCTGGAAGGAAGGGTCGGTCAGAGGAATGGAAGGGAGGGGGAAGGGCTGGAAAGGGAGTCGGGGGATGGGAAGGGAGTTATTTGAAGTTGGAGAACTCAATGTTGAGTCCTCTGGGCTGTAGATTAGATTCCCTACAGTGTGGAAACAGGCCCTTTGGCCCAACAAGTCCACACCGACCCTCCGAAGAGTAACCCACACTGACCCATTTCCCTCTAACTAATGCTACTAGCACTAAGGGCAATTTAGCATGGCCAATTCACCTGACTTGCACGTCTTTGGACAATGGGAGGAAACTGGAGCACCCGGAGGAAATCCACGCAGACACAGGGAAAATGTGCAAACTCCACACAGACTATCGCCCAAAGCTGGAATCGAACCTGGGACCCTGTTGTTGTGAGGCAGCAGTGCTAACCACTGAGCCACCGTGCCACCCCTTTTTTAAGTTAAGGCAGGCGGAAGATGAGGTGTTGTTCCTCCAGTGCATGGTCTGATTTGCTGTGGCAATGGAGGAGGCCGAGGATGGTCATGTCAGAGAGGGAATTGAAATGGGTGGTGACTGGGCAGTCTGGTCGGCCCCTGCGGTCCTGGCTGAGATGCTTGGCGAAACATGCCCTTAGTTTACGTTTGATAGAGAAGACCACATTGCAAACACCGGATATAGTAAATTAGGTTGGGAGAGAGGCGGGGGTACAACTCTTCATAAATAGTGAATCTTTTATCTTCAATTGAAGGAGCAAAAGGGCTTTGGTTTCATGTTGGTTCAGAATCAGAACTACCTTCCCATCTCACAGGATGGAAAACTTGGAAACATGGTCAATATTGAGGCTGATTGTAAGGTCAATTTATTTGTGTAACTCGGGACTATTTAGTGAGATGGAAACTGACAGCTACAGAAGAAATGTGACAAGTGATTTGAGAGTAAAAGGGGGGAGAAAATGTGAAGTTTGGTGGGACATTTGAGTATACTTAAAGGTTACAAAGCTTCTATTTGATTATGTATTACACATTGTTGCCTGGAATGCAAAAGCTCTGGAACTAAGAAACCTAGGAACTGCAAATGCTGGAAATCAGACACAAAAACAAAAATTGCTGGGAAAACTCAGCAGGTCTGCCAGCATCTGTGGCGAGAAAACAGAGCTAATGTTTTTGATCCTGTATTGGACCCAAAATGTTAACCCAGCTTTTTCTCCACAGATGCTGTCAGACCTGCTGAGTTTTCTCAACAATTTGTGTTTTAGCTCTGGGATTCATTGTCTTATTGCATTCCACTGTGTTCATATAGTTGGGTGTGAGTTATAGTGTTGCGCTGTTGGATATGTGAGAGTGGAAGGAAGCTATGATGAAGATTGGATCAGTCTGAACTGGGGTGTTGTGTCCCATTCTGGACACCACACTTTAGGAAGGGTGTGAGCCCTTTAGAGAAAGCTCAGAAAAGATTTACAAGAATGGCACGTCAGTTATGTGGATACATTGAAGAATCTGGAGTTGTGGTCTTTAAAGAAGAGGAGATTGGGAGGCGATTTGGCAGAGGTCATCAAAGTCATAAGGAGTCTGGCTGCAGTACATAGAGAGAAGATGTTGCTAATATTGGTAGGAACAAATACAAGTGAATCTCAACACAATGTGGCAAGCCCAAGAACCAATGGTAGAGATCTGTGCTCGAACCATGCTGGACACTGGGATCTAGTCTGTTGACTGTGAATGACAGATTTTGAGAGGAGCAATGCATTGAGATGAGGAAGCATTGTCCATATGCAATGCTGAACATCAAGATACTGTTTTGTCAAGAGAAAGAAGGTGGGTGTTATGGGATGGGATTATAGGGTGGGGTAATGCTACTTAAATCTGTTCAATTTATCTTCAGCTAACATCTGTCCATTCCAGCATAGATTGCTGGTTTAGTGGTCTGAAGCAGTAATAGCTGCTGAGCTCCCTGATTGCTGAAACCAATAATACCTGTACTTCTACCACTTACCTCAACTGGGACCAATTAACCTGGTACAAGCCAGAGATGGAATCTGTTTGTTCAATAGACTACCTGATCCAATTGACTGCAGGTGAACATACTTTATCTGTTTATCAGGAATCAATCAACTTCCAAAACTGGTCCATCAAGAAAAAAAGTAAATTTTACAAACTGGAGTCCATAGATTAGCAAAATCGCTTCTATATTACAGAGTTAAAAATCACACAGCACCAGGTTATAGTCCAGCAGGTTTAATTAGAATCACTAGCTTTCGGAGCGCTGCTCTTTCATCAGGTGGTTGTACTCTGAAAGCTCGTGTACTTCCAATTAAATCTGTTGAACTATAACCTGGTGTTGTGTGATTTTAACTTTGTACACTCCAGTCCAACACCAGCATCTCCAAATCATGACTGTATTACGGAAGTTGCCTCATTGTTGGGACCAGACTCAGTTGTATCTGACACAGATGTAGTGTACTGAGTGTTGTTCCAGGTATTGGACTGTGTGCAATAGTGCATAACCTGTACATCCTAGAATAGAGTCAAAACCTTCATTGTCATTGTGGCTCTTCTACACACAACTAGATGTTCTCTCTCTCTTAGCGGGTTTTGAGAAGATTTGTAACTCAGGTTGAGGTTTTGGATGTAGGTTTGCTCGCTGAGCTGCAAGGTTCATTTCCAGACATTTTGTTACCCTACTAGGTAACATCTTCTGTAGGCCTCAGGTGAAGCAATGCTGAAAATTCCTGCTTTTTATTTATATGTTTGGGTTTCTTTGGGTTGGTGATGTTGTTTCCTGTGGTGAAGTCACTTCTTGTTCCTTTTCTCAGTGGGTGGTAGATGGGGTCTAACTCAATGGTCTAACCCATCTACCACCCACTGAGAAAAGGAACAAGAAGTTATTTCACCACAGGAAATAACATCACCACAGGAAATGACAACACCAACCCAAAGAAACCCAAACATATAAATAGAAAGCAGGAATTTTCAGCATTGCTTTGCCTGGAGCCCACTGAAGATGTTACCTAGTTGGGTAACGAAACGTCTGGAAATGAATCTTGCAGCTCAGTGAGCAAACCTACATCCAGTTCTTTCTCTCTCTCTCTTCCTGCTATATCTTCCCCTGTACCTCACACACACTTACAGCTACACACAAGTGTTGGCCCTTGACATTGCACAAACCCATTTTAGAGGTGTCTGAGAGATTTCAGCTGAAGATAATTGCAAACTATCCACATTTCCATGACATAACATCATCAGCCCAGCCTCTGCCCAGAAGGACACAAGCAACTGAGCCGTCTTGGTTGAATAAGAAAGGAATTGATCCTTTAGGGTGCAGTGAAAAATAGCACATGAGACAGGGAAAATTATCACTGTTGAACTGTATCTTGCTGCCAATTTGTCAACACATTGCTGTACTTAACACTAAGAGAATCCTGTGACATTAAATGTGTGCGCAGTGAGACACTCACAGACTGATTCTGAGTCTCCAGATGGAAGAGGAGAGTGTGTGAGTGTTGCCAGGTGATGCTTGCCCCTTTCAGATACACTGGCGAGATTTGGTTAACGTTTTCCTCACCAAATATTTGAATGTATATTTTCCAGTCACCAAATTGTGTATTATTTAGAACAGCAACATCAAGCACGTCGACGAATATTTGAAAAGAAAATAATACTAATTGTAGAAACACTTTCCAATTGACTCACTAATTCCACTCAATAACATATTTGAATCAAAATCATCATTATATTTTAGATCAGGCTGTCATGAGGCCAGAGCAGTATCAGGTAGGCAAACCCACGGAGAGAAGGGGGTGTTGCTGAGGCAGGTAGGTGCAACTGAGGGACCCTCAACAGGGAGTTAGTTGCCTATGGTGGTATTATCAAATAAAGAGGCCTGAAGTGGGTAGGACCATTAGTGTTGTGTAAGGGAATTAGGACCCTGGAGCCACATTGGGATGATGTCATGGAACTGTGCCTCATTGGACATAAGAAGCGCATTGTGGGCAGAGCTAAGAAGTAAATGAGAAACACTTGAAGATATAGGCCAAAGTTTGGAGTTCAGTCATTTGAATGTTAGAAACATGTGTAGAGAGGTATGTGGAATAGAATGACCAGTACTAGATGATACAGTTTACAGAATAGCTTTTCAATTATGTAGCAGTAAAAGTAGAGCCTGATATATTTCTGAATACAAGTATTGTAGTATTCATAAAAATAAATAGTTCTTTGAAAGTGGGGTCACAGGTAGACACTGTAGTGAAGAAGGCATTTGTTACACCAGCCTTTATGGGTCAGTACATTGAGTAAAGAGGTTGGGATGTCGTCTTAGAGATGTACAGGACATTGGTTAGGCCATTTTCGGAATACTCCATTCAATTCTGGTTTCCCTGCTAAAGGAAAGACGTTGTTAAACTTGAAAGGGTTCAGAAAATATTGAAGAGGATGTTGCCAGGGTTGGAGGATTTGAGCTATAGGGAGAGATTGAATAGGCTGGGGCTGTTTTCCATGGAGTATTGAAGGCTGAGGGGTGACCTTATAGAGGTTTATAAAATCATGAGGGGCATGGATAGGGTGAATGGCCAAGGTCTTTTTCCCAGGGTAGGGGAATTCAAAACTAGAGGGCATAGGTTTAAGGTGAGAGAGGAAAGATTTAAAAGGGACCGAAGGAGCAACTTTCTCATGCAGAGGATAATAAGTGTTTGGAATGAGCTGCTAGAGGAAGTGGTGGAGGCTGGTACAATTACATGTGAAAGGCATCTGGATGAGTACATGAATAGGAAGGATTTAGAGGGAATGTTGGCAAATGGCACTAGATCAGTGTAAGATATCTGGTTGGCATGGACACATTAGACTGAAGGGTCTGTTTCTGTGCTGTGCATCTATGACTCTAAAAACAGATATCTCAGGTCATTGTCAAATTACTTTTCATTCAGAAATGTTGGCAGAGTCAAGGTTTGCTTCTGATGTTGACACAAAACTGAAGGAATTATGCTCCAGGTCTCTTACCTTCCCTGACATGTCAATGGGACTTTTGCTTTAACTCCTTATGATAATATTTCTAACAAAGCTATTCTCCCTCAATGTGTCACTGGCCTCATAACAAACACGAGCTTTCCAATGAACACTGTTAATTTAACTTTGTTTAATGCCCATTGCTTACCTGGATTTGTTTTCTTTTGTCTGGATGTAATTCAGCACCATTAGGAGAAAATTGGGGGAAAACTATTCAAGGGAATCAGGTGTGAATTAATTCATGTTACGTATTAAAAACCCTTTTAAAAAGCAAAGATATTGGATGAAACCCAGGTTGTGAAAGGGATTGAATGGCTCAAGGATAAACAAAGGTTAAGCTGATCACATACTCTGTGAAATACAGTTTTCTTCCTGAGTCAGATGTATTTGTGGAACTAATGAGTACAGCTGGAGAGGGAAGAATTAAGATAATTAGCAGAATGGTTTTTTGAGAGATGCATGTAGTTATGATCTGGATGCACAGCTTGAAGCAGTAGCTGCTGGAAGGAAATTGGATAAACACTTGAAAAAACAATTGCAGGGCTTTGGGCAAAGAGCGGGGAAATGGAACTCATTGGGATTCACTTACAAAGAACTAGGCTGAATGGCCTATATTTGTGCTGTGTTTTTGTATAATTATCCAACATGGGATTGAATAACATTGGCTGATATCCAGGGGTCTCACAGTGAGGATCCTAAAATACTGTACCACTAATTAATGCTTCTGAAACTATTCTCATAACTGTACGAAAAGGAACCTCCACTAAAAAGAAGGATTTCAGTTAGCAGTGTTCATGTGTCACAGCTTTAGAGGTGAGAGAATCTAAACCTGCTCTTTACTGAGTATCTTGTCTTTCTTTATTTACACCTCTCTCCTGGGTGCCTTTTCTTTCTAGGGTTGCTTTTGTATTAGGTTGATGTGCAGCAATTGATCTAAAGACAAATTCTGTCAGTGAAGTGAAGTATACTTCAGAAAGGCTGTGCATTTTTTACAGCTGCTCACCTCGCTCCTTGGTGCAAATTGTGTATCTCCAGTAGGACTGAACAGTGGTTCTTGAAATGTAATTGCCTGTTTTGGACTGTGAGGCTGTTTGCAATCTAATCTGTCTGACTGTCTAAGGCCTGACCTTGAGTGGATTGAGAAAGGGTGAGTGTGATGGAGAGTATCAGTCTAGCCAGTCCGTCGCTGCTGCAGTTCAATGTTAAATTCAAGTCTGTAATAGGGGATAACAAATGATTTATGAGGAGAATTTTATTCTAATCGCTTTTAGTGTGTGGAAAAAAAGCAAACTTGCAGTTTTGCAGAGTCTCATCATAACCTCTGGATGTCCCTAAGCACTTTAGAAATAAATATTTTCAGAAGCATAGGCACTCGTTTTAGGTATGCGCATATACAAGCAATTTTTGTGTAGCCAGCCCAACAAATAGCAAATGAAGGAATGATTTTGTACGTTGCAATAGTTTCAGGTAATGTTGGATACAGGATAAGTGTAAGATCCTAGATCTTTTTGAACAGTGCCACAATAGTTCCCTTTGAATTGTTTGAAAAGAGCTCCATGCGGAAGCAAACAGGACCTTCAGCTAAAATCCAAAATGTGATGCACCGCCAATGGAGCCTCCTGATAAAATATTAGTTCACAAGTTCAAAATAGATTGTTGAATATAAATTCTGTCTGATCCAGTTTCAATACCCAAGTTGCTCCATTGATGAACAGCAACTATTTTACATCATGATATATAAAGGAGCTAAAGATTAATGTAAAGATCAGTGTTGAGGCATATAAGCCCAGGATGAACAGTTTAAGTTGTAATTGGAATTTCTAAGTCAGTTGTTAGTCAGATTGAAAATTTGAGGTTCTAAACATTGTAACATTAGATATAGTCCAAGTGGATAGGCTATTTAAGTCAGCTGAGATTGGCAGGACTGTGGGAAATGTATATAAGGATGATATTAGATCTTAGCAAGTATTTGAACAAGTCTTCAGAACAGGTAGTGAGTGCAGGCTCTTTTCAAACAATTGAAAGGGAGCTATTGAGTGTGCCCTTTAATATTGCACGTGGAAAGTCACTATGACATCCTAGATCTTGTTTCTTTCAAGGGTCAGAGAGGAAATTAACAGATTGACCTCGCTAGATTGGTATGAGGTTTTTTATTCCTATGTTTTGCCTCTTGTAGAAGTTTGTAATGTTGCAGGATGGGTCAGATGAGAGTCCTACTGTATGTGCATTGCCTGGTAACACTATGCAAATGGCCATCTTTACCTGATCTAACCTACATGTGACTCCAAACCCACAGCAATGTGGCTGACTCTTAACTGCCCTCTGGGTAATCAATGCTGGTTTGACCAGTGATACCCATATCCTGTGAATGAATTCTTAAAAAGTAGTGCAAGCAGTTTGGAAGACAAATGATATGTTGTCTTTCAATGCAAAAATAAAGACATCTTCTTATAATTGTATGGGACTTTGAGACCACATCTGGAATATGGTGTGCAGTTTTGGTTTCCATATTTACAAAAAGATATTCTTGCATTGGAGGCAATTCGGTGAATATTCACCAGATTGGTCCATGGAATGAAGGGGTTGTACTATGATGTGAGGTTGAATAAATTGGGTCCATTGAATTTAAAGAATGGTGACCTCATTGGAATACACAAGATTTTGAAGGGCTTGTCAGAGCTGAAATGTGATGTTATTTCTGGAGGTTGATCAGTCTAGAATATGGTGCTACTGTTTCAGGATAAGGAGTCAAGCAGTTTTGACTGAGATGAAGAGAAATGTCTTCATTCTTGACCCCAGTAGTTGGTGGATGCTTCAATATTGAATACACATGAAGCCACAATAGACAGAGTTTTGGTGTCTCAGGATGTTGAGGGAATTGGGAAGTGAACCGGAAAAGGAATTAAAAATCAAGATGAGCCATGACCATACCTGAATGTGAAACAGGCTCAACGGCTGTATGCTGTGCTCCTGCTCTTTTGTCTTGTGGTTCTGATACATTAATATAGTGTAACGATTGTAAATGCACTTTATTGACTGTAAAGCATTTTAAGCGAAAGTGAGGACTCAGATGCTGGAGATCAGAGTTGAAAAGTGTGGTGCTGGAAAAGCACAGTAGGTCAGGCAGCATCTGAGGAGCAGGAGAGTTGATAGTTCAAGCATAAGCCTGATGAAGGGCTTTTGCCTGAAACGTCGACTCTCCTGCTCCTTGGATGCTGCCTGACCTGCTGTGCTTTTCCAGTGCCACACTGTAAAGCATTTTAGGATATTGTTGTTCTGAGTCATACAATAGACAGTAAACACAAGTTCTTTCTTTCTATTTATCCCTACTGCGCCCAATAAAGACACTGTTCTATTCTGTCTTCATGATGCTCAGGAAACTTTCTTCTAGCATCTCACCTAAGTAAGCTGTGTTCCTAGGTGTGTCAGGATGTTGGAGGTGAGCAGAAGTTTTGATGGTGGAAGCAGTTTGGTTGAACCTAAGTTTGTCTTTGCCTAGTCTGAGCATGCCTGTCTTCCAATGGAATCTTTCATGTGTTACCACTTACTTCAGGTGATTAATGTATGCTTGTTTATCCTCCCTTACCCTAACAATGGAATTGTATAAGTGTAGGTGCATGATGTTTGTACTGGAAATGTGGGATCCTGCAGATCCAAACTGAGGAGGAATTGTAAAAGTATCTTTAAAGACACATGAATAATGAGTCCAATGAAAACCATGACTGATTCCCTTTAGCTCCTTGGACAAGGTTCCTCTTTGCCATTTAGGTTAACAGCTGCATCAGTATAGATCCAGGATCAAACGTTGAACAGGCCTAATGTGTATTGAATAAAGCATTTGCTGCTGGTATGTGAGTTCATTTGCTCATGCCATTTAACACTGCTTCAGTGGCCTCAATCATTTTCAACTCCTCTACAATGTCTTGAAATGAAGAAAACTGCTTTTGTTGGCTTCTAACCCAATCGTGCGCTAAATGCCACTGGGCTCTCGTTCCCCTATGATTCAAAAGATGATCCTTGGCTTAGATGCTGGGGAGGGAATGACTGCAGCGGTGGTGCCTATCTTTGCAAAGTGACTTAATAGAGGTAGTGCAGATTCAATGTGAATTTTAGGGAGTGTGAAAAACACTTCAGGGAGTTTTCCATTTTTAGTCAATACACATTTCAGCCAATTTGGAGTCAATGCGAGAGAAAATTTGTACTGGTTAAATGATATGATAGGATCAAATTAGAGAAGGATACAGAGAAGTCCTGAACTTAAATCCATTAAAATTAATAAATATTTTTTCTTTCAGAACCTGAGAGTGGGAGGAAGTAGAAAGTTTTGGTAGGAAGTAGAAAGTGGGAATGTTCTGAATCCGCTTTTGGAATGGACAATGTGGCCCACACTAATGGTGCTTGTGAATTCTTTAGCTCTCGGTCTGTATTCTTGCCCTTGATCTTTAATCTCTATCAGAAAATGAAATACATGTAAAGGCTTACTACATCTTGACATAAAGTATGAAGTGCAACAGACAACTTGCGCAGAACAAGGGTCCGACAGTGGAAATGTGAGCATAAGTGGCAAGGAGAGCATTTGTTGCCCAATCCAATTGCCCTTGAACTTAGCGCTTGCTGGGCCATTTCAGAGGGCAGGTAAGAATGAGACACGTTGCAGTTCATCTTGAGTCATCTGACGGCCAGACAAGGAACGAAAGTTGTGGGACTATGGAATTCATTGCCATGGAGGACAGTGGAGGCCGGGACGTTAAATGTCGTCAAGGCAGAGATTGATAAGCTCTTAATCTCGCAAGGAATTAAGGGCTACGGGGAGAGTGCAGATAAGTGAAATTGAAATGCCCATCAGCCATGATTAAATGGCGGAGTGGACTCAATGGGCTGAATGGCCTTACTTCCACTCCTATGTCCTATGGAATGGCAATTTCATCCCCTGAAGAATAGGTATTAGTGAAACAGATGGATCCCTAATCAATATTGGTTGCTATGAGATGAGTTAATCTTAAATAAATTCAACTTTCATCACCTTCTTTGGCAGGATTTGAACCTATGACACTAGAATATTAGGCTGGGCCTCTATACCACCACCTTTAGTAATGTCGGTTAAGGAATAAATATTGATTAGGACATTGGCACAAACTTAACTGTTCTTCTTCAGGTAGTGTCATGGGATTTTTATACCCATGCTGAGATGCAGGTAGACTTTTAATTTAATGTCTCATCTAAAAAAAATTCTTCAATTCAGCACTCCTTCAAATCCAAGCATTTGTGACCGCAGCACATTCTAAACTCATCTTGTAGGGGGATTGAATAAATCGATACCTAATAAAACACAAAATAAAATGTCTCAGTGTTGGAGAAGGACACTGGTTTTTAATGAGCATGTTATGTCTTTGAAATAGTGCAAGTTCCAGCCATCAGTCAAGTTATCAACAATGATTTAACCAGACTCCTCTCGCCATTATTCAGGTGTCTGCTTTGGATTCTTGACAATGGCTGTAGTTTTAATGATGCGTTTTAATTGCAAGTGATTGCTTGTACATTCAGAAAATAATGACACTTTTCACTAGTCTTCTCTGCAGGTGAAGGAGTGGTGCACCCTGGTTTGGGTTCACATTTCTTGATCCAGATTGCAAAGTGACACAGAT
Source organism: Chiloscyllium plagiosum (assembly GCF_037043375.1). Lineage (NCBI taxonomy): Eukaryota > Metazoa > Chordata > Chondrichthyes > Orectolobiformes > Hemiscylliidae > Chiloscyllium > Chiloscyllium plagiosum. The sequence continues at coordinate 37,422,492 of NW_028270170.1, read as the reverse complement.
TGGATCAGATGGATTACTTTGATCGAAAAGTGCCTTTTAACAAGATAGAGAAATCTCCACATGACCTGAATGAATAAAATTGCATCTAAGTTGCCATGTCAGTTGCTAACTCTATTTCATTGCAGCTCTGGAACTTTCAGGATTAATTACACATTTTGGATCCTTGTTTAAATAGTTCCATTGATGGACTTATAGACATTCTCTGAAATATAACTTCTTTCCAAGCTGCTGTAGGGAAGTGACTGAGAAGATGAAAGATGCACAAGTGAAAACTTATAATAGGAGAGCTTTGCAGCAACAGTTCCACAAAAGGAATCTTGCTGAAATTTTAAATAGATTGTACAGAACACAGCTAATGTGAAAGAGTAGAGGGAAAGAATAGGGACATTAAGAAGTTCAGAGGATGGCAAGTTTGGATTTTAAAATAAAATGGTAACAGGAGAGAGGAAGCAATGTTATTTTCTTGACTGTAAACTATTTTGAGGCACCCTTACTGTATGTAAGTTGCTATATGAATGGAATGAATGTTTTTTCAAACAAAAAATTCCTTTTCTTCTACTTTCACTTGTTTTCTTTCTCTTTCGTTCTCCACATTTTTATGGGGACTGCCTTGGTTTTTGCTGGTCCTACTGAGGAAAGATATGCTTTACCCAACCCTGCTTCTAAAGCTGCTATCATTTTTGCTATTTTTCTGACTAAGAACACTTACTTGTGCTTGAATTTAAAATGGAGACTAAGTTTTATCCTCATGCTTGATCCAGTACTCCCGGAGTGACTTCTGTCGTATCGGCAAAAGAAAAATGTAGACTTTTTTAAAATCCCACACTTGAAGGACCTAATGACTGGTGGAAGCCTTTTTCCATCACTGGTTTGACATAAGGCAGCCATCACTATTGAGCATTGCACTCAGAGGAAGGAATTGTTTTGTTTCCAAGAAGGCAAGTATCCAAACTGAATATCCAATCAAAATTTCCAGGCCATGGTGTTCACTTACCATGAGCACTGAAACAAGAAATTCAGATCTTGAATGAGGTTAGCCAGTTGCATTGAAATCTTGGTTAAAAAAATGGTATTTTTCAATGAGTTAGTTGTAGTTGTGTTCGCTGAATGACAAGTACTCAAAAGGCTGGGAATGGTCGCAGCAAAGGTTATTACAGTGACTTATGTACTACAGTACAACATAGTACAAACTAATGTGGTCATTCAAACCCAATTATTGGCTGCTAGTCAAGTGGTTCATCTGCCAAAAAGTGGGACTGTTGCCTGATTAAATAATGTGGGGACCGTGTACCTAACCTAGCTTTTCCTCTTCTGCGTTTTTTTTCTTATTTGCACAATATTTCTTGTAATTTCGAGCTAGTGCTGCAAGTCCATCTTTCTATGAGTCACCTGCTGTCTCTTGGTCCAATGACATCCAGGCCAGTCATTTCACACGGTCTGGTGAAACATCCAAGGACACCGATAAAACGATAGCCACTGGAACTAAACTGGCTACAGAAAACATGACACGCTCACAGAGTGACAGATAAGAAAAGAGAAAGAGGTGCTCAAATATGAACCTTTTCTTTTGGGCACTGATTGATCTGTTGTGTCTATCCAGGCCATTTCTATTTTTATTTCAATTTGTGGTCAGGCAGTTCTCTGAACTTTTACTGCACCTGACAATGTGAATAACCAATCAAATTCATATATAAATCTGTCCCATCCTCCTCTGAGGTTTGCCTGCTGCAAACACAATGTGAAGGAGGCCGTGGTTTGGAGAAAGGAGCATTCTGAAAGAGTGAAAACATATTTGTAAAGGGAGATGTTCAAGTAATTGACAGGCTGGTTGTCATCAGATGAGGGAAAACAATTTTAATCTTGCAGCAATTTCATTTTTGTTTCTGATTTCCAGCATCCATAGTTGCCAGTGTGTCCAAAGATGTGCAGGTTGTCGTGGATTGGCCATGCTAAATTACCCATCGTGTCCAGGAATGTGCAGGCTTGGTGGGTTAGACATGGGAAATGCGGGCGTACAGGGATAGGTGAGTCTGGATGGGATGCTCTTCAGACAGTTGGCGTGGAGCTGATGTGCCAGATGGCCTGCTTCCACACTGTAGGGATTCTGTGATTTCTAAAGTTCTTTGGTTATTTTGCTCATTCTTCAAGTGTTGGTCTTCCTTCAGAATAAAATTCCAGTTCTGATGAAAGTGGGATACATTAAGCAGGAGGACCTGTGTTTTCCCTTTTTGATGACCTGGTTGTGTTTCTCCAGCGTCTTTTATTCAGATGCCTAGCTGTTAGTTGATATTTCCAGGCCCAAAGAATATCTGTGTGTCCTCCACCTAATACTCCTCATGGTTCCTCATAATTGTGTATCTATACTAATCAGTCTTTTAACTGATGACATGTTAGTGAATTTTGCAATCATTTTCACTTCAGGCATAACTGAAGATATATTATCACAGATCACTACAGCATGGAAGGTGGTTCTTCATTGTACTACTGCAGTGACTGTCCTTGGGGGCATTTACCAAGCACCGATTTTCCAGCCTCATACATTCATTCTTTTCAGATGGCTATCCATCTCCCTTTTGACTGCCTCAAACTGAATGACTTAAATTAAGTTTAAGATTAGAGTGGTGCTGGAAAAGCACAGCAGGTCAGGCAACATCCAAGGAGCAGGAAAATCGACGTTTTGGGCAAAAGCCCTTCATTAGAAATGAGGCAGGGAGCCTCCGGGGTGGAGAAATAAATGGGAGGGGAGGAGAAGGCAGCTTAGAGTGCAGTAGATGGATGGAGGTGGGGATGAAGGTGATAGGTCAGAGAGGAGGGTGGAGCGAATAGGTGAGAAGGAAGATTGGCAGGTAGGACAGGTCGTGAGGATGGTGCTGAGCTGGAAGATTGGAACTGGGGTAAGGTGGAGGGAGGGGAAATGAAGAAACTGGTGAAGTCCACATTGATGCCCTGAGGTTGAAGTGTTCCGAGGCGGAAAATGAGGCGTTCTTTCTCCAGGTGTTGGGTGGTGAGGGAGTGGTGGTGGAGGAGGCCCAGGACCTGCATGTCCTCAGCAGAGTGGGAGGGGGAGTTGAAATGTTGGGCCACGGGGTGGTGGGATTCATTGGTGCGGGTGTCCCGGAGATGTTGCCGAAAGCGCTCTGCTAGGAGGCGTCCAGTCTCCCCAGTGTAAAGGAGACCACATCCGGAGCAACGGATACAATAAATGGCATTGGTGGATGTGCAGGTGAAACTTTGATGGATGTGGAAGGCTCCTCTGGGGCTGTGGATGGAGGTGAGGGGGGAGGTGTGAGCGCAGGTTTTGCCATTTCTGCGGTGGCAGGGTAAGTTTGATTACAGGCTGAAGAATTGCCTAGTCTGTCAACTTTGTAAGTTTTGATGGTTGATTGCCTGCAGTGAGATTGTTGTCATTGTTATGTCAGATTTGTATCTCTGCACTGATATTCTGAGAAAATGTTGGAGTAAACATCTTTACAAAATGTGCTGTAAGACACCCACTGAAACAGGGAATAAAGCTCACATCTAACTGGTGGGCAAAATGGCTGTATATCGAGAACAGGTGGATCTAGGTTGGCTTTGGTTCAAATTCATTCACAGGACAGCACGGTGGCTCAGTGGTTAGCACTGCTGCCTCACAGCACCAGGCACCCAAGTTCAATTCCACCCTCGGGCAATTGTCTGTGTGGAGTTTGCACATTCTCCCCATATCTGTGTGGGTTTCCTCCCACAGTCCAAGGATTTGCAGGTTAGGTGAATTGGCCGTGCTAAATTGCCCATAGTGTTCAGGGATGTGTAGGCTTGGTGCTTAGTTAGGGGTAAATGGAGGGGAATGGGTCTGTGTGGGATGCAGTTTGGAAGGTTGATGTGGACTTGTTGGGCTGAATGGCCTGTTTCCACACTGTAGGAATTCTAAGATGTGGGCATTGCTAGTTAGGCCAGCATTTATTGCCAAGCCATTGTTGTGGGTCCAGAGTCACATATAGATCAGACCAAGTAAGGATGGTAGTTTTCTTCCCTAAAGGACATTAGTGAACCAGCTGGCATTTTCCTGACAATTGCCAATGGTGTCACTGTCATCATTAGATTCTTAATTCTGGGATTTTTATTGCATTCAAACGGCACTGTCTGGATGGGATTCAAACTCAGATCCCCAGAACATGACCTGAATTAATAATCTGGTGATAATACCATTAAGCCATTGACTGCTTTGATGACAAATCGATATGATAAGCAATTCCAAATACTTGCACTTGTATAACACAACAGATCCAGAAAAATATCTCAAGGTAATTTAAAGGAACATTAACACAGTTTAAGACCAAAGCACATCAAGAGATCTTCAGAGAGATAACCAAAAGCTTGTTCAGAGTGAAGCTTTACGAAGTAACTTCGAAAAAGTGAATGAGATGAAGAATTGAAGAGGTTTTGAGGAAGCTCAAAGTCTAGGGTTTAGGCATCTGAATACTCCGGAGGGACTTGAAGGTGAAGATGAGAGCTTTAAATTGAGGTGTTGAAGCACCTCAAGGGACTGTCTTCAGTAATCACGGAGGTGATTTGTGAATGGGTTTTTATGCAAATTTAGCTATGGGTAGCAGAGTTCTGGATGAGTTAATGTTTATGACGATTGAAAAGTTGGAGCTGACAAGAAAAGCCTTTAAATAGCCAAATCTGTGGGTAATAAAAACATGTAGGTGAACTTCAGCAGCAGATAAGCTGAGGCTGTTATAATGTCGTAATCCTGCAGAGTTAAATCTTTGCATGAGTTCTCAATAAATTAAAACCCATTGCAGTATCTCTCACTGATTCATTCTTTCCTAAGATCTCAATATTGTAAAATGTCTACACTTTATAGCTCAATTCCCAGTGTCTATCTCGTTGCAGGTGTGTGAATATTAACAGGGAGCATTATGTCAAGGCTACACAGTCACAGGGGCCATCATAATTAAGCCCAATCCTGCTCTCATTTGACTTTTGCATGCTTAGAATTCCCAAAGGACTCTCTAGATAATAACCAGGGGTAGAAAACCTTTGCTGGTTTTGTTTCTTTTTTCTTTTGCATAACTGTTAGATCCTGAGACCAGCTCCCTATCCACAACCAACTCACTGAGATCAAGCTAACTCAGCTATAACTGGGATTGAACTTGGGACTTCTGTTCGTCCAATAGAATTGGCTGAGCTCTTCTCAGCATCTCAGCCAACTTACTCAAGAATTGTTTTTAAAGAATTGGATTCGGGACAGCTCTGGAGAAAGATAGTCAGTTACAAGTGAAGGGTATTGATTGTAACTGCAACAAGAATAAGCAAAGAAACTCCAAGTGTAATATCTGAGCATGTAGGACAGGTGGGTTCCATACTGTAGTGATACTCAATCCCCATACAAAAGCCTACTTATTTTTTGAAGTACAGAGGTGGCCAGTTTACTTCCTGCCAGTTCACAAACAGAACATTTGTATTCAATTAGAGTGATTTGCTGCATCTGTTCTGTGCATGGATGAAATAGAACATTAAAATATACATGATTAGAATACATCCATCAGAGCAGATTTGTGGCTCAGGTTGATGATAAATCTGTAAGTCAGCTCGCTGAGCGAGAAGGTTTGTTTTCAAATGTTTTGTCACCATACTAGGTAACATCATCAGTGAGAATCTCTGGTGAAGCGCTAGAGATGTGTCCTGCCTCTGTAATTATAGACCTTGGGTGATGTCAGTTCTGTTTTTGTTTCAAGGGAAGGGAGATGGGATCTAAATCGATGTGTTTATTGATGGAGTTCTGGTTAGAATGCCATGCCTCTAAGAATTCTTGTATGTGCCTTTGTTTCACCTGTCCTAGGATATGTGTGTTATCCCAGTCAAAGTGCTGTCCTTGTTTGGCTGTATGTATGGAAACTAGTGGTAGTGGGGTGTGTCTTTTGGTGGCCAGTTGGTGTTCATGAATCCTGGTGGCAAGTTTCCTGCTAGTTTGTCCGATGCAGTGTTTTTTTTACAGTTCTTGCAAGGTACCTTGTAAATGATAGTTTTGCTGGTGGTATCTAATGGATCCACTGATGATGTTACCTAGTATGGTGACGAAATGTCTGAAAACAAACCTTCAAGCTCAGTGAGCTAATTTACAGACTTAACATCCATCAGATGTCTGTAGGTGGTTCCTCATGTCTTGTAGGAGCCTGCTGTGTGTCCCTCTACTACCTGATCCAGAAATTCAGGTCCAGGGTTTTTTGAACTTTCAGGCAAGTTACTGGAGTGTGAATGAATGTTCACTTCATCTGGAACCTGTTCATTTCATTGTGTGTGATACGCAAAGGATGCCCTCTTAGAAACAGTGGTGGGTGATTGGAGACGACAACAGAAGTATTAAGGGGAATGGTAACAGCATTATCAACATCCACAGCTTCTGGGAATTGAAACAAAGACTAATGGAAGTGTCTGAAGGTCAAAGTGGACAATATTCAGAACTACATCTCAACTGGAGTATTGAGAATGCTTGTGGTTCTCCCAATTTGAGAAAAACTTCATGTCTGTAGGGAAGCGAGAGAAACAGTCTTTGCAAGAACACCCTTTGGACCATATACATTGAACTGTGGAAATAGACTTGGTGCTTTGGGTTTGGATTAGTTGGGAAGGTGTGAAGCTGGACAAAAATGTGATTCTGATCATGGAGGGGTTTGACAATATTTCAGTGGAGAGATAGTGGGGCTGGGTGGAAACAATGGCTGTGCATTTAAATTGAGAAAGCAAGGAGTGAGATTAGACAGCTGACATTTGAATTGTTTCTGAGGCATGTGAAATATCTGAGCTGATTGTAACAACCGACTTCTTGACTTCTTTCAAGAAGCCTTAGTTGCCTTTTTTTGGGAAATAATGAGATTTGGACCAAAGGAAGGTGGATTGAGTCAAAGTCAATAAATTTGAGACCTACTGAGGCCTATAGAGAGATGATTGTACTTTGTTGGAACATGTTTATTGAGACAGAGTCATGATATGAAGCTTAAATAAAAAAATTTTGTGAAGCCTTTTAAAGATCACTGATCGATTTCCTCAAATTTTCTGACACGTTTTGGTGTCATTCTTGCCTCAATGATAGCAATCTGAATTAATTGAGACAGAGGACTGGAGCACACAATCAGGCTGACACATTCCAGTACGACATGAAGATGTGATGGTAAATGAAGATCCTATCTACGGTTAGATAAACTCACAATGTCCCTTGACGTAATATTGAAGAAGCTCAATATTTATTAGTCAACAAATACCTAAGAAGAAAATCCTCAGACGAGGATGACACGGTGGCTCAGTGCTTAACACTGCAGCCTCACAGTGCCAGGAACCCAAGTTTGATGCCAGCCTTGGGCGACTGTCTGTGTGGAGTTTGCACATTCAGCCCATGTCTGTGTGGATTTCCTCCAGGTGCTCTGGTTTCCTCCCACAGTCCAAAGATGTGCAGGTCAGGTTAATTGGCCATGCTAAATTGCCCATAGTGTTAGCTGCATTAGTCAGAGGGAAATAGGTCTGTGAGGGTTACTATTCGGAGGGTTGGTGTGGACCTATTAGGCTGAAGGGCCTGTTTCCACAGTGGAGGTAATCTAATCTAATCAGCTATCTGCTAATGAATACCTGTGGTGTTTATGTGTGAGTTTGCCATGTCCGGATTAGCTGCCAGCTTTCCTACAAGTAAACAGTGACTACTTTTCAAAAATGCTTTACTAGGTGTAAAACACTTTGAAACATCTGACGACCATGGGAAAGTGTTATGTAAGAAGACTTTTAAGTGAAATTAGATATAGTCCAGGTCAGTCAATTTTTTGGGATTGGAAAACCAATCAAAATGCTGGACTGTAGATTGTAGGCCCCACTTTTATAATATGCCTGTAACCAAGTAACAAGGCACAAAACAAATGTTGGCTGGTTTGAGAATAACTCAGTTATGATGTATAATTTCTCAAAGGCTTAAAAATTACTGCAATTATATTTTTCAAAAACCTTGCAGTAGTTTGTCAGATTCATGAACAGTTTCTTTACAAATGGTTCCCTTTTTTGAAGATTTGTACGTTACCACATCCGGCAACACACCCAGTCCTGTTTCCCATTCTCAATATCTCTAAATTGTGCTGGATATTTATTCAGCACAGCAAGTTTAATTTTTTTTAAAAAATAGGCCACCTGATACCTTGCAACTTCGGAGTAATCAGCACAAGTTGCTGGTAACCTCAGCACTTTCAACATGACAAAACCTTTGCGTGTGCGCAGTGTCCATACAAGAGCAGTACACTTATTTTCACAAGGGAAGATTGGAGGAACTGGAATAAAACAGTAAACCTCTTTATTAATTGGTTCAACATTTCTCTGCCTAACAGACAAAGAGGAAAGTCATATAATGTCTGTTTGATGAAATGGTAATAGGGAAGAAGGTGTTAGAAATTGAAAACAGGAAAAATGCATCAGCAAATGCACATATAGGTTTCTTTAATGTTGAAAGTATGCCAAGGAGCAGTATTAAACAAAAATAGACACTCTGCAAAGTAAGAAAATATAAGTTCAAGTTAGCGAATGCTTGTCAAAAAGGTACAAGTTTTAAGAAACAGCTTAAAGAAGGATGGTGAGGTAGCGAGGTTTGTTGATAACTTCCAGTGTTAGAAGAATGCAGATTTATCAGAGGGTTCTAACACAGATGTTACAGAGGGACAATGTTCACAGAAGAGAATAAAACATGAGGAGAAGAATTTTACATTCCTCCCCTTGAAGGAGCTGGAGCTAATGTAGACCTTTTGAAATCAACTTGCATCTTAGAGTATGAGTTACCTCAAGTACATGTCAGAAACAGTTCTTATGATTTTCAGCTCTTTTACAAGTATTGCCGCATTGTTGGGGACATGGGTACTGGGTGTTTCTTGGCCATGACTGAATTTTGGAAGTATTCACCCCTCATGGAATCGTAGCTAACTCTGAGTCTGCTATCACAGATGCACTGCTGAAAGGGATCAGCCAGGAGTCAATGGGAATGAAAATGCTCACTAATTTATTTTCTGCCCTCCATGATTCAGTGATACTAAAGCTAATTACAGGGAGATAGAGGATACAACAGAGAAATGGGTCATTCAGACTGAACATTCTTTCTTTTATACTCTATGCTGTTCCCATTCCATCTACCTCACCTCAGCCTCTCATCATTTCTTTCTATCCTATTTTCTCTCGTGCACTCATTGGGTTTTCTGTGGAAAGCATCTAAAGATTTTGCCTCAACCACTTCCTGTGATAACAAGTTCCACATTCCAACTGCTTCCTCTGTCAAAGAAAATCTTTAATTCCTGATTGGATTTATTAGTTATCTCATGGAAACATTCTCCTCTTGTCAGTCTGACACATCTGGAATTTTAAGGACTTCAGTTGGCTGATTCTTAGATGTTCTCTGTTCGGATAACTCCCAGTTCTGGACTGCAATGTAATGACTATAATATCTATTTTTGCAATGTTCCTTCAACAATAAGCATTGGCCAGGATGTCAAGGTAACTCTATCATTTTAGGGTTTGAAGTTAGTCCATTTGAGAGAGGATCACCCTGGATATCCAAATTCAAATCTCTGGAATGGGACTGGAATCTACAATTTTCTGACTTAGTGGAGAAAGTGCTACCAAATGAATGACAGCTGAATTCAATCTAACCTGGATTACTATTTGGTATGAAGACATTTTAAAATGATTAATCAAATGCTAACATCACAAGACATAAAGAATATAGACCAGTATGTTTCTGTAGAGATAATAATGTTGGTCAGATTTCCTGAGGAAATGTAATGATTATTCACCAGCATAATATAAGGAAGAGATTCAGCCAAGATAAATCCAAGTCAATGGCATACACAATAAATGGGAATATACTGAGAGGGGTAGATGAAGTGAGAGATCTTGGTATGCAAGAACACATGTCTCTAAACGTATCAATATAGGTAGATAACATTGTAAAGAAGGCATATAAAATCCTGTCCTTCATTGATAGAAGTCTAGAATGCAAGAATAGGGAAAATGATGAACATGTGTAAGACACTAGTGTAGTACTGTGTGCAATTCTGGTCACCACATTACAGGAAGGACATAATTACTCGAGAGAGAGTGTAGAGATTTACTGGAATGTTGCCAGGGCTGGAGAATTGTAGATATGCCGAGAGGTTGGGGTTGTTTTCTTTGGAACAGAGAAGGTTGAGGGGTGACACAATTGAGGTACACAGAATTGAGCAATAGAGGTACAGTAGACAGTAGGAACCTGTTTCCCTTGGCAGAGAGTTCAAAAATCAGGATTTATAGATTCAAGCTGAGGATCAGAAGGGATGTGAGGGAAAAGAAAACAGAGGGTGGTGGGTGTCTAGAACTTGCTGCCAGAGTTGGTGGTGGATGCAGAGACTCTAAACCCTTTCGAAATGAACTTGTATCTGCACCATGAATGCTGTAAACCTCAGGGCTATGGGCCATGTGCAGCACGATGGGATTAGAAGGGTATCTGGGTGTCTTTGGGTCAGCATGGACAAAATGTGCCAAATGCCTCCCCCCCCCCCCCCCTTCTGTGTTATATCATTTCCACGGTTCTTGACTGGGTAATCTTAGATTTTGCCCGACAACCGGAATAACTATTCATCAACTGATTTAGCTGGATCTGTATGAAGCACTATTGGATTCTGCTCATACCTGCCAAAATACTCATCAGCTACAATATAATCTGATGGTCTCATTTTCTTCAAAATCATTTTAAACCCCTCTTTCCCCTGTCCATTCTCTGCCAATAAGTGAGACACAGTCATTAATTTCTTTATCACTCAATGAGTTCACCCATTCAGAAAGATCTCACCAACAAGAGGGAAAAACATAGTTGACCTCATCCTTACCAATCCGCAGATGCATCTGTCCATGGCAGTATTAGGAAGAGTGACCACTGCACACTCCTTGTGGAGATGATATCCCACCTTCACATTGAGAATAGCCTCCATCGTGTTGTTGGGACAGACTTCGAACAGATCTAGCAACTCAGGACAGGGCATCCAGAAGGCACTGTGGTCCATCGACAGCAGCAGAATTGTACTCCAGCTCAATCTGTAACCTCATGGCCCGGCATATCCCCCAGTCAATCATTAGCATCAAGCCAGTGGATCAACCCTGGTTCAATGGAGAGTGCAGGTGGGCATGTCAGGAGCAGCACCAGGCATATCTGAAAATAAGATGTCAACCTGCTGAAGCCACCAAACAAGATTACTTGCATGCCAAACAGCATAAGCAGCAAGTGATAAATAGAGCTATGCGATCTGACTCGCTGTGTCAAAATCCTGGAATACCTTCCCTCATGGCATTGTGGGTCTACGCACAGCAGGGGGACTGTAGCAGTTCAAGAAAGCAGCTCACCCCCACCTTCTCAAGGGCAACGAGGGACGGGCGATAAATGCTGGTTGGACAGCAACACCCACAGTCCACAAATGAATTTTTAAAAAACCCTGTCTTCCTCTATCTATTGGGCTCAACCTCTCCTTAGGTCCTGAGACTGGCCAGAAACCTGCACCTTTCTGCAATTTTCTCTCTTTTTTACTTCCCATCTCCAAGCTGTCCATGAAACCAATCACCTCTTCCACTGACTTGACACCCTCCAAAATGCTTTACACCCAATCCACAGAGAAATATACAGATTATTGAACCCTTAACTGAAAAACGATTGGAAATACGAGAGGAATCCTTAGCGTGGAGACGAATCATTTGGCTTTTGATAAAGCATATTGATGTTGTGAAATGTGCAGAGCGATTGGCTTTCCACTGTGCAATGGTGTGATTTTTAAAAGGAATTGACATTAGGCTGACATGTGCCTGAACGGGTAAATGTATTTTCAAAAATAAATTCTGCCTCTTTGTTTCACAGTTATTTTCATTACTTCTGAAATTGCTTCCTGGCTCCCATCTATTAGGTTGCCATTCTCTCTTGCAGTGTTGTACTATGCACGCTTATTTATATTCTTGCAGATCTGTGTCACATTTTGTTGCTTTGTTTTCCAGTCTGCATGGTTCTTGCTATCTATCCGATTATCATGACATTGAGTTTATTTGTGTCATCGATGCCTACAGCACAGAAAAGGGCCTATCGAGTCTGTGTTGGTCAAAAAGCACCATCTTACTATTCAAATTCCATTTTCCAGCACTTGGGCTATAACCTTGTATGCCTTGATATTGCAAGTGTACACCTAAATACTTCTTTCATGTTTTGAGGGTTTCAGTCTCTACCACCCTTACAGACACTGAATTCCAGATTCTTACCATCCTATCCTCTAAACTTTCAGCCCCTTCTCATAGAATCCTACAGTGTGGAAACAGGCCATTTGACTCGATAAGTCCACACCCACCCAACTTAGCATGGCCCATTCATCTAAGCTGCACATCTTTGGACTGTGGGAAGAAACCAGAGCACTCGGAGAAAACCCACTCAGACACGGTGAGGGGAGCGTGCAAGCTACAGACACATAGTCACCCGAGATTGGAATCGAACCCAGGTCCCTGGTGCTGTGAGGCAGCAGTGCTAACCACTGTGCCACCCATACCACTGAGTCACTGTGTTCTTTTTAAATCTGTGCCTCCTGGTTTTGTTCTCTGCACCAAAGGGGAGAGTCTCTTTCTGTGTATTCGTAATTTTAGTCTCGATTATATATCCCCTCAGTCTCCTCTGTTCCATGGAAAACACCCCCAGTCTATCCAATCTCTCCTCCATAGTTCTGCAACAGAGGCAACGTCCTGGTA